>NW_012267342.1:5491769-5710958 GCF_000151885.1 Dipodomys ordii
CAATTCCTCAGCACCACATAAGCAGAAAAAAAATAAAACTGGAAATGGCGCTGTGGCTCAAGTGGTACATTGCTAGCCTTGAGCTGAAGAGCTGAGGGACAGCGCCCAGGCCCAGAGTTCAGGCCCCATGACCGGGCCCCCCCCCCCCAAAAAAAGAAACAATAGCAAGAAAAAAAAAAGAACTCAATGTATGCCAGTAATGAGAAAAGTGTGGCTGAAATTAGAAAAGGAACCCCTTTTTGTAATAATCCCACAAAAAATAAAATACTTAGGAGTTAATTTAACAAAAGAGGTGCAGGACCTGTATGAAGAAAACTTTAAAAACCTGAAAAAGGAAATTAGAATAGAACTAAGCAAGTGGAAAAACCTCCCATGCTCCTGGATTGGGAGGATTAACATCGTGAAAATGGCAATACTGCCAAAGGCTATCTACAAATTCAATTTGGACCTATCAACATTACAGGACAACAA
Organism: Dipodomys ordii; assembly: GCF_000151885.1. NCBI lineage: Eukaryota > Metazoa > Chordata > Mammalia > Rodentia > Heteromyidae > Dipodomys > Dipodomys ordii. Next base: position 5,492,241 of record NW_012267342.1, read on the forward strand.
TTCTTATCAGTTGCTGGGCAGATGGGAAGGTCCTCAGTGATTACTAACTTGAGTCCTTGTCCTCTGGGCCTCTCTGTGGGTCACTTCCCAACATGACCACTATCATTTCTTAGACATAGTGAAGAAGAGAGCAAGATAGCACAGGCACAGAATGGAAGTGAGAGACATGATCCTTGATCTCACAAGAGACACTCCACTTTTGATAGATTCTATTAGAAGCAAGTAAACTAGACCCATCTCACATTCAAGAGGAAAGGAACTAGATAAAAGAATGACTGCAAAGAACATTTTAAACACTATCATGGTATTTATTATATGTGTTATATGTACATAGTCCCCACATAATTTTATCTAGAGTGTGAATTTGGATAGCTGATTTGGACTATTAATGATGTTTCCACATGACTACTTCTGTGCTCTGGCTTAATTGGGAATGTTATCGTGTCTCATTTTCTTTTCACTTTTGTTAATGTTTGGTCTTAGTTTCCTAGAAAGGTGATTTAGACAGAGATGACAGTAATAGCTTAAACTATCTAAGCTTCACAAATAGAATAGAACAAACTTGGCATTCAAACTTGGACATATACTTTCCCAAACTCTAGCTTTCTTCAAAATACTATGCTAGACAACAGAAAGGAAATATTAATAATATCATGTAAGACAACAGAAAGGGAGGTCAAGATAGTGAAGTGGTGACATAATTCAAGATGCGTTGTGTACATAAACTGCTTCATTAAATTGTAAAGTATTCAATACATAAAATAGAATTAAGATAAATAGGGAAGGGGTGGATTGGGAAGGAGGATGGGAATGATAAAAGTGGTGACAATAATCAAGATGTATTCATGAACTGCTTCAGTGAATGGTAACTCCTTTGTACAACTACTTAAATAATAAATACTTTAAAAAGACAACAAAAAGGAAATATTCCACAAATGTCTCAGACATATTTGTTATTGACAAATAGTAAAAATAAATATCTCTTTTATATAGGGAAAAGACAAAAATATCTGACCACTGAATGTTTGGAGTTTAGAAAGCCATGTTAGGGAAAAGAGGTATTCTAACACTGGGAACCTGCCTCAGGATCTCCATGCTACCTACTACAACCTGTGACAGTCATGCAGTCCAGATTACAACTGCAGTATTTGGAAACATCATTAGTTGTCACAACTGTAAGATTCTACACAGGTTACATACACTCTATGGGGTAGCATCAGCAAGTTTCTAATTCATGCATAGGACAATGGCCTCATAACTGTGTACTATTCATCTCCAAATACATTTACTCGTGCCAAGCTTGAGAAACATAGACCAAGCCAGGATCTAACTTATTTCCCATGATTCTAATGTATAGTTATAGTTTAGAGCCACTATCTTTCTTGGCAGTTGCAGAACTCCAATGACTTTTTCTTTAAGCTACTAATTATTATTTTTGGCATTCTCTCCATTGAGACTGGGCTTTTAATGTCATGACTTTGATAAATTTGCTTTCGTCCAGTGCTATATAAAGACTTTCAATGAAAGTCAGCAACTGCCTCCAAGCACCTTTTACAAAATTTGACCAGTGTCTGGCAAAGGTTTCATGTAATAGCAGCTTATATCAAATATTTTAGTGGTGACTCTACACTGCAGTTCTTTAAGAAAAGCTTCAGAAGTTGCTTTAGGCTTCTACAATAGCCTAGAGAATACAGAGATGTGTGACACTAAAGGAATTGTTAGTGCAAGTACTTCTTTACTGTCTCCAAAGCCAGCTAAATGTTGACTGATGCTAATTAGGATTATATTGACTTTTAGTATTTCTTCAAGTATTCCTGTATAGTTTTGTTGCCAAAAAAAGGAACTCCAAATCAAACTCCAAATCAAACTCCTATCAAATAAATACTATTGTTCTTTATATGCAAAAGTATGCAATATATACAAATATTATTCTCAGGATGAGTTATATCTTATTTGTTGCTGTGGATAACTCATTTGATTAAATATTGTATATAAAAAAACACTATTTTTAGGGGAAGGAGAATGAGAGAATCTCCTTAGATAACTCCAGGCTTGTTTCTAACTTATGATCTTAACCTCAGTTTTGGTATTATAGGTATGCACTGCTATGCTCAGCTACAAAATTAATCTCTTTAATCTAGACATTTTATTTATTTATTTTTTCTGAAGAATAAGTAAAACGTGACAGATAGAAGTTTAGTCAAACCTCAGATGGCAACAAAAGAATAACGTAGTTTTCAGTGCATGGTAAAGTAGAATAGATTAATTTTTTAGAATTTCTCATCTCTGGCCCTGGCATATTTTAAATGGTTAAGATTTAAAAAAATAAGGTATCTTCTATATAAAGATGTGTGTGGATTTCCTCTAGCTTAAAAAATCAGTATTAACTACAGCAGGTGTAACACCTCTGGGCAGTTTTAAAATCTATTTATTTTCTTAGTCAGTAGTCAGCAAGATGTATGTGCACAGAGTCATAATTAAACTTGCATAGTCTGAGCATAGGAAAAACACTGTACTACTTGTCGTGTTCCTCAGGGGGAAAAAACAAATTCACAAGTGGGATCCTACATGTTCAGATGCTTTCCTTATAAACTGAAAGCTAAGAGTATAAACCAATTGAGGATCCTATATAGTAATTCAAATTTGAAGTAAATGCAAGAGTTCTTTTATAAATCTTGAATAAAAGTATTCATCATTTTATTTTTTCATTTGTGTTGACATCTTCTAATTAATAGAGAATGGAAGAACTAATATTTCTTACCAATTTTTATTGATATCCTTATTTAAAATGTGTCTATAACATTGTAAGGAGTTTCCCACTTACTAATCTTATTTTTGTGCTACTTTTTTTTTTTTTTGGTGAAGCAGATGATTCGGTGAGCTTATTTGGCTCAGATTTTCATTTAAAGACATCAAAGAAGATGCCAATGTGTACATATTTACATACTTTGTTATTTACATCTATAATGATAATTAAATAAAAAAGTTAACATATCAGCTCAGTCATCACTAAATATTATTAAAGTAAGTCATTAGCATAACAGTCTTTGGTTTTCTTATTGATGACAAACTCATTCTAGGCTAAATAAATATTTTTATTTGTTTAAAAGTTATCTTACTAGGCTGGGAAGGTGCCTCAGTGTTAGAGCACTCGCCTTGCATGCATGAGGCCCTGGGTTCAATTCCTCAGCACCACATAAGCAGAAAAAAAATAAAACTGGAAATGGCGCTGTGGCTCAAGTGGTACATTGCTAGCCTTGAGCTGAAGAGCTGAAGGACAGCGCCCAGGCCCAGAGTCAGGCCCCATGACCCGACCCCCCTCTCCCCCAAAAATTTATCTTATCACCAATGCTAAGACTATATATAAAAAGCTATTCATACTTTGATATATTAATATCTTGCTGTTTTCTGAATATAAATTAATTTGTATTACTTTGCTTTTATCTTATCCTTTAAAAATATTTGTATTATCTGTAACTAGTTGTGCAAAGGAGGTGACATTCAGCAAAGCAGTTCCCTCACTTCTTCATTTTCTAGGATTTACATTGAATTTTGGCTGCATCCTCCCTCCTTGCTTCTCTTCTTCCCCTAACCCCACTTCATCCCTTATGAGTATCCATTTCCTGGTATTTATTCTTAATTAACATTGTGTCATAAACATAGTTCTATTTTAGAATTTAATAGAAGCTTATAGTTATTTATGTGGATTACCACACAATGTTTCACCTTTTCAATAGATTTGGATCTTTGGATTGTTTCTAAGTATTGATAGTAAATTTATAGAACCACAATTTAGCTAATTTCTATTTTGACTATTTTTGTGTGTGTGCTTTTGATGTCACATCTACAAAACCATTAATGGAAGAACATTAATGTTTAATGTCATATTTCATGCCTTAATTTTATATTTAAATACATATTTACTATTAATGTTTGTACATGGATTTATATGTACACATAGATTACATGTAGTTACTCAATTTTCGTAGCATCATTTTTGATAGTGCTTTATTTTTACTATTGAATAGTCCTGAGAAATTGTTGAAAATTAATTTTCTCTAAATATGACAGTTTATATCTAAACTCTCAATTCAATACATTGATTTTTATGTCTACTCTTTTTTTTTTTTTTTTTGACAGTCCTGGTGCTTGAAGGCAGGGTCTGGGCACTGTCCTTGAGCTTTTGTGCTCAAGGTTAGTACTCTACTACTTAATCCACAGCTCCACTTCTGTTTTTTTTTTGGTGTTTAATTGAAGATCAGCATCTCAAGGATTTTCCTTCCCAGTGTGTAATTAAACAATACTACTCAGATCTCAGCCTTCTGAGCAGTTAGGATTACAGATGTTTACCATTGGTGCCTGGCTGCTAAAGGATTTTTTAAAATTTGTTTTTTTAGTGATAACTTCAGTTTTATTGTCTATTTTTCATTTTTTCCTAAGATGTGTTTATTTTTATGTTCCTATGCATTTATCCATTTATTTCATTTTGAAGGTTTTACTCTTTCATTCAGTCTATAAGATAGAAGTGTAGGTTACAGACTTGAGAATCTCTCTTTTTTTTTGTTTTTCTGGTCAGTCATCAGGCTTGAACTCTGGGCCTGGGCTCTATCCTATCCCTCAACTCTTTAGCTCAAGGCTAGTGCTCTACCACTTGAGCCACAGTGCCACTTCTGATTTTCTGGTGGTTTATTGGAGAGATAAGAGTGTCACGGATTTCCTGCCTGGGCTGGCTTTGAACCATGATCCTCAGATCTTGGCCTCCTGAGTAGCTAGGATTACAGCTTAAGCCACCAGTGACTGGTTGAGAAATATATCATTTTAATGTAAGATTTTATAAATGAATTTTCTTCTAAGAATGACATGAGTTTCAGTTTATAAACTTAGACATGTTAATTCTTCATTTTCAGTTATTAAAATCATTGCTAACATGCAAAGCTCTTTGTCTCATGTCTCTGGGTACATAGTTCTGTGTTCAAAAGGGTTTCTAGAATGCTTCCAGTTGACTACCAAGATTTGCTCCACCCAATGAGATGAAATATTTCCACCCAATGAGATGAAATATTTCCATCTAAGACATCTAAGAGCTACTTACTTAAGATCACCTTAGATAATAATGACCATTGCATATTTACAGTCATATTTTAGAGATGTTTGAGGAATTAAATTTGATTTTTTCTCATATGGTTAGCACTTTTTGTGTATGAAATGAAAAAGTGGAAATAAAATGCAGAATGCAAAGACAGACACATATCATAGTAGCCAATATAGTAAAATATATAATATGAACTTGACAGCTTTGCCCTTTAAAAATTTCAGTTTCACAACTGGTAAACTGCATATAACTCTATTAGAGGAAATGAGGAACAGTTGGTGTCTCCATGTTTTGTTTAATAAATTTTCCTATACTGGAAAGTCATTTACTTACTCTGAGTGATCCTTATATATTTTGCTATAAAAGTATGCTTTGTGAATTCATAATGAAGCTATTGAAATATCTCACACTGTACTAAAAATGAGACTTGAAACTGGACTGCTTGATATTTTATACATTTTTATGTGTGCACACATACACATACACACACACACACACACACAACACACACACACACACAGTAGCTTGATCCCTTGCATTGAACCTTAGGGAGAATTATCTGTGCCCCATTTCCATGAGTTCACCATAAGTAATATTTGTAATCTGCTGGATTTTCAAACAGGTTAAATTCTATTGTTAAACACAATAAGCTACTGGTAGTATTTTTATCCACTCCTTAGTATCAGATGAGTCAATAGTGCTATGAAAGAATATACAAAAAATACTTCATTATTATGACTCAGATTTCATATGGATTACTAATGGACAACATATATATGTAATTATATATGCATATATATATAATTATACATATTTATATATAATACATTCTTGAAAACCTTAGCCATAGTAAATGTTAATAGCTCCTGATGTCACATCTGATGATCAAAATGCAAATGAGCCATGATAATAATTATGTTGTTAAACAGAAAGATTAAATGGCATGGAACAAGCGACCCACCCTGTGCTGGAAATTGTACTCTGAAAATAGTCCAGCATTTACAATCATACATAGCCCTCTTTACTGCAAAATTTTGTTGCTGTTTAACTGTTTTACCAGCTTCCACAGATAATCATTTTCTGAAGTTCTCCTCTATCCTAGGATAATAACACTCTACTGAATATCTGAAGTCCACTTAACCAGTCATATCCCACTTATCCAGAGACTTACAGGAATTTTTGGGATAGGAAACTCTAGACTATTTCAAACTTGATTTATTATTACTACAAGATAAAGGAAGTAACTTCAGGTTCTATTTCCAAAAAACCTGACTTCTAGTAGCACCTATATCACATGCCTTTCCTACAACAAAATGCCTTTGTAATTCCTCCATGGGAAGTTAGGGAATTTCTTTGTGTTCTGCCCTGGAATCTAGCAAGCCTGAGACTACGGTGTTTTGTGGTCCTCATGAAACAGTTTCATAAAAAACTACACAGCCTCCACCTGGGTCTGTTCTATGGAACATACCTTGGAAACCTAAAACTAATATAGAAAAAATCTGGCTGGACAGAATCCACATGCTGGAGAGATCAAACAGGAAGCCTACAGGACAATCAAGTACCAAAGAAACTCTTCAGCCTTTCCTACTCTAATGTTCAAGCTTTCCTAAAAAGGTGAATGAGAGAGCCTTTATATGAATGTGTTTCATAGCATCTTTCCATCTCAGTTGACTTCAAACACAACGGACCTTCAAGGCAGTAAAGCTGTCCCTATAGAGTCTCACTTATATTGCAGATTCATAGTCAATGTTGTTACTCTTAGCTATGGCAAGGCATTGAAACTGGCAGAGAAGCCCAGAGATTTAAGTGAGTGTTCTAGAGAGTCACAGCTACAGCTCACCTACTAATTGCTAATATGTGTTTTGATTATGAATTAATGTTCTTCTTACTTGACCAAGTTTCCTTTTTCATTCTATTTAATACATTAGGATATATTCTCAGGTATTGTTTAAAGTTCCATGAAGGTATGTAAAGGAAATAATGGATATTTTCTTCTTTTGTCATCATGGATTCTTTTTGTTGTCAATGAATAGTTTTGTTTAGAAAGTAATGGGCAAAACGCTTCGATTTTTTTCTATTGTATGAAATGGCTTCATTTGCCTACTACTGTAAAAGTCTGACTAAAAGTCTTTGGCAAATAAATGATCATACATAACCTGTCCCCATGTGTGTGGTGAGAAATTTAGAGCTCCAATTTAGAATCAAAGAAACAACAAAAACCCACCACAACTCTCCATGTGCCTTTGAAAATTCAGAATAATCACAATTAATGAATGTATCTAGTTTAGCATAGCTTGCATTAATTACTCCTAGTTTTTTTCTAATGTGAATCAAGAAAAATTGATTTTTAATGATTTCAGTGTAGTTATATAGGCAAATAAAATAATTAGAGCAGGGCTGGGAAGGTAGTTCAGTGGTAGAGTGCTTGCCTTGCATGCATTAGGGGTTTGATTCCACAGCACCATATAAGCAGAAAAAAACCAGAAGTGGTGCTATCAAGAGGTAGATCACTATCCTTGAGCTAAAGAGCTGAGGGACAGCACATAGGCCCAGAGTTCAGGCCCCACAACTGACAAAATAATAATAATAATAATAATAATAATAATAATAATGGCAAACTATAAACTTACCTATTTAACTGCTTAATGGAATTACAGTTTTATTCAGTAAATGAAAAGATAAATTTTTAACTCACTAAGAATTTATTGTTTTTAGTATTCTTCTTTGAAGGATGAAAGTAATTGATCTTTATGTATTGCTGGAATTTTTTCCATAATGCTCTTTTACTGCACATTATGGCCATTATTCAGTATTTGTAATATGATATTTTTCACCAAAGGAGAAAGAACATTTAGAGAAAATAATATCACTGACCAAACACAATACACCCATTTCATGAATACCTGGATCTCTTTGATATTGGTCTTTAGTTTGATCTTTTTGCACTCTCTCTCGTACAAACTTCTAAAAATTCACACCTCTTCAGGTTGGAAGGGGAAAAAATAGACTAGGAAATCTGTTGGAATATGATATAAAGCTGACCTCCACAGAAGGGAGAGGGAGAAAGTCTTAGGAATCTGTGTAAATGTAAGAATCATCTTTTGCAAATGAATGGAAAAGCTCTGAGCCAAAAGATCCATTCTAAAGGGAGATTCATCTGCCTCAGCACTGACACTAGATCCATCATTAGCTTGGAACAGTGAGGTGGCAAATCAAGACCATTATGCTTCTCCACCCAGAGATGTCAAAAGTACACATTCTCAGGTTCTGCAGCCTCGCCCAAGTTCCCTCTCTTCACAGGTTTGGGAAACAGCTTCTCCATAGTTTCTATGCACTTCCCTCAACCCCTCCACCTGTGGAGAAATCTAGAAGTGTGAGTTCTATCATCCAGCTATAAAGCTGCTTGCAACCATGGATGATCCTGTGCCTCAGTGATACAGGGTCAATTCTTTATAAAAACGTGTAGCCTCCTCTTTCTTGCCAGCAGACCCAACACTATACAGCCAAAGTGGTAAGCAGCACCTTTATCTAATAATTCAAAGGACTCTTACTATTCATCTTCAGAAGTGCATCTACCCTTTGGTACTAAAGCCACAGAGTCCTCCAGTGGGTCATTATCAATTATAGGAAATGAGGTCTTTATGAGTTTCAACTTTTAAGTCCTAAAGACTATGTTGTGTCTCCTGAAAATTGCACCCCATGCTTTCAGGTAATTTTTGTCAGAGTGGGTGGTTCAGCTGTGTCGTTATAGAATCCCAATAGTGTGTGAGGCTGTCTGCTTTTGGATAATGTGGTTCATGATTTAGCAATAGTTGTGGGTCAAATCTATACCTCCTTTTATTGGCAGGTGGTTCTTCTACGCAGGTTCTTTTACTGTGTTGGATTTATATATTTGGATCAGGCTTTTGATAAGCCTGAATAGTGCTTTTGGTTGAAGTATTGCAGCACAGATCATGTCTTGAATAGACATTTCTTTATGAGGAGAAATGCTGACCCTCACAGGTTAGAATATGGTCAGTGTTGTTGAATTACCTCAAAGTAGTCAGCTGATATTTTTCAGGAAGAATGTCATAGAAGGACATTGGAAAAGTGGGAGTCCAATCCATTCATTCTGTATGTCTTCAAGAATAGCTCTTTCTTCCAATACCCAACTCTGAGGTGGCAGAGGATAGGCAAAGGGCCAGGTCATTTTAGTTGTGAGCACTTTTTTTTTGAAGTAGATATTTTTCTGTAGGCTGGAAAATATCACCCCAAATCTTTGTGTTTTATGCCCACCTCCATATGGCAACCCATATGCTTCTACCCAAGACCTCCTTATCTTTAATTTCTTCCCAGTTTCATAAGCAGATGGCCTGGCCACTGACCACTGACTTAGAATTTATGTATGTGCATACATCAGGTTGCCTTTTCACACAATGTGCACTTCTCACAACATTTCTGTTTTTCCTATTCACTGATTTTCAGAACAGCTTTCAATTTTGCTATACTTCACTTTTAGGATGTACCCATATATTGAGCTAAATGATCAATAAAACAAATATTTTTGTATCCTCCTTTATCTGGTTGTTAGGGAACTTCTAACAACAATATATGTGAGATTATTATGTATAAGGGAACCCAATTTATAATGGGTAGTTGTAGAAGCATCACCCCTTAGAAACATAAGATCAAGCACTATGTCTTTTCCACAGTCTATGATCATATGAGGAGCCTTTTATCAAAGACACTTAATGATCTGATAGAAATAGCGTAGTCTTATTACAATTGCAAAATTGTGCCTATTTAACTGAGATCCTAAATTCCCATTTTTCCTCTTTTCCTGCCACTTGTGCCTTCAACATGATAGATAGGTTCTGGTGACACATGTGACATAGCTGCTTGGCCCTTCTGCAACACCTTTGCTGATCCCTATCAAAGCTAGAAAGTTTCCCTATCAGGGAAATGGAGCAAGGTACAATTTAGGTGTTGTGTGAATATGTTACAGCTGAAATCTAAAGAAGCTTACCACACATCATACCTTTTTTTTTTTTGGTCAGGGCCTGGGCACTGTCCCTCAGCTCTTCAGTTCATGGTAGTGCTCTACTACTTGAGCCACAGAGCCACTTCTAGCTTTTTCTGCCTATGTAGTGCTGAAGAATACAACTCAGGGCCTCATGCATTTGCAAGACAAGCACCCTACCACTGAGCCACCTTCCCAGCCCACACCATACCAATTCTAGAAGTAGCCCTCAAGATTCTGTTGGCCATTCAATTATTCTGCACTTATTTCTGTGGATATTTAATTGTGTCATCTCGTTTCTCTCTTGTGAGGTTTGATAAGAACTCTTCTCATCCATCTCAGGGGACCACACAAAGGCAGGCAGGCACAGAAGAAAGATTATCATAAAGTTTACTAGAGAAGGCCATATTTCCCCCTGAAAGGGAGCATTCGGTGCCCTTCACCATCCTAGTAGTAGGAGGGTCAGGGGGCTAGGAAGTGAGGTAGATGGGAGCTCAGGTGGGTCTGGGTGGAGAGAGGGAGGTGCCAGCTGTATGACCGGAACTCCAGAGCTGAGAGGAGCTCCAGGTCTGGGTGGGGCAGAGGACCAAAGGCAGGCATAATGTTTACAAGGTTCCCTAGCTGATATTACACTGAGATTTAAACCCACTTACCAGCAAAGCAACCAGGACATGAAGTAAATTCAAAAGACACATACTGCCTTGTAGGCAAGATATTTCTAAAATCGCTTTAAGGACAAAAAAAGCCCTAGAATACTGTACTTGGATTTGAAATCAGGCCTCAAACTTTCTTGTCAGGACTTCTACTTCGTGAGCCATAGTCCAGAGTTATAGTTCCTTCCTTCGGGTAGGATAGTAAGATATAATGATGATCTTGTCTTTTAAGTTTGAGGGAATATTAAGGCATGGTTTTGATCATTAAATTAATAGAAAAACATCACTTGAATAGCAAATTTCTGTGTGTACTCAGTTTACAATGAGCCAGAATTTATCCTAGACTTTAATACCTAGCATTTCCAGCCTTCCCTCTCTGTACTCCATACATGTTGAGGCTTTGGAGGATGAGTATTTATGTTAACTCAGTGTCCAATAATCCTGAAGACTGTTTGAATATTAGCCTTTCTTCTATACCAAGTCACTTCATAGGCTCTTTTGGCAAAAGAAAAATGGCCAAGGATAGGATAATCACAATCATTTAATTGTTAGAATGTTGTAGGCTTATTTTCTCTATGGCATTGGTTGTTTCTTCATTATTGGAAGAACATTGGTTTATACCTAAGATTCAAGGATATATGATGGTGTTTTATTACAGCAATTGCCTTCTTATTTCTACTGATTTTGTTGATTGTAAATGCTAATCACACGCCTATAGGCTACTAGTATATTTTTTGTTGTTGTTTTAAAGAAATATCTTATTTCTTGCACATCAAGCCTGTACGGTTATCCCCTTCATATTACTAAAGTAGTTAAGTCTCCTGGGTTCTGGCAGTTAACTATAATAGCCTGGCTTATCTTAATTGGGAATAAGCAGGGAGTAGGAATCAAAACTGTATTTTTCTGAGCTGAGCTTGTAACTTTACATCATCTCAACCTTAACCCACTTCTCAGACACCACTAACCTGAGAAGAACTTACTTTTATGTCATTACTGCATTAGAATCAATATGTGTAGAAGATGTATCATCGGCAGCCTCCATGACTGGCTTTTTCTCGTTAAATAATATGTCCGTTTCCTTCCCTCATTGTCTTTAGCCCTTCTTCTAAAATCCATTACAGAATATAAGATATGTGTACACATTGAAAGGCATACTTTCTTCCAATCTATAAAAGCCAACCTAGTAGGACTTTAATACCATGCCCTGGAGTCCTTGCCAGAATGCTGATTTCTCTATCTGGGAAAGTGTCTCTAAGTCAAAAAAATCCTTGCTTGTTTAGTCTTACATTCTAAACCCCTTTGATAAAACACAATTGGAATTCAATTTGAAAGTTATCCCCCAGGGTTCTGTTAGCACTGCAGTTGTTCTGCAGTTACATGTCATGGCTATTTTGCCATGTCATCTTTCCTTCTTTTAAGGTTCAATAAATCTCCAGATGCATTATACTGCAATTTAGAAACATTTATTTAGCCAAGTAACTCAGGACAGGAAGTAAATATAGTTCCTCAGGAGGCACATATTGCCTTGGAGGTAAAATATTTTTGCACTATTTTTGGCACAAAGAAAATGCTAGATTTTCACGTAGGAGAAATGGGCTACTTCCGCAACTGATTGCTCAAGGTTTTGCTTTGTTTTGTTTTTGTTTTAACATGAGGTATATCATATGAGACACAGACACCTTCCAACTATCTTCCAGTCAAATGTCAAATCCCAAGTTTTCCCAATCAGATATCACAGTGTTTCTAGCAAGCTTGTCTTTCTGAACATTTAAACATTTCTTTATCTCCAGAGCTTAATGGCTAGAATTTCTATTTATTGATCAGTTGTGCCCATTCTTCTACCTTAGGAGAAAAGCTCATTCTTTTGAATTACTAAATCTGGCTTTCACAATTATTCTTAACTGCTTATTAATAAACTGTCATTTTTTCATTATCTCTTTGGTGGGTATCATTAAAATACAGCAGTAACCAATCAATTTTGTTGTGTTTGTAGGCATTATTTACTCCATATTTTTTGAATGTGCAAGTCACTGAACCTGAAAGAATGTTACCCTTTCAGCACTTGGCTTCTTAGGAAATTTTTATTGACTGAACATAATGTACTTGAGACTGTCATTTTCCATATTCCCCTCAGGACTGTTAAAGGTTGGAAAACCAAAATAGATGCCATTTAATATTCATTTTCTCCAAACACTCAAGAAAACATTTTGAAATGTCTAGAATGAAATAAAGCAGGCCAAAGACAGGATTAGATGAAAGGCACAAAGATAAAGGTCAGTTAGCTAGGAGACATCTTAGACTATGATGGACATGCAAAATCACCTGTCAAAAGTTCTTTGCATTATTACAGATGCCAGTGCCTCACTCCTGTAATCCTAGCTACTCAGGAAGCTGAGATCTGAGGATTATGGTCCAAAGCCAGCCCAGGCAGAAAAGTCCATGAGACTCTTATATACAATAAACCACCAGAAAACCGGAAGTGACACTGTGGCTAAAGTGGTAGAGCCCTATCCTTGAGCTGAAGAACTCAAGGACAGTGCCCAAATGCAAAGTTCAAGATCCACAACTGAAAAAAACTCTCTATTTAGTCAAAATGACATATGATAACACGTTCCTGCTTCCAATGATCATAGCTGAGAACAGGCTTGGACAAAATGGGATAGTGCATTAATGATAACACAGCAAGTACAACACTGTCAATTATGTACTGCAACAACATACATCTTAGAGTTCTATTGAGTACTAAGGAGATTTTTCTAGAATATTGGATTTTCATGGCAAGTCCTGAACATAGTAGGACAGATAGCATCTTTCTCATCATCATGATCATAATCATCACTGATTGAGCCCGAAAGGTTTAATACTAAAACCCTAATATTATAACAAATGACAAAGAATTTTATACAAATATTCATCTTTTAAATCTGTTATCTGGCTCTTTCCGATCATTTTCTTCATGTTGCAATTAACAGGGTGTTCCTGTGCCACCTTCTCAGAGCCTCTCCAAGCCATGGATGGAATTCTGTTTCTATTTTTTCTGTTATTACAATTCCTAAATGTTTTAGACTATTATCTATAGTTATGTGTGGGTAACTAAACTTAATTGTCTTTAGTGATTCTTTAACTGTTATTTTATTAGAGAGTACAACTCAAGTCTGACTTACATTTGTAGAATGATGAAAATGTTCCTGTAAGGGCATGTTTTCAGCTTATTGGGCCCTTTGGATTATCATGGAACACTTACACCACACACTGTGGTTTATCATTCTAAAAATTTTCATCTATATTATAATTTCTTGACATTAGACAAACAGATCTAGGATTCGAACTGGCACATTACCAGTCTGTATTGCAGACTATAATAACACTTAATATATCGCTTAAAATGCTATGAGGAATTTTAAAGGACTTTTTCATTATTTTATATTTTGTTTCTTTTGTGTTGAAGCTAATGTAGTTTTAGAAGAATGCTCAAATAAGAACTCTGACTTTCATCATTTTTTCATGAATGAATAATGAGACATGGAATATTTCTACTATGACAGCAATCTGTTACTCTGATCAAGTTAATAGCCATGCTTAAAAGCAGTCCCTGACCTAATTTTTATCTCATTTCTAAAACTTTATGCAAGAGGAATCAATATAATTTTTTTAGAGTCTGTTGCTTTCATTTTTGACCTTTTTTTACATTCATCATATTGTTGTGTGTGTCAGCAATTTCCTCTTTTTAATTGTTGTAGGTTGTCATTGCATGATTATATCAATCAGCTTATCCATCTTCCATTGATGAAAATCCCTTTTTTCTTCCTTCCTTCCCTCCCTCTCTCTTTCTTTCCTTCTTTGTTTCTTTCTTTCTTTCCTTCTTTGCTTTCTTTCTTTCTTTCTTTTTCTTTCTTTCTTTCTTTCTTTCTTTCCTCTCCATTTTTCTCCTTCCTTCCCACCTTCTCTCTCCCTCCCTCCTTCCTTCTTTCCTTAACTTCTTCTCTCCCTCCTTTCTTTCTTTTCCTCCCCTCTTTCATTTCTCTTCCTTTCTCTTCCTTTTTCTTTCTTTTTGTTAGTTTTTGGCATATGGATCACACTGGAGTTTTTAAAATATAATTTTATTGTTATTAGTACAATATTGTACAGAGGGATTGCTTTACATACACCATGTAATAAGTGCATTTCTTTTGGGAAAATATTACCACTTCCTTCACTTTCCCTCAGTTTCTCCATACTGTCCCTGCCCACTAGTTACATAGTTCATGTTCCATATAGTGTCTATTGAGTAACATAACTACTTGTGTTCACACTCTCTGTATCCACAAGACTTTTCTTATATAGAGAATTCTATGAAGATAGTTCTGATTAGTTACTTTTGTTATCTAGTCATTGGCTTTAGAACAAACCAGGCATCTGATATCCTTGCATAAACAAGCAACAGGGACTACTAAGGCATCTACTTTATGTGTCCTTTATGTGTCATATTAAGTACAGTGTTATTCATGGCAATCATTGATTCCTTGTGTATCTATGGAAGTTGTTCATTCACCAGTCACTCACTATATTTCCTGAAGCAGTAGGGCTTCCTTTGGTAGACTTACCTCCAATTATCTACTTGTCTGTCACTGTTTTTCTTTTAAGATCTAAGACTTAAACCTCAAGGTAATAGAACAGGTGGAAAGGACACACACATAGAAAGATACACACGCAGAACTGCTATGTTTCTTCTTTGATAGCTGAAAACATTTCAAGTGGTCTGCTTCAGAACAAAACTTTGTCCTTGATCTCCCCCTGTTAAGATGTCTATCTCAAACTGTCTAAAAGATTTCATTTGTGTTTTCACTGAGTTTCTTAGTGAAATCTTGTTTTTAATCTCTTTGAGCTATGCTATATACTTTTATATTTCTCTGCTTTTTTCACTGATAATGCCAAATTATATGGGAATATTTTATTATTATTTCATCTTAGTTAATTTTCTTGGCTAGTTAATTGTTAACCCCTCATCAACATGAGCAGAGTTCTCCTCTGTCTGATTGAAGCACTCTCTTGCTCCTTGTACTTTTAGTAACTCTGTTCCTCATTATATTGAGACTAAGCATGCGATTAATTCTGATATATTCCCTCCAAAGCTTCTCCAGTACTAGTACTTTCTTTAAAGTTTTTCTTACCTCTTGTTTCTTTCTCCACTAAAACAGAAACCTTACAGTTTCAGTATAGTTCAAATAAAATGTTTGGTGAAGTTGTTAGAAGACCTTTTTAAATGTCTTGTTTCAGGTATAGATAATTAGGACACTAAGTGTCAATCAAGTAAATACTCTCAAACATTTAATGGAGATTTCAAGAATATTTGATTGTCATCAAAACTATGGAATCTTCTTAAGAATGGAACTATATTAACTCGAGTGCAGCCCTTTTCTTTTTAGCATGGAAATTTTCAAACATTAAAAAAAATAAAGGAGAAGTAAAATAAAATGTCTATATACAAAAAAGTTTTCTCTTTGGATCATAATTGCTTTGAATGATATACTATGCATCCAGTGATACATGAAGGTATTAGGACATGAAGAATATTAAGAAAAATGACTTTTCTTAGAAATCAAGTTATATTTTCCTGATAGATGTGAAAATGGCTTGGAGAAAGAATTCCTGGAAAGAAGGCTTTGGAAATCTTTTCCAATCAGAGATGATAAGTTGGTTTGGTAAAAATTGTAAATTAATGAAATAATTGAAATATTCAGGTCTGTTGGTGTGATGGTGAGATGAGTAATGAAGCAGAATCAATGACACTTTCAGTTCTGTAGTTTACATGATAGCTGGAGTTTGTCCTATCAACTGAGGAAAGTCAGATAGGTGGGCAGGTTTAGGACAGTTCACCTTCTGACTTGTTGAATTGGAAATCTTTCATGGCAAAGATGTAGTCATCCTCGGTCAAATGTCCTTCAATCTTTTATATGCACACCGTTTATGATCTTGAACTGAACTCTAATTTGTTAACTGGGAAGAGATTATAGATGTTCTTCAAGTTAACATGTAGGTAGAAAACAATGTACAAAAGGTTTGTTCATACTCTGAGGATCTGGAAGAAGGTTACTTAGATATTTTTGTATCCTCCATAGTACATTCAATCCTTGACAGAAAGGATTAGTGCTTGATGATTCTTTAAGCTTTTGGCACAAAAATGCTTACTAATACAAACTACATTGTTGTTGTTGTTATTGTTGTTTTTAATGAGGGCTCCAAACAAGCAGGTTTATATCCTACTTTTATTATTAAGTTTACTAGGTTCGCTTCAATAAGACTAAAAACAAATGAGAAAATACTATTAGAATTCTGATTCAGATTATCTGATTCATCTGTTATATATATATATAGATATATATGTATGTGTGTGTGTGTGTGTTCATATATATCTATGTGTATACAGATATATTTTATTAATTTTTGATAGTATAACAAAAACTATTTCTTATCTTAAAACTGAGTGAATTTTTGACCTATACTGATAAACATGAAAAATTGCAAATAATATTCAGAGTAGATGTCTTGTGAAGGTAGAAGTTTTTAACAGCAGAAAATTCACTTTGGTAAAAATATTAGATGCTGCTATGCCTCTAAATTCATGTTAAATTATAGTTGACAAGACAGGGATAGCAAGTTGAAATATCTCCAATGCCTTTATTTTGATTTATTTTAGGAAATTATTGTGCACTCATATCCTATGGAGAGATTAAATTTAAATGTTTCTTTTTGGAAGGAAATATCAAAACCATATTTTCCCTTAATATTTAATTTATAAAGAGACATTGAAATTTCAAATGGTATAATAATATCACCTGTAAAAATAGCCTTGATTTTGTTATTTATACTCTTGTTTCAGGAGTGAAGTTAAATTCAAGTTAGGCACTCTTTCTGAGCCAAGTCTCCAGCCCTTTTTGGCACTAGATAATTTGAGATAGGATCACATTTTTGTCTGGGGGGGGGTTACTTAGTCAAGAATCATTCTATTGTATTTCTCCTATCATAGCTAGGATGATCGACATCCATTATTATACTCACAGTCTTCCGCTGAGTACGAATTTG
Source organism: Dipodomys ordii (assembly GCF_000151885.1). NCBI lineage: Eukaryota > Metazoa > Chordata > Mammalia > Rodentia > Heteromyidae > Dipodomys > Dipodomys ordii. The sequence goes on from NW_012267342.1 coordinate 5,510,047, forward strand.
ATTTTTTTTTTCTTGTCGTAGGCTAGGCTAGCCCAAAACTGTGGGCAGTCTCCCATGTAGCTTTGATAATAGACATGCACCAAAGTTACATATGTTGGTTGAATTTTTGCCATGGCTGACCATGACCCAGATATAAATCTCTGACTCTACATTAGTTCGAATTATAGGCAGGTGCCACCATGCCCTAATTTATTTGTATGCCATGTATTTTTATATATAATAATTGTTATGTTATTTATTATATATGCTAGGCATTAAGTTCTCTAAGCACGATAATACTTACACTAATTTATTTTTCACAGTTCATCTGTTGGGGAACTTCAGAAAGACTATGTAGTTTGCAAATGTTTTAGAGCTACTATGTTGCTGATTATTAACTCCAGACACCAGAACTCAATGTCTGAACCTTCAATCATTGTGGTATACTCTTCTCATCAGTAAAGCTCTTAATTAAGGGTTTTATTTATCATGATTTAATAATGACTGTTGATCTAAAAATATGCATGCATGTTTTCTGAGAAAGCTATCATTTTCTTATGCATGTTGTATCTGAGATCTTAATTTAAGATCACAATGAAAGTAAGCTTTTGGAGATGATTTGTAATTTTCCTTGTCTCTAAACTCCAAATACAGGTTTTCAGGAAAGAGTTGATCATTTCCTGAAGAAATGTATGTATAAGTATTCTCTGAGCATATGTCTATGGTATACATTGCTACAATTATATAAAAATATTAAAGTTGTTAATAATAAATACTAAATTATATTACATTAAAACAATATTTCTGTGGATTCAATTTTAGTCCTCTTCTAATCTAAAGAAGATGAGAAAATAACAATGCATTTCAGGTTTCCTTTATGACCTAAATGTCACAGAATTAGCCATGTAAGAGCTGAATGAATAAAAATTAACTTTATTCATAAAAGTTTATAATAATAATTTTATTATATTTTTTACAAGTTCCCATTTCAATTAAAAGAAAATTAGTGCTTTATAAAAATGTAGAAGAGTCTATTGGCTACCATAAGAGGAAGTGTTTTAAAACCTGAAAGTGGATTTTTCTTATAATAAGGACATTTAATGCAAATCCTTTCAGGACAGAAAAGCCAGATAGGTTTTTATTCTTTATTTGATAAAAAATATCTAAAAGAGAATGTACATTATCTAAGCTCCCATAACATTGTACCTTAAAGAGATTAAGATAGCTAAAACCTTTGAAGTCTGCAGATTTCATTTTATTTACTCACAAAGATGGAGTTCTTAGTGATTTGTTGCTGTAAGATAATTGCCCATTAGTGTGTGTATTGATTTGCCTTTCTCAAGATGAAAGAAACAATTGCAATCCGTTAGCACTGTATTACTGAGTCTCTTGTAATAAGGAATATTGAAAACTTGGGTCTTTATTAACTTAAAGAATGTTTGAAGAAATGATTTAAAATTTAGAAAGACTATCAAGGACAACTTAATTTATATCTGAATCTAGACATTTGATGGATGACGAGCTGGTTGTCATCTCAATTTAATGTTCAATGCTATGCTCTGAATGATTGTGTTGTTTGTCTTTCTATTTGAAAATTTACCACCTTTAGTAAAGTGATTCCTTTTGGAAGTAAGTTTTAGTGCCTTAATTTTTGCATCTTTTCTAATCCAATTGCTACCATGCATTTAGTTATCAGCAGACTTCTCTTGCTCTGTTAAGTCTTCTTCATGATCTATAGTCTGTCCTGTATTACACACTATAAATAAATTCAATGTGATGGCTATGTCAGTTGTACTAATTTTTTTATTTTAATTATGCACTAGATAAACCAAATTTATACTTAACACATATTTCCTTTATGTGCTCATTAAAGATATATTTTATTAAAATATGAGCATCAAAATGTAGTACATTAAAATTCATACATCTTTTTTTAACAAATAAGGAATACAAAAATAAAGTTATCATATTACTTTCATTCTTAGATTTTCTTTATTTTTCATTCCTTATTTTATTTTTGGTGTCAGGTCCTGGGGTTTGAACTCAGAACATAGGTGATGTCCCTGAGCTTATGTGTGAACCAAAGCACCACTTTCAGTTTTTGAATGATTAACTGGAGATAAGTGTCTCACAGGGACATTTTGCCTAGGCTGTCTACAAACCACCATCCTCAGATCTCAGCCTCCTGAGTAGCTAGGGTTATAAGCATGTGCCACCAGTGCCAGCTAGATTTTCTTTTCAATTCTAACCATTTCCTTCTTTCTATTGTCTATCTCATGTTATTTGATATGTTTAATAAGTATATAGATAAACTTGTCTTAAGCCATATTTAAACGGCTTCCCAAAATGACACAAGTGTAATAAAATAAAAAATTAAGATGTTAAAAATTAGTACTAAGATAAAATTAAGGAAGGAATAAAAACAAGATGAAACTGGTGATAATAACACCATTTAATAATTCTATGTATTTGCTAGACATTTTAGTATATTTATAATTTTTATTTTTAATTCCTAATGCAAAAAGAGAAATAAATTCAACTTCAAAGATCACAATATGTAGTTTTAAAGAAAATTTTTTCTTCAAGGAATGTATATATAGAGAACAAGGCACATACATAGTTCAAAAAGGCACATGTTACACATAGGACAGCATAGGGTTAATAGAAAAGTATCAAAACAAAGTAATCTTCCAGGGAGCTTCCTTAAATTTGACTTGGTCCCAGAATAAATTGAAGAACAGTGTTTATAGTATAATAGAATTGGCTGATGATATTTTTAAAAATATTTAAAAATTTTTAAGGATTGTTTTTTAACTGGGCAAGAAAGATAGCTCCAAATTGGATTTTCTTTCATAAAAGACTGTGCAACCTCTTCTGTCCTTGAACATTTCTTCAGTAATGAACCTAAAACAACAGTCTGATTATAACAGGCAAAAAAGGCCGAGGAGCATTTCATAATTGAAACTGCCTTCAGAATGTCATGATTCTTTTGAAATAAAGTTCATTTTCATGAGGCTAGCTAGTAACACAAAACCTGTACAGTGTTTGAGACTTAAAATATTATTGCTACCTTTTAAAATCCCTTATGCATCTATTTAACATCTATTTACTAATATCTGAAATTACAATATAAAAAAAAAAAAACAGAACTGTTGCCTACATTGAGGACAATCTACTAGAGAAAAGTGAAGATGTGATAATCCTAAGACAGGCAGGACAAGGAAAGAAATCATAGATCTGCTATAAGACTTGGGCTTCATATCAAATCGCCAATAAAAATCCAGTGATAGATGTTGATAATGCACTTCACAGAATAAAGATCAACTGTGCAAATTTAGCTTTAGATGTTTATGTTAAAATAAATATTCCTGATGCATGATTCCATCAATTCTACTTGACAGTTTGTAATTCATGTTTATATGAACAGTACTGAGCATGTTGATGTGTGTGGACAAGTCCAGAATAGATTGAGGAAAGGACTGTTCTAATTATCAGGGTTAAACTACACAGAACAGAATATCATATTGAATAGCATAATGATTGAAAAATATAGGAGTGACATGAAGAAGGTTCCTATTTCCAAAACTATATTAGAAAAGGTGATTTCTGAAAGGACAGAAGAAGGGGGTTTGCACTAGAGAGAGCTGTCTTGTCTGTCAACATTTTAAAATGAGAAAAAAAAAAGATCAGAAACTGTTATCTTAGATAAGCCAGAGGAATTAATAGATTGCAGGGCCTAAGGCAGCCTTTGTAAATGTGATGACAATTATATTTCTAGGCCTATCTTTTAAGGTCACTGCTAATGAGTGACAATAAAATTATGAAGAATGCTTAAATATCTGGCAGTGAAGGGGGAAAAGTATTTGCAGCAAGGCCATCTGAAGGTGGTAGAAAATAAAGTCCAAGAAAAAATGTTGCTAGGTGGAGGGCTACAGGGTGACAGATGTGACTTTTTTCTTATCTCAGCAATACAAATTATAGTGTGGGTTCAGAGGATGCATCAGTGCTATAGGTTTGTCTTGATTTTATATAACTATAGCTTTTTAAAAATATGTAATAACAAAAAATATGTAACAACAGAGATTGAATCTCCAACAATAACTAAACTCTAAGTTTCCTCGATAACATAAATACATTACTTGACACTTGCATGATATGCATAGATTAAAAAGTACCCTATAGAAAACAAGCCTGAAGTTTATTAATAACAAACCTAAGTATACTTTATAAAATTTCTCATAAGATAATATACACTAATGGATCTGAGCACAATTGTTTGTTTTTAAAAATATGAAATAATAAGATTAGAATAAAATAATTTGAAATATATATTAGGGTAAACAAAATATTTAATTTTAGTGTTCTTTTTACAGAGATATCTTTAACAATTTATTGTATTTTATATATTTTATATGTATTTATATATTTTATATATAATTTATGTTTTATAAACTGACACATGAAAGTTCTAAAAATTGATACCAGAACTGTGTAATAATGATTCTTGATCTCTACAAATTTTGTACAATATCATTAAGCAGAATGTTTGGGAAAAGTATGTCTCCCAAATATCAAACATGATGATGATGATGATGATGAAGATGAGGATGAGGATGAGGATGAGGATGAGGATGGTGATTTTGAGAATTCTGGCTATTAGGGAAGAGGCTATTGTTTATTAGAAATATATTTTAATTCATTGTTTATTTGAAGATAGCTGTTTTCCTGTTTGTCAAGCAAACACTGTCACCCAAAGTAGATAAACTTGTTGAATCAGTTCCAGGGTTAAAATAATCATTAGAAGTATTTTGTTCACTGTGCTAACAAGTCTTCATGGTTGAATCAGGCACATAAGAAGAGTATGATAGAGAACAACAATAGCCAAAGAAAATCTGAATTCAAGATTCTTAATTGGGAAGAATTCTTTGAGATAAATAATTAACACATTCAAATAGTCCTAAGTTATTGACAGTATCTATCAAAGGACTCCACATTTCAACCTGTAGAAATGCATTTAGCAGTGGTTGATCTACACAACAACTACACAGACATGTTTATAGAAATTATGTTATAATAAGAAAAAAATGATGCAAATCTGATGGTATTTCTGTATGAGAAATCCAGATAAGCAGCAGGAAGAATCAATGTAATCACTAAAATAATGGAGAGAAGTCCAATTAAGAGCTCTATGCTGGAAAAGGCATTTGAAAGACTACCTTTGGAAGGAGATTCACCATGCAGACTTCAAAAAGAACACATTCCTAGTAGCAACTCAGTTTGTCCTTTGTATCTTAAGATGGCTTTATCCAGAGTAGAGAATCAAGGTAGGCAGTTGAATATAGAGTTTAATGTTTGGAAAAGTTACTTAATATTTATGTAAGATATTGCTTCCTTCAGCTGATGAATCCCCACTTAAATGATGAAAAACATGTGAATTAGTTATAAAATCAGATTTTTGCTTTCAAGATACATATATGATAGGTCTTTTCTACTTCATGCCATTATGTGTAATCCATTTAATTGTTGTTGAGAACACATGATTTAGTATTTTCCCAAACGTTGAATTATTCAGAACATATTTCATTGAAAATAGATCTCTTAAATCTACTGATAAATGGCTTCATTATACTAATTACACTGTCTTTATATCCATAGTCTGTCAATGTGTCAGAAGAAAATTTTATTTCTCTTAAAGGATTTGTTTTTTAAATGGCTATGGAGATCACAACACAAAAACTTTCTTAGTTGGTAGCAAATTTATTGTTTAATGATTGGTCCCCAGTGCCTTTCTTATAGCTGTATTTATAAACCATTGGTCTATAATTGCCACTGTTTATGCATACACATGCACTTATAATATTTTATTTATAGACTATAGACAAAGTTTTCATTCAAATATTTTAAAAGGATTGTTATTTAAATGCTCAGTTATAACAAAGGGCAAATTTTCAAGTATTCTGAAGCCTATTTGTACAATGAGAATTTGAAAAATAATACAAGAGTTACAGTCTGTTCTTTTAGTACTTTAAAAGGAATAATTGAATAATAAGGCATTGTCAATTTACATGAATTTTTGAATGATCTTACTGTTAGAGTATTTTAGACTTTGCCAGAAAACCATGCAGACATCCAGGTACAAAGAACAAAGAAAAGGTTTATTGCCTGTAAAGGGACCAGCAAGAGGATTCTCACAAGAGAGGAGTGAGAAGAAGTGCCAGCTATTGTTTCAGCTATTGTGATCTTTATAACCTCCAAAATTTGGGGAATCTCGCTGCCTTATATGGTCATAGCTACCCCAAAGAAGTGCCCTCGCAGGTGACCCATATGACCTATGAGGTTTAAAGGAGAGTTCTCTCAGGGAAAAGCTGTTGGGGTTAATCATTTACTGTTTTTACTACATGAACATAGTGTTGCCTAGGCAAAGAGCATGCCAAGCTATGAGAGAGGAGGCTTCTGGGCTAACACTTATACTTAAGATAATCTCTTCTTTCTTTTTGGTCCTTTGTGAGGCTTGAACTCAGGGTCTGAGAGCTATCCCTGAGTTCTTTGGCTCAAGGCTAGCACTCTACCACTTTCAGCCAAAAATCTACTGCCTGATTTGCTGGTGGTTAACTGGAGATAAGAATCTCATGGATTTCTTGCTCAGGCTGGCTTCAAACTGTGATGCTCAGATATGATTACAGATATGATCCAGGAGCACTTGGCTTAAGATACTCTTGACATTTCTTTGAAGATTTGTTTTGAGGGGATTTAATTTTTTGAGCTCTAAGTTTATTTTAGATATGAAAACCTTGTCTGATAGCTAATGGAGATCTTTCCCAGTCTGTAGGCTTACTATTTATTTTGCTAGCTATGTTGTTTGTTATGTAGATACAAAGTCATTTAATGAAATCCCTTTATCTAGCCTTCCTTCCATTTGTTTTTTCTAGATTTTTTGTATATATTTTTATTTAAAAATTTTGTACAGAGGGGTTATAGTTACATGAGTAGGGTAATGAGTACATTTCATATCAAGCATTGTTACTCTTGCTTTGTTTTTCCCCTACCATCCCTTCCCTCTCCACCTCCACAATTCCTCCCCTCACCTCCCCAAAATTTGTAAAGTTCATTTTCAACATAGTATCTTGTGCATTTCATGGTTACAATGGGTCAACCTGTATCCTTATTTCTGCGTTTTGTGTGTGTGTGTGTGTGTGTGTGTGTGTGTGTGTGTGTGTGTGTGTGAAAATACTGTACAGAGGGGTTACAATTTCATGGGCAAGATAATGACTACATTTCTTATCAAGCATTGTAGCCTCCTCCTTTGTTTTCCCTTCCCATCCCTTCCGATCTGCCCCCTACCCCTCCACCCAGTCCTCCCTGCCCCCCATTTCTCTTCTCTCCTCAAATTAGAAATATATATATATTCAAGATGCAGAGCACCAGAATCAAACACAGTGAAGACAGGTATTATACTATGGAGGAAGAACAAACAAAAAAAATCCCATGGTACATTATTAATGCATTAAAAACAACAGTAATAAAGATAAAATCACTTGTGTCCCTATCTTGGGGGGTCATTTCATTTTGTATCATCTTATATAGCCATATGAACTCTGCTACAAAGCTGTAGTAATCAAAACAACTTGGTACTAGCACAAAAACAGACCTGAGGACCAATGGAATAGAACTGAAGACCAAGAAATGAACCCACAGGCTTATAGACAACTAATCTTTGATAAGGAAGCTAAAAAAAATAGAATGGAAGAAAGATAGCCTCTTCAGTAAATGATGCTGGAAAACTTTCCTCATTTTCTGCTACTTTTCTTCCCCCTACTATTCCCCTCTCCCCTATTTTAATGTTCATTTCCAACATAGTGTCTTGGAGTATGACTGTTGCATTTGTTCACCCTTTGTCCTTTGTCTCACCTTTTTGTTATTCCCTTTCCCTTCTCCAAATCATATAAGTATATATATACAAGACATAGGGTACTAAAACCAAAAGCAGTGACAATGGGAGATAAATCAAAGGGGAAAAATGAAAAAAAAAGAAATAACTTCACACAGTACATAAAAACAACAGCAACAACAACAAATCCTCCTGTTTCTGTATCTTGGAGTTCTATATCTATATCCAAATGATCACAAACAAGGCCACACTAAAGCTATCAGCACAACCATTTTCCTCACTAAGATATCGAGCCAACCCAGGTGTCCATCAGTAGATGAATGCATAAGGAAAATGTGATATACACACATACACACACACACACAATGGAATCCTATGCTTCTATCAGAAAGAACAGCATGGCCCCATTCATATGGAAATGGAAAAAACTTGGGAAAAAATATGCTAAATGAAGTAAGCCAAACCAAAAGGAACACAAGATCCTGTTCTCCTTCATTGTTTTTTTTTTATTTTTGGTGATACATTTCTTTAATTAGGATATATACCTCAAGATAATTCACCTTTTGAAAATATTTATATCCGGCATAAGTATAAATGGCATAGATAGAATAATGCACTAAATCACTTAATATAATATTGCAGTACTAGATCTAATGATTTAATACAAAATATTTATTTTTTAATTCATTTTATTTTATTTGTGAACATACTGTACAGAGGGGTTACAATTACATGGGCAGGATAATGAGTACATTTCTTACCAAGCATTGCAACCTCCTCCTTTGTTTATCCTTCACATCCCTTCCCAGCCACACCCCTCCCCCCCCAGTCCTAATCCTACCCTCCTCCCCCCACCAACATTGTAAAGCTCCTTTTCGACATGACAACTTGTACTTCTCATTGTTGCAACAGGTCCACCTGTATCCTTAAACGACTTCTTTTTCCCCATCTCCTCCACAAGTTATACTGACATCAAATATAGTGAAAGCAGGGGTTATACTGTGGGGGAGGGACATACAAAGCAACAAAGAAATCATCTTATAAATGCGTTAGAAGCACATGCATGAAAGAAAAAAAACATTAAAATACATATCTAAGGGTTCATTTTCTTAACATCACATTATCTGACCTTTTCCGCTTGACTCATACATACACTAGATACTGCAAATAAGGGAAACCATGGGACCTATGTTTCTTTGGGCCTGGCTTACTTCGCTTAATATAATTTTGTCCAAGTCTTTAAATTCCTAACAAGTGGGGCAATGTCATTCTTTCTGATGGAGGCATAGAATTCCATTGTGTATATATACCACATTTTCTTGATCCATTCATCTACTGAGGGGCATCTGGGTTGGTTCCAGATCTTAGCTATGGTAAATAATGCTGCAATAAACATAGTTGTGCTGGTAGCTTTAGTGTGGTCTTGTTTGTAAATATTTGGGTAAATGCCCAAAAGTGGGATTGCTGGGTCATAGGGGAGCTCTATATGGAGTCTTTTGAAGAACCTCCATACTGCTTTCCAAAGTGGTTGAACAAGTTTACACTCCCACCAACAATGTAGTAAGTTTCCCTTCTTTCCACATCCCCTCCAGCATCTGTTGTTATTAGAGTTCTTGATTTTTGCCATTCTAACTGGGGTGATGTGATATCTCAATGTTGTTTTGATTTGCATTTCTTTTATGGCTAGAGAGTTTGAACATTTCTTCATGTGTCTATTGGCCATCCTTCTTTCTTCTTCAGAGAAGTTTCTCTTTAAGTCTTTCTCCTACTTGTTTATTGGGCAGTTGTTTCTTTGAGGATTTGTTGTTGGGGGATTTAATTTTTTGAGTTCCAAGTATATTTTAGATATGAGACCCTTGTCTGTTGTATGGCTAGTAAAGATCTTCTCCCAATCCGTGGGCTTTCTATTGTTCTTGCTAGCTATGTCCTTTGCCATGTAGAAGCTCTGCAACTTTATGCAATCCCATTTGTCCAACCTTTCTTTGATTTGTTGTGTTTCCAGGTCTCCATTCAGAAAATTTCGGCCTGAGCCAAGGAGACCTAGGGTTTCTCCTATTCCATCTTGTAATGCTTTCAGAGTGTCTGCTTTGACTTGGAGGTCTTTGATCCATTTGGAGTTGATTCTGGTGCAGGGTGATATATAAGGATCTAGCTTTAGTTATCTACAAGTAGTTAACCAATTTTGCCACCACCATTTACTGAAGAGGCTGTCTTTGTTCAATTAACATCATGAAAATGGCAATGCTTCCCAAGGTTATCTACAAATTCAACGCGATACCTATCAAAATTCCAACCTCATTCTTCAAGGAAATAGAAGAGGCAATCCAAAAATTCATATGGAACAATAAAAGACCCCAAATAGCAAAAACGCTCCTCAACAGAAAGAACACTGCTGGAGGAATATCAATACCAAATTTCAAACTCTACTATAAAGCCATAGTAATCAAAACAGCTTGGTATTGGCATAAGAACAGACCTCAGGACCAACGGAATAGAACTGAAAACCCAGAAATGATCCTTCATTTGTAATAACAATACTATGGCTAGAATATTCTTAGCAAAGGATCACAATAGCTCAATAGCTATGTGCATAAGACCATATAAAATTATGGGTATCAAAATGAACATTAAGAAATGGAATTTTTTGTTAGTATATTGTTTGCAGTTTTTTTTTCTTCCTCCTCCACCCCCTTTGTTTTATTCCCTGTTGTCACTGATTTTGATTTATGTAACTTTTTCTTGTATATAAGTTTATCTGGTTTGGGGAAGGGAGAGAAGTCACAGAAAAGTTGGGACAAAATGTGAACCAAAGCAACTGTGATACTCACTAGATACTGTGTCAGAAATTAAATTTACAATTTTTCAGGGGAGGAGAGTTGGGAGAATGAAGAAAATAAGGGGGAGAAATAACACCTTTCAAAAAGAAATGTACTCATGCCAGTCACTGGTGGATCAGGCCTGTATTCCTAGCTACTCAAGAGGCTGATATCTGAGGATTGTGGTTCAAACCCAACCCAAACAGGAAAGTCCGTGAAACTCTTACCTCCAATAAAACACCTGAAAACCGAAAGTTGCAATGTGGCTCAAGTGGTAGACTGCTTCCTTGAGCTGAAGAGCTCATGGACAGTGCTCAGGCCCAGAGTTCAATCTCTATGACTGACAAAAAAAGAAAAAGAAAAGAAAGAAAGAAATATACTCATGACCTTACTTATACAACTGTAACTCCACAGAAATATGGTGTATATACACAATGGAATTCTATGCCTCCATCAGAAGGAATGACATCACCCCATTTGTTAGAAAATGGAAAGACTTGGAAAAAATTATATTAAGTGAAGTAAGCCAGGCCCAAAGAAACATAAGTCCCATGGTTTCCCTTATTTGCAATAACTAGTATATGTTTGAGTCAAGCAGAAAAGGTCAGATAAGTTGATGTTAGGGAAATGAACCCCAAGATAAGTATTCAAATGTTTTTTTTTCTTCCTTTCGTGCAATTGTTTCTAACATATTTATAAGATGATTTCTTTGTTTCTTTGTATGTCTCTCCACCATGGTATAACCCATGCTTTTACTATATTTGATGTCCGTATAATTTGTGGAGGGGAAGGGAAAAACAATCGTTTAACTAGGGATACAGGTAGACCCATTGCAACAATGAGATGTACAAGGCGTTATGTGGATAGGGTGGAGGGAGAGGAGGATTATGGGAAGGGATGGGAAGGGGAAACAAAAAGGAGGCAACAATGCTTGATAAGAAATGTACTCGTTATTTTGCCCATGTAATTGTAATTCCTCTGTACGGTATTCTCACAATAAAAATAAACAAAAAATAAGAAGTTTCTGAAACTTTTAAAAAATATTCTTCCTAATATTGAAATGCCTTTATGTATTTTTTCATTGTCTCTGTACTTTGCAGTATTGCTGAATTGCTCCATTGGTACTACTTTTATATTTAGAGGAATGAGACATAGGAATAGAAGAAAAAAGTGTCTCTAAAATATCATATTGTAGCTGGGTGTCAATGGCTCTGGCCTATGATCTTAACTTCTCTAAAGGCTGAGATCTGAGGATCTCTGCTCAGTCAGACAAATGTGAAATTAACTAGCAAGAAGACAGAAGGGGAGGTGTGAATCAAATGATAGCAGGCCAGTCTTAAGTGGAAAAGCTAAATAAGGGCCCTCAAACAAAGAAAAGCATAGTTTGATATCAAGGCTTCCATTTCAAAGGGGATAAAGATTTATTGAATTAAAATGAATAGGAAAATGTAAAGAAAAAATTGTTAACAGCTCCAGAGATGTTCTTTTAAAAATAATTTTCCTGGAGACAGGCAATATAAAGACGACAGAGAGCTGAGGACAGACTGCTTAGAATCATAATCTCAGACTATAAAAAGTGCTAAGAACAAACCAGGTGTTGGTGGCTCATGCCTGTAATCTTAGCTACTCAGGAGGCTGAGATCTGAGGATCATTGTTCAAAGCCAGCCCGGGCAGGAAAGTCCAATAAACCACTAGAAAACCAGAAGTGGCACTGTGGCTCAAGCAGTAGAATGCTTGCCTAGAGCTGAAAAGCACAGGAACAGCACCCAAACCCAGAGTTCAAGACCCACGACCAACAAAATGAACAGAGATTTTCCTATAGTTAGTTTTCTGTGAGAGTCTTGGCCATAGGAGATGGTAGACATGATTAGCTTCTCTGGTCATTGCACAATTGGGGAGTGATTGCAGGACTGTAGTAACTTCCTGGCCACAGTTGACTTGACCAGGAAGCAGAAAATGTCTAGTCAAGCCAACGAATCACCATTCTTTCTTAGTAATTGTGGAAAAGAACCTGAGTCAGTCTACTTTGTGTACAAGGATTGTAGTATGTAAAATTGAAAATGGCAATTCATATATATTATATTACAATGTATACGTGACAATAAATCTGAAAACAAAGATGTCATTATAATACTAAGAAATCACTAATCATTATGTAAATATATATGAGTAAATAATTTATCATAGAAGCGTATCTATTACATTAACATGCATAACAATGTTGCTAGACTTCATCGCCAGCCTATACAATGAAACAAAAAATCAAAGGGAATTCAAAAGTGAGTTTGAGTGTCATGCCAGCCCACACACACAAAAATTCATATTTATTATAGAGAAATTTGAAAATACAGAAAAGACTAATAGAATAAATTCCCTTTAATATGAAAAATACTACTATTACCATATGGAGTGCATTTCTATATAATTTCTACTTTGTGTATGAATGTGATTTTTGTGTGTGGATCCAATTAAGCTCATACACAAAAAACTTTTGCCTAAAATATAACTTCCATATTCTTTTAATGTATTTGTTTCTATTTATACTAGGAAATGATCCTGAAAAAATAATAACACTTTTACATATCCAGAGCCGTAATTCCCAAATACTAATGCTACATGATATCAAAATACCTCTTGATACCTTATATAAGTATGTGTGTGTGCTTTCAATGTCTTATCCATAGAAAATGATACCATCTATTGGACTGATATGGGCTTCAATAAAATCAGTCGAACTAAAAGAGATCAGACTTGGAAAGAAGATATCATTACAAATGGCTTGGGAAGAGTGGAAGGGATAGCAATTGACTGGATTGCTGGTAAACTTTTCTCTTTTTCACTTCACATCTATTGTGTTAGAGATTCAGTCAGCTTTATAAAAATTCTGGCTCTGACTTCTAACAAGTTTTTAAAATTTCTAGCCAACGGGGTAAATAGACACTTTTTCTTTTGGTGCTACTCTTTCTAATGCTTTTGAGCCATTCGATATGTGTTTTTATGTGGAAGTAGATGATGTAGTGTTAACTTTGCCTCGCTCTCCTGAGAGATCCGTAAAGCAGGTAAACAAAATGTTAGAAGTTTTCTTTTGCCTGCTGTCAGTATGAAGTTATAAAGGATCTCTTCAGTTGAGGACAGACGTTTCACCTTATTTTTGGCATATTAATTTTTGAAGAGAAATTTAATCCTATTTTTAATATACGAATGTACAATGATGTGGGTTTGGCTAGAAATATATGAGATTAATCTTGGTAACTCTTGAACATTTTTAAAATTTACAACTTCCTGATTAGAGAGTACACAACAAAGTATGTAGGGAGTAGACTATTTATTGGTAGTTATGTGAATACTCAGAAGTTTAATTTTATCCATAACTAATAAGCAATGTTCATCCTCACAACTGTATTATAAACACTCTGTATTCTTCCAGGTAACATATATTGGACAGATCATGGTTTCAACTTAATTGAAGTTGCAAGACTCAATGGCTCTTTTCGTTATGTAATTATTTCCCATGGCCTGGATCAACCACGATCTATAGCTGTGCACCCAGAGAAAGGGTAATTATGGATTCACATAATTTATTTGAGTCCTACATGTATTTGCTTAAGTTTTATTATAAAACTAGTGCAGACAACCATAGTAATATTTCTCTTTAGCTATAATATCTAAAACAAAACTCAAAAGAAAGCCTGGTGCCAGTGGCTCAGGACTGGAAATCTTACCTACTCAGGATGTTGAGATCTGAGGATTGCTATTTGAAGCCAATTCTGGAAGTTCTTGAAATCCCTACAAAATGCTGGAAGTGGATCTCGAGCTCAAAGCATGAGAGAACTAGCCTTGAGCAACAAAAGCTCAGGAACAGCACATAAGCTCTGAATTCAAGCTCCCGGCTTAGCATCAAAAACAAAACAAAATAAAACAACAAACAAACAAAAAAACACAAGAAAGAAGTTCATTTTCATTTAGCTCCTGTGTATTTTAGTGGAAATTGCAAAAAATTTAGAGTTATTATGAATTTCTGAGTGTATATAAATCCAAATAAGAGCATTGATAGTTTTCCACATTGTCCAAGGTTTGCCCTAGCTCTTCAGATAATTAGTGAACAGCCATTTGACATCAAACTTATTGATCAGGATTTCCAAAAGTCCAGTGACAATTTGTGTATATTTGGTTAACAAACTAACATGCTTATCATTAGAGCATTTTTATTGTTCCTCACTTTTTTTTCATTTTTATGTTCTAGATAAGTACATCTACCAATCTAATTTTCATTTTAATTTAGAAGTTTCATTGGACTCCAAACTATACTCACATGTATATGTATTTGGAAAGAACTCAACCTACCACTATCACTAAGTTCTGGTGGTTTTTGTTGTTATTTTTTTGTTTTTTTTTTTGGTGGTTTTTTTTTGACTAAATAGTTCTATGACCATTCTTCTACTGTGGATTTTCACTGTCTACATTCTAATTAAGTCTGGTATTACCATGTCCATTTGTGTTCACTTCCCACTAGGGCTTCCAACCTCACCAAAGGCTAGAGTAAAATTAAATTAAAATATGAATCTGCTCATGTCAAATGTTTCAAGGAATTCCTGTCATCTTTTATATAAAGTCTATAATTGCTATTTTGTTCCTTCTTAATCAAGTCTTCTAACACCTATTATTCTCTTAGTTTTTGTTTTTTTTCCAACCAATCTCAGAAGTACTATTATTAGTATTTCAAATATTTGTTTCTTTTTTCATTCTGCTCCATTGCCAAGCTTATATATTAAGTTTTTATACTAAGTTTATATTAAGATTTTAGAAATTATATCTCACTACTCTGGTAATGTATTTTGTTCTTCACTAGATACTATCTCTAGAAGAGCCAAGTGTGATTTTGGGTTTACTTTCCTATTCTTAGGGTTATTGCAATAACAGTTAAAAAACAGTGAAAGCTGGCTGATAATCACTTTTCTCCAAAAAATAGTATTGAAGTTTTCTTTATGGTAATTCTTATATTTTCCCTCTGACTGTTTTTCTTACCTTGATATTGTGACACAAATCAACAGTGTTTAAAGGGGAAATCATTTTTATTAAAGGAATGTTGATTTTGGAATTAAAGAAAAATGAATATACTATGGTCAAACAAAAAGTAGATTAGATATATAGTTGTAAACAACACTTACTTAGAATAAAGACTAGCTAAAGCAGTGTATGAAAACTAGCAACATTCCCAAGTTTTTGAATGTTATGTGCAGTTTTTGCAATATTATCACTCATTATGCTTTCTTAGTAAATGTCACACGATTAAATGAGTTTGATAGTGTAGAGTATAAGGAAATAAAGTATGTTAATATAGTACAAAGGTTATATCCAGTGCATGCCAGTTTGCAATATATAAAATAATATGCAAAAGATGTATTAAAAAGAATATATTATTCATTTTTTTCAAGTCTGTAAATAGATAGTTGTTAATAATGATTCAATTAATTTCCAAGATGGTTTAATTATTTTTAACCACTATCTTCACTATCTTTTTTTTGTCTTCATATTTACAGTGGTATTATAACATATTGACACATACCAGGGAGCATGTCTGCATTTAAGTAGGGAGTAGAGCATAATAAAAATAAAGCTAAGTTTTACCTAGGAGTAAGGAAACATTAGTATTAATCTCTTTATTTTTGCTTATCCTGAAGTGACTTTATGCCTGTTTTTTAATTAATCAACAGTCAAATGGCAGAGATTATCTTAACATAGTTAGATAAATTATAATTTATCATTCAAAGCTGAGTTAACATCCTAGGCCAAAGAATATACAAGTAATATATGAATAGGCTGCTTGTATTAATAAGAGACCTCTTAAAGCATTGGTATTCAAAGAGATCTGCAAGGTGGCAATCTTTGTGATTGCTATAGTTCACTGGTCAGCCCAAGTTACTCTTCCTTTTACTGTTTTTTGTTGTTTGTTTGTTTTGTTTTGTTTTGTTGTCTCTGAGTTCCAAATATTTGAATTCCTTGCGACTCAGTTTTGTTTCAGCTCTCTTCTTCATTTGTTGGTCTCATTTTATCTAAATCCTTTAAACTCTAAAATGAATATATTCACAGACTATTACCACAAGTCAAAATTCTAGATTTTGTTCATTTTGGAAGTATTCAGGCTTAAAATTGGGACCTTAGTAGTGCTCACCTTCTAGGCAGGTGCTATACCACTTGAGACACATCTCAGATTGTATTATAATATTTTATGTTATAATAATTATTTTGTATTATAACTATTGTTTAAGACTGTACAATAAATGATGAGAGTAGATGAGATCATCCAAAAAAGAGGAAAGGAAGAAGCAATTAGGGACAAAATGCAGAATGGTGGTGGTTATTGAGGAAATGTTTGAGACAAAGGAAATATATTAAATGTAAAGCAAATGAGCAGGACAGAGGGAGTGGTGGGAAAAGGAGAGAGTCAGACAGACAGAAAGAGGGAGTGATGGTAGGATGGAGGGAAGCCAAACATTCTCAGTCTGAAACCTGTAACTCCAAGGAAGAAAAATAAACAACCATAGAGAGCTCAGTGAATAGCACAGCATAGAAGACACAATTTTTGATTATGCTGATGTTGCTTCTGGTGTCATTTTCTGGGATTTGATGGGTAAGGGGAGATATTAACTAAAAATATTTAATAGTAAGAGATAATTAGAAACTGAAGCTAGCAAACACAGAAGCAGACAAAATCTTGAGCAATAAATTGAATCTACAGTAGAGTGTGGAGAATTTTTCTTCACACAGAATTTTTTCATACAAGCTGGGGTCGGTGGCTCATGATTTCAGATATTCACATGAGCCGGGCACCGGTGGCTCACATATGTAATCCTAGCTACTCAGGAGGCTGAGATCTGAGGATCGAGGTTCAAAGCCAGCCTGGGCAGAAAAGTCTGTGAGACTCTTACCTTCAATAAACCATCAGAAAACCAGAAGCGACACTGTGGCTCAAGTGGTAGAGTGCTAGCCTTGAGCTGAAGAGCTTAGGGACGACCGACCAAAAAAAAAAATAAAATTTCTTCACACAGACCCTCCACATACTCATAGAAGAGTAGAAGGAAATGACACAAAGGAAGAGACACAAAATTAATATAAAGAGAAGACAAAAATGAGAGAGTTCAGGGAGAGCCTTGATAAATGAGAAACAATAGAATGGAATAGGAAGGCAGGAGATAGAAATGTTTACTTTTGAAGTAATTTGAGAAGTGATCTACACTCACTGTCTCGGCATTTATTGGCTATTCAGGTTCTATACACAGATGTTTCCAAACAGTCATAAACTAATATAGTTGTTTTTATTTGCATTTTTTTTATTTTTTTCAGGTTTTATACCAATTACCTTCTGCTGGAAAATTTCTTTCATTGACTCTCCATCCATTCCTTTCCTCTATTAATCTGTTTTTATTCTCTCTCTCCTCTCTGTATCTGTCTCTGTCTCTCTCTCGCTCTCTTTCTCTCTGTGTTACAACAGCAACTAAAATTTTCATGTTTCTACAATATTTCTTCAATCTTCAAATCTTGTCATTTCCACTTTCCAGGAATCTCTTGGCCAGATTTTCTTTCTTTCTTTAAAAAAACAATAATTGTAAAGGTGACGAACAGGAGGATTACAGTTACATAACTAATGTAATGAGTACATTTTTAAAACACTGATAGCCCCTCCATCATTTTCCCCCACTTACCACAGCCCACTCCTCCCTTCTGGTCAGATTTTCAATACCTCTCCATTGGCACACAGTTCAGCAAAAACTCAATAGCAAGATCTTAGTGCATATTTTTAATTCCCTAATTTTTAGCCCATGAAACAGACATATTATAATCAAAAATAAAGAAATATTTTACATTTGTAATAATATGTAACTATTATTTACCTGTATATCCACACTTAAATATTGTCTCGTACACAAATATGTTCCATGTTGACAGTTAAGAATAGATATTGCAATTTAAAAGGCATGTTTATTTGTAGGATGTATGTATCAATATTTTTAAATATTAGTTGTAAAGGCCCCCTTATGATTTGTACATCTGGTTATTGACTTGTTTTTAGAGGGAAAAATGCCTACCAATGCATAGTCTGCATAAAATATTTCAAAAATTGATTTCCACATAGGATTACATAGAAATTTCAGTGCTGAAATTCATATCATAGGCATAAAGTACAGCATTTTAATATTCCATTTGATGTTAAAGCATGGCAAGTTGTATTACCCTGGGAAAAGGTGACTCATAATGGAGTCAATTAGCTGTATCCAAGATATAAATGTGCCTTGAACAGTGGGCATGGTGCCTGCTTTCAAACAATAGAGGCATGAAGTTTTAAAATGTAGCCAAATGCAAAATAGAAACCATGCGTGAATTTAGTTCAGCTTGAAAAATCAGTTTCCCTCCTCCATTGACTTTCCCTTCCTTTTTGATTAGACATCACTTTCTTTTTGAAAAACTAAACGTAATAATTTTCTTTAAGCTAAAAAATTATTTTCTACTAGCAGCAAAAGCAGAAAAGTCATATTGTGATACTGAAAAAAATTGGTTAAGCCCTTATGATGCATGCCACCAAGTGGAATAAATACTGTGTAGTATCCTTTCTATTAAGGAACAGCTAATAATAAGTTACTAAAAATATTTTTTTTCCATGACAAAGACTCCGATTGTCATATGTTAGTAGACTGATTATGTATATTCACTCAGTATATTATTTTACTACTCATTAAGTGTATTTGAATGCAGATTAATATTAGCAATGAGTTCATTACATATAATATGCATACATTTAATATTTCAATTATTTTAAATAAGACCAGTTTGCTGAAACTCACATTAAATTTTTAAAAATTGTGGCTGTTATGCATGTATAGATTTTTTTCATGACTTATTTATTAAGGGTTTGCCAATAAAATCCTCATTGAATTTCTGGCTAAAAAATTTTCCCTTCTGATATATAGGATTTGTAAATACTAAAGGAAGAATCTTCAGGATTAATATATTTGGATTTCAAGCCACACCTCAAGTTTTACCTGTTGTAAATTTCTGAAATATTTATTTTATATAACATTTTTCAGAAAAAAATATGTTAAATCAAAACAGTAATTAAAGAGAATACATATATTTTAGGTAGATTAAGTTTGCTTATGGTCAAATATTAACTCCATCAAGACTACAAAAATATGAGGATGAGTCTCTTTAGTTTTACTCTGTGTAGTCTCATATCTTTTATGAGATCAGTTATGTATTGTGATCACTTACATGTTTATATGCAAATATCCACAGGAATACACAACCAATGTTGCCTGAATGGAACGAATGGTTGTCTGATAACCTTATTTTTCTAAACTGTAGTCTGTTCTTTTATGTGACATATTAAAAAGTTCAATGGTTTTAAATTCTAAATTTGATTTCTGGTCTGTAATATAAATGCAAAATTTGTGGAATGAAAAAGTGAAAATTGATAGATTAAATTTTTGATTTTTTTACATTTCCTTTTTGACACATTTTAACAAATATTTCTGTATTGTTTCATTGACATTATGTTTGATTTTTGTGCTTGTACAAGTCATAATGTTTTCTGCATGAAAACATGTGTTAAGGTGCCATCAAAGATAATTTATAAAAACCCAAATTACAACAATAATATATTGAGTACCTAAATAAACAGAATTTAATTTTGTGAAATGCTCGTGTGTATATACACAAATTAAATATTAACTATGCTTTTAATTTTTCTAGTGGTCTGCTAGTATAGATATTTTACTAATATCAATCAGAAAATAACCGTGTTAATTTAATTGACAGTACCAAATTAATGCTAACATGGTGGCGGCACACCCCTGTATTCCTACTACTAACCAGGCTGAAAGGGAAAGATTGGGAGTTCAAGGCCAGCCTGGAAATATTGTCTCAAAAAATAAATGAATAAATGATTGAATAATAATGTAAAGAAATGCAGGCACGCATTTGCAACTTTATCTCTCTGCTTTGCATTACAAAGGAAAATTCCACAGAATTTTTAATTCATCCTTATGATTTCTATAGCATGGCTGGTTCAATATTTTAATAATAGAAATGACTTAAGTATTCATATAAACATGGTTTTATACTTCTGAATTGTTTCTCTGTTAGTGTATTATTGTTGTTAAGATTGGTAATTATTTTTTGCATTTATCTTTATACGATTATAAATCGTATTTCAGCTTTCTGTTCTGGACTGAATGGGGACAGGTGCCCTGCATTGGGAAAGCTCGCTTAGATGGCTCCGAGAAGGTTATCCTAGTAAGCCTGGGGATCATATGGCCCAATGGCATCTCCATTGACTATGAGGTCTGTTGCATTTATTTTAAATATTTCAAATGCCTTAAACTGTCAACTTACATCATTCCATTTTTAATGTTTCCATGTTTCCTTAATAAAACAATCAACAAACACTTGTCTTGTTGCTTCTCGATTGATCTTTAGGAAAATAAATTATACTGGTGTGACGCTCGCACAGACAAGATAGAGAGAATTGACCTTGAGACTGGAGGGAATCGAGAAATGGTGCTGTCAGGGAGCAATGTGGATATGTTTTCAGTTGCAGTCTTTGGGGCTTACATCTACTGGTCTGACAGGTAATTTATTTTTTCATAACTATTCGAGTCTCAAAATGTTATTTCAGTGCCAGTTACTTTGCCCTTGCAGGATTATCCAAACCTTAGCAAGGTCACAACAAGGATCTTACAAAGCTATATAGTTTCCACAGAAAAGGCAAGCACTCTTGTTATTCCAGGCTCAAGCATTTTCATATCACAGACTAAAGTTGGTTACTTTCCCTTCTGTTGGGCCATCTGTTATCCTCAGCTTAACTACCTGGCTTGGCTTTAATTTGTGAAAGAGTATTGATCATGTATATTCAACCTTTTTGCAGAGCACATGCCAACGGGTCAGTGAGAAGGGGCCACAAGAATGATGCCACTGAAATCGTAACCATGAGAACTAGCCTTGGAGTCAACCTGAAGGAGATCAAAATCTTTAACCGAGTAAGAGAGAAAGGTCAGCATCCTTAAAGGAATATAAATTAATATACATACTCTTATTGTTTTTTTCTTTCTTTAGAACATTTGCTGCACTTAAGAGTTAATGCTTACATGAGTTCATAACCTCCAAATCTTAGGGTTTTTTTCCCATGCATTTTTTCCTAAAATTCATAGAGTGATCCAAGGAAATGTTAAGTTCATGCATACAATCATTTTTCTAGGACAGCACAACACATGGACATGTTACATAAGGCACATCCCATGTCTTAAGTATTGGCTGAAAAATCTTGATAAAAGATAATGTTTTCACAAATAAAAATAAAGCTTAATTAGAATATTAGGATGAAAAATAAAAATGTTGACTAAGATTATTTCTTAATTCAAAGTATTATATTTTGTTTTTGTTTTCTATATATCTGTTCCAGGGCCTTGAACTCAGTCCTAGGCAGCTGTCCCTGAATTCATTTGCTCAAGGCTTGTGCTCTACCAGTTAGAGCCACAGCACCACTTTGGTTTTCTGGTGTTTAATTGCAGACAAGAGTCTCAGAAACTTTCTTGCTCACGCTTGCTTTGAAGTGTGATTCTCACACCTCAGCCTCCTGAGTAGCTAGAATTACAGGCATGAGCTAACAGAACCCAACTTATATTTCCTAATATAAAAGTTGTCATGGCTACAGAAGATGATGTTTCTAATATATATTATTCCTGAATCATTACTTTATTAAATATGTATTCTGATATTGGGATGCAGTTATTTGAGTATTTAAAAAATTCAAAATAGCCAGGTGCCAGTGGCTCATACCACTAATACTAGCTACTCAGGAGTCTGAGATCAGAGGATTGCAGTTCAAACCCAGCCCTGGCAGGAAAGTCCATGAGATTCTTATCGCCAATAAAGCACCAGAAAACCTGAAGTGGCACTGTAGCTTAAATGGTAGAGTGCTAGCCTTGAGCTGAAAAGCTGAGGGACAACGCCCAAGCCCAGAGTTCAAGCCCCATGATGAAAACAAAAATTCTTTACAAGATTCTTTGGGTAATAATTCTACTGATGGTGGTAATAAATTCATAAGGATTTTACTTTATGAAGAAATCTTAGGTATAAGCTAAAACCACTCAAAATTTAAGTAAATTGATAAAAAAGTATATATATATATGTATATATATATGTGTGTATATATATATATCTATATGTAAATGTATGTCTGTATATACATATGTATGAATGAAAATAGGCATATTAGAGTACAAATGTCTTGAAAGTTTGCACATTTTAGAGAAAAAACAAAGCAGTACACCTATATTTTAATGATAAATTGACAGAATAGAATTGATAGATAAATAGAAAAAAATAGATAGTTATGTAGAGCTATCCATGCATAGATATTTGGTGAATTCACTATGTTTTTAGTGAGCTGGTTACTTTTCCCAAAGATTGTTATATATCTAGGTATGTACCAAATTATTAAAGGAAAATTATAGTGATTGTGAGGAAATAGAATGGATTTCATTTCTTTACAGAAAAACTTCTGGTGTGTGTGTGTGTGTGTGTGTGTGTGTGTGTGTGTGTGTGTGTGTGCCCATTCTAGAAATTCAACTCAGGGCCTGGGTATTCTTTGAGCTTTGTAGCTCAAAGCTATTACTTTATCATTTCATCCATTTATGGTGTTTTTGGTCTTTAATTGGAGAGAAGAGTCTCAATTGACTTTCCTGCCGTGGCTGGCTTCAAACTGAGAGTCTCTGATCTCAGCCTCCAGAGAAGCTAAGATTGCAGGGTTGAACCAACATCCCTCAGCTAACTTCTGTGATTTTTTTTTTGTTGTTGTTCACCATGGGGCTTGAACTCTGGGCCTGCCCACTGTCCTGGAGCTCTTCAGCTCAAAGCTAGCGCTCTACCACTTGAGTCACAGTGCCACTTCCAGCTTTTTTCTGCTTATGTGGTGCTGAGGAATCAAACCCAGGGCTTCATGCATGTGAGGCAGCACTCTACCACTGAGCCAACTTCCCAGCCCCAACTTGTGTGATTTTTAAAAATAATTTTTAGTGTTGTTTATTGATTTTTCTAAAATAAAAGTCAGAATACTAAATATTAGTCAATATTAAATTCCAATATTTCTTCATGGAAAAATCTATTTGAAAATCAAAGTAGAAACAAACATGTGCATTTGTGTATGCTTTTTTCCCCCTTCCTTAGGGACCAATGTTTGTGCCAAAGACAATGGTGGCTGTAAGCAACTCTGCCTTTATCGAGGAAATTACCAGAGAACTTGTGCGTGTGCCCATGGATATTTGGCAGAGGATGGAGTTACTTGCTTAAGGCATGAAGGCTATTTGCTCTATTCAGGGAGAACAATATTAAAAAGTATACATCTTTCTGATGAAACCAATTTAAATTCCCCAATAAGGCCATATGAAAATCCACACTACTTCAAGAACGTCATTGCCTTGGCTTTTGACTATAGCCAGAAAAAGAAAGGTACCAACCGAATCTTTTACAGTGATGCACACTTTGGAAATATACAGCTTATTAAAGATAACTGGGAAGACAGACAAGTAATTGTTGAAAGTAAGTACAACAATTTGATTTTAAGTAGTTTTATGGAAATGAGAACCATTTGGATTATTAGAGAAATAATAATGGAGATTGTATTTGGCAATCATGATCTCTTAGAGTTTCTGTTTCAAAATGAGTATGTCTATATCTTCTGGATATCCAAAATGACAAAGAAGCAATTAACTGGTAGCATAAGCTTGCAATGTATTATGAAAGTTAACGTTTGACAGTGTTTATTACAAATAATGAAATAGAATTCTTGGAAAGTAATTTTTCAATATAAAACTATGACGATTGTACAATGGAAGAAATCATACTTTTAAGAATAGATGACTCACAGTTATGTTAATCATATTTTCTTAGACAACTGTCTAGCATTATCATTTAAGTGTATATACACACACATACAAACACAAAAAGGTGTGTGAGCCATTCACTATAGGTGTGAGCCACTCAATAACCAGCGTACTTATATTTTTTAATATGAGTTTAATGAGGAAATGTTATTATAGAAGTTATTGAATTAAATTTAAATAATTTAGTTTTAATTTCAAAGTCTCGCATTGTATAGTATTCCTCCCCCCCCTTTTTTTTTTTGTCGGTCGTGGGTCGTGGATGCTGTCTCTGAGCTCTTCAGCTAAAGGCCAGCACTCTAGCACTTGAGCCACAGGGCCATTTCCGTCTTTTTCTGTTTATGTAGTGCTGAGGAATCGAACCCAGGGCCTAATGCATGCAAGGGAAGCGCTCTACCACTGAGCCACCTTGCCAGACCTCAACCTCCTTCTTATCATGTACCGTGTTAAAGGCCATTATTTTCCTTTTTCCTGCTCTTCCCCCTCCCTTTATGTGATTTCCATATATTCCCCACTTTTACTTCAACTATTTGAAATCTGTTTTTGTTGGTGGTGGTGGTTGTGGTTGTGGGGCCTGAACTCTGGGCCTAGCCGCTGTTCCTCAGATCTTCAGTGCAAGGCTGATTTACCTCTTACAGCCACAGCATCACTTCCGGCTTTTTCTGCTTATGTGGTGATGATGAATTGAACCAAGGGCCTCATGCATGCAAGGCAAGCACTCTACCACTGAGCCACCTTCCCAGCCCCCTTTGAGTTATTTTTTAAATGTAATGTACGGTATAAATTTGTGTTCAATAGTATAGAATTAAAATGAAGGTCATTCTTATTGCTATTACTATCATTCCCATTATCTTACCCATAATTGACAGTTGCCTTTGCCTGGAGCCTTCTATATATACTCCCAAGAATGTATATATCATCTTTAATTATAAAACATATTTCTAAATGTACTATTATTCATCTAGGTGCTTTTGTCACTTATGTATATTATATGTAGCAAAGCTTTTATGTCAGTGCAAATAGATCTATCATATTCTTTTCTAAGTGTATACTGTATTTAATTCTGTACTCAGGTTACATGTTTTATTTAGTCATTTTCTTTTTGATAAATATTGATTAGTTCTGGTGATTCGTTGTGTCATCTGTGTATAAACATATTCATTCAACCATGCAAGTATTTCCAAATCCTAGAAATTTAGAAGATTTACCATTCTAATTATGAGTATTTGTTTATTTCTTACAGCTATTCAGACAAAAATACATATCCACTTTCACTTTCATTAAGTATATAGGAAAATATCTCTTTTACAGGTTTTTTTAAGTTATGGACTTATTATACAAACAGGCTTTGAACTTCCAATCCCTCTACCTCAGCCTCCACCCTATGATAAAATTGTTATTCTTAGCATTTCTTGGCATTGTGGCATTGAACTATATTAGTAGTCACTGTAGTTTTCACTGTCACTTCTCAACAAGGCAGGGGGAGGAAACAACAGTTTTACTTAAGAATATTACTGTGAAAAATAAAATTACTATATTTATGAATCTCCACCCTTCAGAACAGTTCTCTTTAATATTCTGCATGAGGAAACAGACAATATACACAAGTACCTTCTGAAGGAAACTATAAGTGTGAATGAGTGTTTGAACTTATTTCTTTTAGAAGCAACAATTTTTATATGAAATAATGACGAACACAAACACTGTCATTAAACAAGTCTGGACATATAGTAGACATTTACTAAGGAATAAGCAATGTGTTCTCTATTTCAATGAAAATAACCTATTTTATGTGTTACAAGTAATAAAATGTTATGCTTTTAATGAAAATAATTATTTAGAAGAATTTATTCATCACAATATATTTGACAGCTTCCAATAGTTTAAGATTTTTATGATTCAATGTATATTGATGTTAACTGGTGGAATTTGAGGGGATACAGCATAATAAAGATTAGCTTATATCTGGAAACCGACCATTCATAGATAAATAATCCATTCAAAGATCAAAATATGTCAGTAGATATGAATGTGATATAATATGAAAATTTCATTATGTTAGCAGTTTGTACATTAGAATTAACCTTCAAGTGTTTGACATGTGTGTTGGTGAGTTAATTGAACCAACCATCAAAGATAAGATAGAGAAGATTCAATAGTTGAGAATATAACTATCTTCTAGTAAGGTGTAAATGCTTAAATAGAGGCTACTTTCCTTAGAAGACTTTGTTCACACTGACACATTCACTATTCTAAGTTTTAAAGAAATTGGTAAATATTCAAAATGCTTTTAAATTATAATGCCTAATATGGCAAATAACTAGAGTCCACAGACACAAATATTTTGGTGTCTTCAAGAATATATAAAATTTATTCAAAAGCGAAAACTACATTGGGAATCTTAGCTCTGGAAATTTTGGTGCAAAAACTGAATAAAGCACCTGACAGACAAGGACTGATATAATTAAGGAGCCTGTACATAGAAGGTTTGAGATTAAGCTGGTCGGGTGGAATCTAATATTAAAAACTTGATTTTCCAATGATTGTATTCTACAGTTAAAAAAATTAACTTAACCTATAGAAGATGGAGATCTGGCTCAAGTACAGAGTACAAAGCCCTGAGTTAAAAAAAAAAAAAAGTAACAAGATAAGTCTTTTGTCATTTGATTAAGTATAAAGGTTGTCTGAAGTCAGAAATTCCAGAGGAATTTTACTTTGTTTTTAATCATTTTTCAACAGTGATGAAATAATCTCAAAGGTACTAATCAAATATTAAACAATCCACATGCATTCTAATCCTCTCAGCCATTATCATAGCAAGTAAAATTAATAACCCTATAGTGACCAGGTAACCTACATGTGCAGGAAAGAAATGAGAGAAATAAAAATGGAGAGTGGAGCTTGGCAACACAGATCCCACTTTTCTGTGATATTCTATGAGCTTCTTAGAATCGGTTTTCTCACTACTAAAATAGGAAAACAACTCATAATTATTGAGAATATTTTACAAGAGCATTTATATATGTATATATAAATCTCAACACTGTATGTCAGATAAAAGTGTCTCCTCACTATCTCAAGATAGAAAGTAGGATATCCATGTTTCACACTGATGATCAAGTATCAAAAATATAGCAAGTGCCCTCAAAATCTTGGATATTTTTTATTAGATGCTATCTGCTTTTACTAGTTCTTTTTTAATAGCTCATCTAAGTGATCAGAGAATCAAACGATAACAAGACATATCCGTTGTTAAATGAAAATTACTTTCCAAAAAAAAGAACACACACATATAAAGAACTTACAAATAACCATTATTTTAATTTAAAATTTTACATTACTATGGATGCAGATCATCAAGGATAAACTTGGTTTGTCCTCAATTATTTCTACATGTGCATTGCGTGACATATAATCAGAAACCATTACTATAATTATAGATAAGAAGTAGTGTATTACAGTCTAACTAGAAATTAAAAATGGAAATGACTATACATAATTTAGGTGAAACTTTATAAATATTTTCCTTCTATCGCCTATTCCTACCCAGAAGTTGTTTAACCATTGTAATACTACCCCTGAAATTTGTGGGACAATTTATAGTTTCACTTGCTAGACACCCAACCCCAATAAAAGCAAAACAAAATAAATATAAAATGAAATAAAGCAGCAAAGAAAATAGTTATTGAAAATGTCACACAACAACAATTTTTATATTCAATTTTAAGATTTATGTAAATGTTTTTGCTTTGAGGGTTAAAATAAAGGATGACAAGGACCATTAAAGGCAATTCAATATATTATATTATATATATATATATATATATATATAAAATGTGCTTACAATATGCCACAGATTATTAGGTATGGTTAAATTAAGTGTAATTATCTTCTTTCTTACCCTTGGTTATTCACAGTACGAACATATGAAAATTCATTGGGTCACATTTTTTATATGTAGAGACAAGAGCTATGGCTATGATACTGTTGCTAACTTTGAGGACATCTTTGACTCTCACATACATAGTAGTCATTGATATAACATACTTTTGAAAGGTAAATCAAAGAGACTGCTAATCTAAAGAAACAAAATAGACTTTTCTATGAATAATAAACAGAAATTCACAGCAGAAAGAATGGAGAAACATCAGATTTGGGGCTCTCATATTATATACTTCAGAGCTACTCTAGGATTTAAACCACGGACTTGAGCAAGGTTTTTGAATAGAGTGAGTAACTGCTAGAAAGTTACTATATACATATATATATATACTATATATATATATATATATATATACTATATATATCTATCTATATATATATACTATATATATATATATGTGTGTGTGTGTGTGTGTGCATATATATATATATATATATATATATATATATATATATATATATATCTCCTATGGAACAAAACCACAACTGAATCGCGAAAGATAAAGCTACAATTCAAGGGCCAGCCATCAAATTAAAACAATTATGACCCCACAGAGAGACAAAAAAGCTGGAAGAGAGATTTTTAAATATCACATTTATTATCATTATTTTTGATCTGTAAATTCATCTTCCCCAACTATGGATTTTTCAGAAAGTCAGTTTTGAAAAATAAAACACCAATCCAAAAATTAAAATGAAAGGAATAAATCTGAATTTTCTAAGGTTTTGTGTGGGGGGTAGGGTAGTAGAGTACATCAAAGAGAAAGACAAAACCCTATGAAAGAAACGAATACTATGACATCAAAAGGCCTAGTTATATGCATTACAATAATTTCACTAAAAAGCACAAGTTAATCTGTTGCAAATGAAAAATACAGTCCCTATTAATAAGGTACATTGAAAACAGTGTATGTATTATAGTTTAGGTTATAGTGTAGTCAGAGTGAAAAGGCACAAATAAAATACAAATAAATGAACAGAAAACAATTTATGATGTAAACAAAAAGAAAACAAAAGAAACATGAAAATAGTTATGAAACTTGGAAATGTACATGCTGTTTCAAAGAAATGTTGACAGATAGCAAACAAGAGGAAGAGCAGCAGGAATATCTCTGTCTATCATATGTATTCTGACCACCAGAAATTCCTACATGATACAATAAGATGTTAGATGGCTTTTTAAAAGTCATTTTTATTGTTTGATTTTTTGTGTAATATTTGTTGACATAAAGTATAAGACTATAATACTCATTCTAAGTTATCCATAAACTGTAAGTAAATCTACAGTTGATGGCAATAAATAAATCTTAAAAAATGAGACATGGAAAAATTAGCTAATGGGGAATAGAATAACAAACTGGGAAGAATGATTGGCCATGGACCCCTTCAAAAGTACAAGTTTTTCACACTTTTGAAAATAATGCTAAGCTATCCTAACAAGTCCTTCATGTTAGTTGTTACTGAATTTTTAATTTTTCTGTGTAAACTACAGGACTGAAGAACTTGATGTTCCATATTTTTGTGTTGTTGACTTAAACAGAATAAACAGTAAATGACTACTAAAGGGAAAACATTCTGGGACATATCGTTACAAGCAACATTTTTATAGGGAGTAATTCAAATGTGTTGCATGTTAGAACTTTTGTTTCCTTTTAAGGGATCTATGCCAGGAATTCAGTAGATGAAATCAATATTCTATGAATTTTAATTTTAATCATGAAGATGTGAATTTGTCCTTTTCTTAAGTAAATAGGAGAGCATCTGTAGAATTACATAAGGACACAAGCAAATCCAAAGTTCCTAACTGAAAGTTGACTTGAATCTGCCAGTTGTTTTTCAAAAAACCTGAAATTTCAATATCTAGTAAAATGTGCTCAGGTTTTCAGTCTATATGCAAGAATTATCGAACTGTACCAGACATCAGTATTTACAAATTCTACCATCAGCCTGCTATTCATAGCTTCTCAGTATAATTCACTCCTAAAAAATGAAGAGGGAGAAGTTTGGTAGAGAAGGAGAAAAAAATCAAAGTATTAAAATGCTTTATACTAAAGCAAATCACTATGTGAATTTTTCCCAGGACAGAAATTCATGCACAAATTTTCCTTGGTTGAGTTTTAATTAGATAGCTTTAAGAATAACATAATTAAAAGTAAAGAAATTACACTCCAAAATTTTTTATTTGTTCATTTTTTTTGTAACCTTGTTCCCATGATCTATTACGTAGTAGAGCAGATGGCATAGATTGTCATTCTTGTAGAACAGACTAAAAGGTATGTCAAGATACAGTAAAATCTCCAAATCTCATTAACTTAAGATGTTTACAAAGTACCATTTGTAATATGTAGTTCTCTGCTTTGCTGACATGTTGATGAATTGTTATCCTATACTTTCATATTAGATCCATGGTCCTTTTCCATTTCTTTAACTAGTTTAAACCCCAAATCTTTCATTTTCATTTTCTTTTTCACATGAAATATTTCTTAGTGATTTCATTATTCATATCAATGCCTTAATTCAATTCAATTCTCAGTCACCCCAAAAGTTGGAATAACTTTTTTTGTTTTTGTTTTTTGAAAATAGTTGGGATCTAAAACACTACCTAGAACCAAAATTAGGTTCTTCCTCTAACACAACCTGAATTTCTTTTATTAAGCATATCCTACTGTATTTCTTAGCCTGGTTTTCAAAATCTGCAGTCTAATTACTTCTCAACATCTCCCACTTTCCTCTTCAATTATTTCTCCATGGGCCACATCATTTTCTAAAATTATGCATAAATTAAGAGATAAATCTTTTAATGCCTTCACTACAACTTACCCTTATTATCAATAGCTATTTTCCACATTTCCTGTTTCTGAGTATGTAGTTCCCACAAAAACATTCTTCTTACTAATGAATATAATTTTCTTTCATTTGACTCAATCGTTGTGGTGATTCATAGTGGGTTTTTTTTTTAATTTATTGTTCCAACCAATCCAAATGTCCTAGATTTTTTTAAACTAGTGGGAAATCTCCAGGCATGTACTGAAATTTTACTTTATATATGTCAATGTCAACCCACAATCAACATATCAAAATAAGTTTCATATGTGAAGACCAAAGCAATTTCTACATTTGTTCTTTAAAATGTCATTATACTTTTTCCCAATCAGGATCCAACTCAACTTTCTCTATTTTCATGTTACCTGAACCACTTATTCCATATGATTTTCTTTATCCATAGGCAACCTCATAGGCTAATCTTTCTTCATTACTTGCTTTACTTGCAAAATCTCTATCTCATTCACAATGGTTTCATTGACTTAGTTCGATTCAGTGACTTTCTTATGTCCCAAGTTGTAATCCATTTAACTCACTTCAAGGCATTGGGTAATATCAAATAAGTTAATCCAATTAATCACAAATGTTTCTATTAGTTGTATTCACTCCTCTAATCCTGATCAGATACTTATTATTTTAAGATTTGACCATGTTTTTCCCTAAATTTATCCCATTACTACCTGGAGGAAATTGGAAGAAGTTTTAAGGTCCTTTCATTAGTCTAGACTGAGAATCTTAGAAATTCACCTGGAATCCCTATGCCGCCAATGCCCAGTGTCCAGTGTGTTCCTGTTTTCATCATTTTCTTATTTGCATCTACATAAGTTGTTTTGAACTTCCTCTACGCCTGATCCATTTTTTCTGATCTCAGAAACTGATCTCATGGCCTAGGTGCTGTCCACAAGCTTTCTTTGCTTAAAACTAGTGATTTCTCACTTTGTGGTGAATTGGGAGATAAGAGTTCTCCAGGTGTTTCCTTTCTTAGCTGACTTTGAACTATGGTCCTGAGATCTCAGAAGCCTGAGAAGTAAGGATTACAGGTGTAAGCCAATGGAGCCTGGTTTGTTCCATTTTTTTCCAATATGAATAACTTAGAAAAGTATTAAATGGGAAGACAGGCTATAGTTCAGTAGCAGAACATGTGTTTAGCGTTGTGGAAAACCTCATGTTCAATCCATAGACCACAAAACAAAACCCAGAAAACTAAAACAAAAAGTATCTTGCATATACTCTTTTCTAGTGTTCTTCTCTTCAAAAACAGAATTCATCATTTATGTAATAATAATAATTTATTATGAATTCTCCATGTCAGCTTTATAATTTGGTAGTTAAAGGACTCACCTTAAACTCCATGTGCCTGGAAAATGACTGAATTATATTATTTCCTTGGTTGTACTGAGGTGGACATTAGTGGGAGAAAATACAAAACTCTGAGCTTTTATAAGAGGCATTATGAGATATTAATTTAAAATGCAGATTTTGGAGCAAAGATCTCCATGTAGATTCAACCCATTCCCTCGTCTTCATCATTTGCAAGCTATATCTTTTAGCATGTTATTTACCTTCTCAATTTTATTTCTCTTAGAAAAATGAATTTAGTTGTACTGTTAGATGGATAAATTTCAGTGAGATGATATATGTTGTTAGCAAAGGATTTAGCAGTAAGAAATCAATCACATTCTGTGTATGGTAGTTCAAGAACTATTTTCATATGAATAGGCTTAATAAGTTTTAGTACTGGATCTTTAACTTTATAATAGAGCATATCTGGAAATTTTACCTTTGCTATTCCCCATTATATAATTGTGAGTTAATATCCCAGACAAGTTTATAGCATTCTCTATTTTCCCAATTTCTCAGAAGTGCTATGTCTTTACTTGTAAAACAAACTGTAGCCTGATAAATATTTTACACCAAATATGTACACATATTTAAAATTATACACAAGTCAGAAGAATATGAAGAAAAACTTACATTTTGTATACTATGAAGAATATATTTTGAGATAACTTTTCTACATGGAAAATATTTTTTCATCAAAGGAAATAATTTTTAGCTAGAAAATTTCTAAAATTTATAATATATTGTGACTCTCTAAGGATCATCTTTACAACTAACTACAGTCAGTTTGAGTTATGTAAAAAAAAAGAAATGAGAATAAATCTCCATTAATAAATCTATTTTGATTTTGTTGCCTACAGTTAAGACATACTTGGGAAAATTATTCAAATAAGGAAAAACTGCATAATAAGTATACCTATCCCTTTGAGGCCAAATACTCTAATATTCTAGATTATAAGAAAGATTTATTTGCCAGGCATTAATGGCTCATGCCTATAATCCTAGCTACTCAAGAGAGTAAGATCAGAGGATGGAGATTCAAAGCTAGCAGAGACAGATCCTCCAAAAGACAGACAACTCCTCTAAACTCTTGCCTTCAATGATTCAGGAAAAAAAGTTTCAAAAAGTGAGTGGAAGCATGGCTCAAGAGAGATGGTTAGAGAGTGAAAAATCCCAGTGGGAGTGTAAGGCCTGGAGTTCATGTGGTAGTTGAAGCAAAAAGAAACCCAAAAAACTAATCTTTGTTGCCATGCATACTGTAGCTCAGAGACAGTGCCGAAACCTTGAGAACAAGCCACAGGGCAAGCCCAGAAAAAAAATAAAATAAAATGAAAAAAGATCTAGTGAATTGCTATCATTTATAATATATTCCCCTTGTGGCTATAATAGCCACCAAAGGATCTACAATTCAAATCCACAGTTTGTACTTTGCCTTCCTGCCCAGGTTGGCTTTGAAGATTTCAGCCTCTGGAATAGCTAGGTCTGAGCCACCAGGACCCTGTGATTTTTTTAACCATTTTTATGAAATAGAAAGCAGTAAGACATACACCTAAGTATAAAATATTAAGACAAAATGCAATGGATATCACAAAGGAGTGACAAAGCATATACTCTGAGAGAATAGAGAAATAATATTCACTTCTTAGTGTCAGAAAAACCCATAGGTTATGGCTGAATTGTATGCCCAAAAGAGAAAATAGACCATGAAACTTGAAAAGGGATTATGGTGAAGAGGGAAAGGGGATTGCTTGTGAAAGTTATGCAAATAAAGGTAACAATGTTTTAAAACTGTGAGTGTACTAAAGTATACACTTTGCCACTAACATTATATGAAGAAGCAACTGAAGTTAAAATTACACCTTACATACCAATGCAAGTTTCATTGAGAAAAATAGACATTTTTAGCAGGCCCTTTTGCTGGGAACCTTGGCAAAGGCAGGTTTACATTCATGTAGGAAATGCTCTTCAGGTAAATATTTGTTTTCTTCAGATTGTGTGGAAACTAAAAGGACCAATTCTGTTGTCTCATGTTGCAGGGCGAATGTTGGAAGGGTATGTGCAAAAGATGCTATCTAAATGATAACAATTGTAGCTTAAGTAGGCACCCGTACTTCATTTCTAAGAAGGAGCTTCTCTGCATTTCATTATTCATACATTTATTCAATTAGTGGTTATTGTTTGCCTATCTAGACACACACATGGGGATAACAGCAAACTCATAACATTATTCTTCCCTTTATTAAGCAGAATGCATATGCTATTTAGATTACAGCAAGCAAGTCACCTTATTTTCTAGAAAAACAGCTGTATTTAAAACTAATAAATCTCCTCAGAGCCTCAATTTCTGATGAAATGTATCTTTATGTTCTTTCTTGAACTAAAAAATATGGTTTATCTGAATTCAAGGGAAAGGAGTTGCAGATTCATTGCTGTAGAGAGAATGCGTGTTTCCTGGGGTTTCTTGGCTAGAACAGGGACTGTCTCTAATAGAAATAACAGTTTCTCTTTTAGTATTTTCTCACCTTATACATTTCAAACCAACATTTTTGCGAAAATATAAAAAACCTTGTCGAGAACCAGAGGTTCACGCTTGTAATCCTAGCTACGCAGGAGGCTGAGATCTGAGGATCGTGGTTCAAAGCTACCAGGGCAGGAAAGTCCGTGAGAATTTTATCTCCAATTAACCACCAGAAAACCGGAAGTGTTACTGTGGCTCAAGTGGTAGAATACTCTTCTTGAGCTGAAGAGGACAGCGCCCAGGCCCCAGAGTTCAAGACTGACCAAAAAGAGAGGAAAGAAAGAGAGAAAGGAAAGAAGGAAGGAAGGAAGGAAGGAAGGAGGAAAGAAGAAAGAAAGAAAGAAAGAAAGAAAGAAAGAAAGAAAGAAAGAAAGAAAGAAAGAAAGAAAGAAAGAAAGAAAGAAAGAAAGACCTCAAATCCAGGTGCTCATAGCTCATGCATGAAAACCTAGATATTCAAGAAGCTATGATCTGAGGATCATGGTTCCAAGCCAGCCCAGGAAGAAAAATCCATTAAACTCTTAAACTCTTATCTCCAATTAATCTCAGAAAAATCTGGAAGTGGTTTTGTCTCTCAAGTGGTGGAGTATAAATGATGTTAGGGACTGCACTCAGGGACCAGAGTTCAAGGCCCAAGTCAAAAAAATAATAATAATAAACTTGGTACTGACAGTTAAAATTGTCATTTTAGAAAAATGGCTTTAAAACTGAACCTAAGATATGTATTCAAATGTTTTTTTTTCTTTCATGCAATTGTTTCTAACGCATTTATGAGATTATTTCTTTGTTGCTTTGTAGGTCCCTCCCCCACAGTATAACCCTGCTTCCACTGTATTTAATGTCGGTATAATTTGTGGAGGGGAAGGGGAAAAACAAATCGCTTAAATAAGGATACTGGTGGACCCATTGCAACAATGAGATGTACAAATTGTTATGTTGAAAAACGAACTTTACAACTTTTTTTTTGGGGGGGGAAGGGGGGGAGAGTGGCTAGGATTGGTGGGGGCGGGGGGGGGGGGGATGGGAAAGGGAAACAAAGGAGGAGGAAACAATGCTTGATAAGAAATATACTCATTATCTTGCCCATGTAATTATAACCTTTCTGTACAGTATTTTCACAATAAAAAAATATGTCTTTAAGCTGGTCACGCCTGTAATCTTAGCTATTCAGGAGGCTGAGATCTGAGGATCGCGATACAAAGTCAGCCCAGGCAGGAAAGTCCGTGAGATCCTTATCTTTAATAAACCACTAATAATCCGGAAGTGACGCTGTGGTTCAAGAAGTAGAGCGCTTGCCTTGAGCTAGAGTGTAGGGTCAGTGCCCAAGTCCAGAGTTCAAGTCCCATGACAGACCCCCCCCCCCCCCCCAAAAAAAAAGAAAGAAAAATGGCTTTAAGTAGTTTCACTACTAAAGCCAAGGTACTAAGAGCACTATGCATTGCTTTTTTTCAAGTTTTATTTTTATTTTTGTAAAGATGCTGTATGGAGGGGTTACAGTTACATAAGTAAGGCAATGAGTTCATTTCTTGTCAAGCATTATTACCCCCCTCCTTTGTTATTTTCCCACAATCTCTTCCCTCCCTTACCTCCCTCACTCCTCCCCTGCCCCCTGAAGTTGTAAAGTTATTAGATTTCTTGATTATAGCTATTCTAACTGGGGTGACCAGCACAACTATGTTTATCACAGTTTTATTCACCATAGCTAAGATATAGAACCAACCCAGATGCCCCTCAGTAGATGAATGGATCAAGAAAATTATATATATATATATATCATATATATATATATGAATTCTATTTTTATCATACTGTCTTGTGGGTATCCTTATTGCAATGGGTCATCCTGTGTCCTTATTTCAGTGTTTTATTATTCCCTTCCCCTCCCCAAATTAGACAAATGTATATAGGAGATGCAGGGTAACAAAATCAAGTGTAGTGACAACAGGAGATAAACCATAGAGGGAAAAACATACAAGGGAAAGAAAAACTCACATAGTACATTAAAACCAACAACAATAAAGAAAGACCCCTTGTGTCCATATCTCAGAGTTCATTTCACTTAGCATCATCTAAAATGGTCATATGTACACAGCTTTTGAGCTTTTCTGCCCATCTGATAAAATTATCCTAATTATTGCAAATGAGGGAAACCATGGGACTTATATTTTTTTGGGTCTGGCTTACTTCACTTACTATGATTTTTTTCCAGGTCTTTCCATTTTCTAACAAATGGAGTGGTACTGACTTCATATATATAATATCTCACATTTTCTTGATCCATTCATCTACTGAGGGGCATCTGGGTTGGTTCCATATCTTAGCTATGGTAAATAATGCTGCAATAAACATAGTTGTGCTGGTCATCCCAGTTATAATGTCTATAATCAAGAGATCTAATATAAACAGATGCTGGAGAGGATGTTGTCCAAAAGGAATCTTACTGCACTCTTGGTGGGAGTGTAAACTTGTTCAACAACTTTGCAAAGCAATATGGAGGTTCCTAAAAATACTACACATTAAGCTCCCCTATGACCCAGCAATCCCACTTTTGGCATTTACCCAAATGATCACAAAGAAAGCCATACTAAAGCTACCAACACAGCTAAGATTATTGCAGCATTATTCACCAGAGCTAAGATATGCATTGCTTTTTAAATATTAGCTTCATAATGACCAAAGATGCTTAATTGAATTTTATAATTTCTAAGCATAAAATGAATAAGCATGTTCCTTATCTTATAAGAATAGCAAAAATCACAATTAGATCTAAGACAAATCATGAGTTAACACACCAACATTTTCATAGATAGACAGCCCTTTAAAAACTGAGAGACCATCCAGTTTTTCCCAATATGCAAGTAAGTTAAGGTGAGCTGAATGAAGGTATTATTGATGAGTGTATGTGTGTATGTGTGTTAGAGAGATTGAGAAAAAGAGAGAGGAAGAAGAGAGAGAGAGAGAGAGAGAGAATAGTAAAGACTTTTCTCCCCTTGGAAGTAATTATTTGGAATGAAAGAAGACAAGCACAACATAAATCAAAATCCACAAGACTTAATATATTTGCAGATATGTTTACTCAGACATAATAGTGAAAAAGACCACACATTCTCTGTAGATCAGCCAGAAAGTAAAATTAGTAAATATTATTCTTACAAGAGTATGATTCTGGTGACCTGCTATGAATGTTCACCATGCATTTTATATCCCATGATCCAGATGGAACATGTATTGCCTTGCTTCTCAGAGAATTTGCTATCATGTATAAACAACCTGCCTGTAGCATGTTATCTTGAACATGACCTTGGAACTGAAATATATTTGCAGGCTTATCATACAGTTGCAAAAGTGGACATATTTCCAATGTGTAATTTCATAAAAGGGGCATGGTTAGCTGCTGAAGTATATTATGACTAAAGAGAAAAATAAGAATTATATATCTGAAAGCATTTAACCATTTATCAGAAGTTTGACTTCTGATAGTTATAAATATATGGTTGTTTACTATTTCCTTAAAGTATATGTTAGAGAAAAATGGTGTCCCTAGGTATAAATTTTAATGTTTTGCAATATGAGTTCTAAAACTACCTAAAAAATAGAGTTCTTTCTGAAATACTTAAATATGAATACATCTTAAAATTTTCATGCTGTTTTAAGTGTCAGGGGAGAAGGAATAGTTGACAACTAAGTTCAATTTTTGATGAACAAAAATAATGTTCAATTGAAGCATTTGCATTTCAACATTGTCAGTTTATGTCATATCATGGTCTTCCTGTAGAGTAATACATATAAACACACTTTCCTGCTATTCTTCGGTATCATAATAATAGTTGAAATGGTTATTCAAGTACTGACTCTGTGGCTCTTTAACCTGTATAACAAGCATGAGAAAATATTGATTCTTTATCTAATAATCTTGATCTGGTTGCTGAAATATAGAGATGATAATTTGTAAATTTGTATCTGCTGTATGAAAATTATAGGCCAATGAAAGAACAATGTGTTGCTATGTTTGATCAGCTATGAGAGACAAATCTTTTCAAAGCAAATACATTCCAGATAGCAGAATTTATTTTCCACATGTTTTCTGTTTGTTTAAAGCCAACACACAGTGCTCTAACATTCAATCATGAGAGAAATATGTGACAAGGTATTTACAATTTGAATTTAATGATTTTGTAATATATTTTATTTCTTGTTAAGCCTAGAGATGAACAGCAATTGAATGTTATTAAACAGACTAGATTCCTCTGTCCATTTCTCAATAGTACCTGCTTATAATTTGATGAAGTCAGTGTTTCTTCATTAAATAAGTATCAAAGAGCAATGGTCTAAGCATATTTTTGAGTATATCAGGATTGTGTTTTGAAATATGCATTTATACATAATTATTTTTTCAAAGGAAACATTTTTCCACCTTCACATTTTTGTTATTGTAATTTCTTTTTCTCTTTTCAAAGTTGCTAAAGAGAGAATAGGTACAAAAGAAAACCTGGAATTACTTTTATTCTCAATCTATGACTTGTTTTAGATAATGAAGAGTTTGCAGCAATTTGGGAATCTTTCAGGGTTTTCCTTTTCAATGCTTGGCATCCACAAAAATCTTATTTTCTGAAATAGCAATGCTATTCTGTACTTTTCAGACAGTAAGAATGATTTTATTTTCAAGAACTATCCATACATCATCCACAGCACATGTACCTCATGGGTGAATGAAGTGTGTGCTATTTGAATTGGCTGTTTCTGAATCCTGGCCTTAGCTGTTAGAGAGAGCTACTTCTCTGAGGGCAGCTGAACACTGGACGGTGGTGTAACCATGATAAGATTTCCAGCATGACCTGGATAGTAAAATTTACACCCAACATTTGCTTTTACTTTCTTCATAAGAGCTGTTAAGAGTTTTAAACAATTTTAGAAAATCAAACACTAAGAAAATAATTCATGCCTGATTGAAAATGCAGTGATTCTTATATATAACATGCCATATGATTGATTGAGTTTAAAGTATTACATATTCTCCTCTCAGGTTCTGAGAGGTACATGATATTTTACTTAAAATTTTACTTTTAAAAAGTTAATATATTTCTTTTGGGGGGTGTTTTTGTCCATCATGGAGCTTGAACTGTACCTGGGCGCTGTCTCTCAGCTCTTCAACTCCCACTTAAGCTACAGCGCCACTTCTGATATTCTGGTATTTGATTGGAGATAAGAGTCTCAGACTTTCCTGCCCCTGCTGGCTTTGGACCGCGATGCTCAAATCTCAGCCTCCTGAACGGCAGGACTACAGGCATAAGCCACCGGTGCCCTTCTTTATATTTTCTTAACTTCTATACTTTATCCAAGTGAAAATCATATATATCTAAACTAATAGTCCATTATTAGAAGTTATTATCACTGAACTTTTCTGTTATTGATAATATGGCAATTTAAGGCATTTGTCACCAC
The DNA here is from genome assembly GCF_000151885.1 of Dipodomys ordii. Classification (NCBI taxonomy): domain Eukaryota; kingdom Metazoa; phylum Chordata; class Mammalia; order Rodentia; family Heteromyidae; genus Dipodomys; species Dipodomys ordii. Next base: position 5,550,731 of record NW_012267342.1, read on the forward strand.
ATAAAATATATACACTGAGAATTTTCTTGTCTTTATATAAAATTTTTCTAAATTTCTCTCAGCAGGAAAGCTTGCCTCTAAAAATTGGTATTTTAGACCTCAGGGAATATTCCATGAATTTCACTTCAAAATACATACTGCCAAGATAAAAATAATGTTCTAAAGGGAATGTGAATTTTCAGGATCTTTCCTGTTGAATCTTTTCTCTTTGTGTGAAAATGATGCATCCATCCCAACAAAATTTTTACTTTTTAATTAGTGAAATATATTTTTATTAATACTAAAAATAATTTATATAAATTCCAGGATTTGGCCATATTAAAAATTAACATTTTATTTGTTATGATTTTATATTGTGCCCTATTTACTTCTTACAGTTAGTATAATTGAATTATTTCCCTTATTTTCCCTTCCCTTGTATTCTTACTCTTCCATCCCTAGAGATTCCTTGCAAATAATAAATATTATCTAATATTTATTAGAATAGTAGAATATTATTATCCTTCTTTTATATGATACCATGTATTATGCAAGTACCAGAGAGAGTGTAATTATACAAATAGGGACAGCCAATTTCTTTACCTATTATTTTTCCAGTTATGACTGTAGACAAGTGAAATGAACCACTCCAGTTGATGGTTGGTTAAAATATAGTGTGGCTCTTATATTTTCTTAATCTCTTATTGGCCAAAAACCACCTACACTAATATACACTAATATAATATTTTTCATGAAGGGTCAGATAGAGTAACATTTACATTGATGACAGAGTAATCAGGAAGATATAATTAAACAGAATATTGAGGTAATAATCCAACCTTCTTATATAGACTGTTCAGTCAAGCTTGGATTCTAGTACTTATTTTTTATATAATGTCCAGTATTGTATATAATTTAGCATATTGACAACATAGGGTAATTTAAACTAAATTACATTTAGAATATATTATATGAAGTAGATTATATATGAAATATATGTATGTATGTATGCATATGGAATATATGAATTTATTTAAGTATATATATATATATATGAAATATGTGTGCTATAAAGAGGTAATAATTTTGGAGATAAAATTTTCATGAGTGGGTAGCTATTGAAGAGTAATTAGCTCAGCACTGTTTATATATCTCATTAATGGGACTTAATCTGCTAACTGACTTTTGGACTCAACCTGAAAACATGAAAACATGGTTTCTATCCTTGTATTAGCTACAGTTTAACAATGCTCTAGTTGCAATTTCTCTTTTTTCTCAATTTGTATGTGTTTATATATATATATATATATATGTATATATATATAATTCTCTCTCCAGTATACAACTTATTTATTAATGTCAAAAACAAGAAAAATCCTAAGAACTGAAACTGAATAATTAATATCTATTTATCATTTTGAATTATTTAATAATGGTGGCTAAATGATTCCAATATTTGCATATATAACTATCACTATTAACTGATTAAATTAACATTAGCCTCTAGCAATGAGACAGAACAAGAAACAGTAGATTTTACAAGTTAACAAAACAGGGAGATGAATGATTATATTAACAAAATCAAAAGAACAACACCACCCGATTGTTTGCTTGTTCTTTCTAAATATAATTGAAATAAAAATTTAAAAAATTAAACTAAGAAGTGAAAACATAAACAATTTTACAAAGAAAAAATAGTTATGAGAAATAACAAACTTGTATTAACAGGTAAGATTTGTAAAAGTCCTACCAAAATAGAGAACAGTAAATTTAATAGTGAACATAGAGATAAAGAGAAACAAGAAATGAACCAGTTATCTTGTAGGCTTTGTAAGAATCTCCAGGCTTCTGGGAGTAACAGGGCTAAAATGAAACACTTCCAATTTCCAAGTATTTCTCAATTCATTGCTCTGAGTGCAACTACTGGTCCAGGTGGAACACCAGAGAGTTTTTCTACTGAGAAATTAATTCACTTTAGAGTTTACACCTCAAGACTTTGCCATTGAGATTATTCATAAGAAGGGTTGAAGAGCTTGTAGAAAATATTTGACCAATATCTAATACCTATGTAGCTTTTAATAATGGCCATGTAAAATATGGAAGCAGTCGAAAAATCACAGACTAACAAAAAATGCCTCAAATTTAAGACAAAAACTAAAACCAAGTACTTGACAAAAAGGAAACTAAAGAAATGGAGAACACGGGAAGTTGGATACCTCTTAAAATTTAATTAAGATATTCTAAGGATGTATATACATTCAAAACTTAATATGAATGCACAAATAAGCATAATCAGTAAACTGGAAAGAATTTTGGAAGTAAAATATTTAATATGAGTGAAAAATTTTAGTTGAAAGTTGAAGAACTTAAATGTAAAAATATTTTTAAAAATAAAACAAAGAATAAATAACTAGTAATTAGTCAAAAAGATATACTTCACATTTTGGAACACAAAATTGAACATACAAGTGAGAAGAGATAAACATATAAAGAAACATTTTAGATTTAAATGATGTTATTCTTCAATGAAGAAATTCACTATGTGTTTATTTGAGCTAACAAAATAGCAAATTCTGAATGTAAAGAAAATGCTTGGTAAAAGAAAAGACAAAGTTAATTGTTCCTTATAAAGAAATAGAAAAGGATATATTCTAAGAAATAATAATTGGTATAAAATTCAATTCTTGACAACATAAGGACACTGTTTTTCAATTCATAGTTTCAGAAAAAAATAGAATTCTTCACATAACCAAATTATCAATCAATGAAAAGTTATTTTTAAATTTACACTGTCAATAAATGTTTATCATTCTGAGCTATCTTTACTAGAAAACTATTGTAAAATGGACATCTAGTAAAACAAAGGAATAAAACACAGAAGAAACAAAGTCTTTTGGATATAATGGAATCTCACAAAATATGAGACCAGCCAAAATGTTGACCTATAATGGAAGCTGTACAACCGGTTTAGCAAAACCCTGATCCACATACAAGTAGAAGTCTGTTTGCTGTGGAAGGAGTTTTCATTTTGGTTTTTATTGTTGGTGCCAGTCCTGGGATTTGAACTCAGGGGCTTGGTGCTGTCCCTGAGGATTTTTCCTCAAAACTACTGCTCTACCACTTGAGATGGAGTTCCACTTTTTGGTGGTGAATTAGAGACGAGTCTCATGACTCATCCATTTTCCTGCTTTGACTGGTTTCAACACACAATCCTCAAACCTCAGCATTCTGAATTCCTAGGATTACAAGCATAAAATACAGGTGCCTATCTAGAAGGATGTTATAGAGAAATTAGCTTTGAAAATTACATAGTATATAAGCATCTGGAATATAATTTTTGTGTTCAACTGCCAATATACTTGTAATGACCAATAAGTACAAAGAAAATAAAGCAAATATAAAGAGTTGTGTGAAATTATTGGGAGTGTGATAGTAAACTAACAGATTTCCTAAAGTTATTGAAAATCAATGAAATATAAGCACCTACTAATAAATGTGATGATGCTCCTAATTAAAATTGCTTAGAATTTTTTTAAGAAAAGGAGAGTTTGCTTTAAGAAACACTAATGAATCTTCAGATTTTTATTAAAATACTTCTAATAATATAGACTATTTGGGAAATAATATCATGTATGTATTACACTGACAAAAGTAATCATTCATGTAAAAAATCACTGGTGATAGAATGCACATTTATCTTTCCAAATATTTCCTGAAAACAAAAATTGTAAATTTCTTTAAAAAATAAAATTGTTGATAGTATGAGTTTGTTTTAAAGTTGGGCAAGAGATTAGAAATAAATTCACAAACTAAGTGATTTTTTTTATCTTTTTAACTTTTATTTTTTATTACTCTGTATCTAAGGGTCCATTTTCCTACTAATCTCTTAATGTTAATATAATATTTGGGGGGGGAGAGCAGGGACATGGTTGGTTTGATTTGCAACATTCCTTTTGGCACTTGGTCAATATTTCAATGTTTTTATGTCATTCTATATTTTCTTCTCACTCAGATCACAAGTTTCTTCTGTATGTGAGCCCAATTGTATTGCTTGTATTCTTTCTGCATTTACAGTTTTAAAAACTGTTTTCTTCATATATGTTGACTGGAATGTAAGTCCACGAAAGCCAAAGTTGGTGGTTCCCAAGTTTTATAGCATTTCTCGAATGCCAAGAGTACTTGGTAAAGAGGGAACAAAATCAATATCCTCAACAAACCGATCTGACACTACATAACTAAAAATAAACCTTCAGTAGTTTTCCACTCCATTAGCTACACTGGATAAGAACCATCATTCAGCACAGAACATGCAGTGAATAGATGAAAAGCACCACACTTATGTAAGCAGAAGTGTTTTCTTTGATCTATTTAAAGAACGTAGACTTCCTGCTCAGAAAGTATCTATTAGATGACAAGTTTCTAGCTCTGTAAAATGGGATTCTCTAGTCAAAATAAGCCCATTGTTCTAGCATATTTCATGCTCATTGAGAACAGACATGTAACATGTAAAGAATCATTAATTAAATAGGTTTTTGGTTCACCAAAAAACAGATTTACAATTCAAAAGAAACCCATTGCCCAACATGTTTTCAGCTCACTAGAATGGATTTACTACTCAGAAACAACCCATTATATAAGATCTTTCCAGTTCACTAGAAACAGATTTACAACTCATACATAGCCCATTATCTAACATAGTTCCAGCTCACTGAATATTGATTTCGAATTTATAAACAGCCCATTATCTGACAAATTTTCAGCTCACTGAATGGATTTGCAAACCATAAACAACCTATTATCTACCACATTTCCAGCTCACTGAAAGTAGATTTACAGTGTATAAACAGCCCATTACCACCAATGTTCCAGTTCACTGATGATGATACAGAACTCACAAAGACCCCTAAAAATCGCAGGTTCCACTTTGGACAGAAAATAAATATATAAATAGTCTGTATTCCTAAATAATTTATAAATACACGATACTGAATAAAATATGGTATATTAATAGAGATACGTATTATTTTTTTCAAGCTTCAAATATTGTTGTATGTGTTTATGTGTATACATGGTGATCCAATATACTTTGCAAATCAATTTGACACACATAAGTAAAAATTAAACCTTCTGTAGTTTTCCACCCATAAGAATGGTATAACAACCCTATAGAATTTTTAAATTTTTATTTTTTCTGACTTTAACTAGTTATACATAGGATTTCTCATTTAACAAAGCGGTTTATAAATACAATGCATCTTAAGCAATGTTACCCATTCAATATTGTCACTAATCCTCCTCTACTCACCTCTTCCTTCACTCTTCTTAATTTTGTAGGTTATACATTGAATTATTAATTACATTCTCTTTCTATTATCCTCTTTATTTGTCTGCCCCCAAATGTGAAATGATATTACTAAAATGATCATTTTATGCATTGACTGCATTTTATAGACTTAACTAATTATTCAAAGTGGTTTCTTATTCAATTACAATATATATAGACATTAGAACACATTAAATTTTTCTGACTTACCAATGTTTAAACCAATAACAGAGAAGTTTTGTTCTAAAGATAACAAATCTGATGCAAAATAAGTTTAATGACTATTAATTATGTATATATTGTCGGTGTGAAAGACTTTACTTTTACTCTGAATTATCTAGAAGCCAAACTTTTCATTTTAATTATTTCGAGTTTTTCAGTCCTATTTTAAATTGTTGATGGATATGTTAGTAAAATCAAAATAAAAATATTTCATTTGAAATAATATGAATTAAAATATAAAACAATGAAAAAGTTGTAAATGTATATTGTTACCAAAATATGTTATATATAATATTTTTTACTTTAATCTTTTTTGATGATAAAGAGGATTGATTTGAGTATTTGGAGGTGTATTAATCTACCATTTTTTAAGCTTTAGTTACTTTTAAAATAGGATTTCATTGTCAATCCTATCTTAGTTTCCTGTATAGTTGAGATACAAACACATGACACCACTCTTGGTTCATTTGTTGGCATGGAGTCTCACTAGATTTTTATCTAGAGGTAACTTCAGACAGAAATATTTCTCATGCCAATTTCTGGAGTAGTTGAGACTACAGGTAAGAGCTACATACCATTTTTTTGGTATGTTGTGGGGCTTGAACTCTGGGCCTAGGTGCTGCTACATACCATTATTGCCCCTTGTAAACATTTTATTGTAGACATTTTCAAATACGTAAAATAATGAAAAGTCTTATTAACCCTCAGATCTGTCCATTAATTTCAACCATTGTTACCTTGGCCATATTGTTCTCATCTATTCAAATTTTCTACACAGTCTAACAAAAGGAATGGAAAATTGTGATTTTGATAGCCTTTACTCGCTGTTCTTCAATAATGTAATAGGATGCCTTCAACAGATGGAAAATTCTTATTTGCTACTGAATTTACCAACATCATGAACAATAGTTTCCTTCTTTTAAAAACACTTAAATCAAATATTCTATATACTTTTATTATTAAACAGATAGAACTTTTCCTACCGAATGAAGATGTATTATTATATGAAAACAGTTTACATTTATCAATTGTTGATATGTATGCCCATCAATCCTACAATATTACATAGATTCAAATAAATTTCCCATTGCAGTTACTCCTGTAAAAGAAATAAACAGACTATTTTTTTTACCATAAACTGATTACTTCATGACATATTGCCCCAAAATCTATATCTTTGTACATTTTTCTACTCAATTTCAACCTAGCTGTGACAGGAACATTTAATTTGCCTATGTTATTCAAGTTATAAGCCTTGAGTATTTCATTGGCAGTATTTGCTCTTCAAACATCTTACTTGTGTTTCAAAATTTTATTTTTTATATATTTATCATTTTCTCCTTTTAATTGGTAAAAATATTGAAAATTTCCTGAAAAATGAACCTAGTTTTTCTTTTGAATGGGTCAGACTGATTATCCACATACACACACACACACACACACACACACACACACACACACACTCATGCACACACATCTAAAATCAGAAATAGTACACTTAATCCTATTAATAATTAAAAACTTATTTCTTAAAAAGAGGCAAGAAACAGAAGAAAAAGGAAAGACTCCCAGAGAAACTTTTTTGTAAAATATATCTCACTGTGGCAATGATGAAGATAATTTTTTTTAAATCTTGCCCTTGTCAAAAATATTTCTCTTCCTTTAGTATATTTTTCTTGTATAATGATCTTATTAAAATGCAGTCCATTTAATAATTTTCTGAAAAATGTATTTAGTGTTCTGAAATAGTGCCAAATAATGTACAACCACAACTGTGGTTAAAATTTAATGGTTACAGTAAAAAGAAAAATGTCATTTGACATGTCAATAAAATATATTGTTACAAAATATGGTTGCATTACAAAATCTGTTGGCAGTTTTCCATTGTTAAGAGTGGTTTTTTTGTGATGGTGGTGAGGAGAACAATTCTCAAATCACCAAGGAGAGGGAGAAGCTAAATATATACTTAATTATCTATTTGTGGTCTAGCAGATGACTCACCTTTCCAGAATTATTATAATGTGACATTTATTGAGTTGTCAATACATCAAGTGAGATGTAAAAGCCACTTTAATGCATCTTAGTCGTTTTAGGAACTAAACTAGCAAAACGAAGAGAGAAATTTATATGTTCCCTATGTTTTTTAATTGAACAAGTATGAAGGACTTTTTATGAGTTAAATACTACTCTGGGTTCTTCTGAAATACAGATAAAACCCAGTTTCATGATTTCCAAAAGGGTCCTTTCCTAGAATTCATTTAGAAAAGATTGTCTTCCTTAGAAACAAATTCAGAAATTGACTGATATGGTTAGTTGTGCTCAAAAGTTTGAATAATTTGCATAGTTAGTGAGATATGAAAATAATTAACTAAATCATGGACTAGTTGGACATGTATAGTAATAAGAGCATGTAAGACAAATTATGTAGGATAAATCAATCTCTCTCTTTGTCTCTGTGTCTCTCAGCTATATGTATAGCATGATTCAAATTTTGTCTTTTTTATTCCAGAATTTTTATTTTGCTCTTTATTTTGCTGTTATTTTGCATTTTAAGCATGATTGTTTTAATATTTGTTGATAAATTCATCAAAAAGAAATTACTATTTTAGTTTAAAAATTCAAATTGAAATATTCACTGATCAGATTATATAATACCTTCATTTGCTTCAGAATAATTAAGTGGTGCAGTGATAGTGGGAAATGATAGGTTTCTGTATCTGAAAATAGGCCATATGTTGACAGTAGTTGAAACTGACAGGTCTGTCCTTGGAGATTCATCTGACTACTGTCTTTACTTTTATATTTACTTGTGATCTATCATAGGAGCACAATATAATAGACCATGAAACACCTACACAGTAACAGGCATTTAAAAAGTGTTTACTCTGTGGTAGTTTTAGTATTTTTTTATTATGTTTTATTTCATTTTAATGCCAAGTTGATGCACAGAGGGGTTACAGTTACATACATAAGGTAATAAGTATATTTCTTGTTGAACATTGTTACCCCTTCCCTCATTTTCCTCTCACTTTCCTTCTCCACAATCCCCCCCCCCACAACCAAGTTATAAAGTTAATTTCCAACATGTTGTCTTGTGACTATAGCTGTTGCATTGGTTCACCCTTTGTCTTTTGTCTCCTCATTTTGTTATTCCCCTTCCCTTCCCTAATTCAGATAAATGTATATGCAATACACAGAATAGCAAAATCAAATACAGTGACAAAGGATAAACCGTAAGGAAAAAAAGAGAAAAAGTAACTTCATATAGTACATTAAAAATAATAACAACAATCCCGATGCCAGTGGTTCACACCTATAATCCTACCTACTCAGAAGGCTGAGATCTGAGGCTTGAGGTTTAAAGCCAGCCTGGGCAGAGCCCTAAGACTCTTATCTCCAATAATCCACTCAGAAAGCCAAAAGCGGTGCAGTGACTCAAGTGGTAGAGTGCTAGCCTTGAGTTGAAGAATTGAGGGACAGCGTTAGCATTCAGGCCCAGAATTCAAGCCCAATGATAATAATGATAATATTAACAATAACAACAACAAAGAAAAACCTCTTGTTTCCATATTTTGGAGTTCATTTTACTTAGCATCATCGTATGTGGTCATATGTACATAGTTATCCAGCTGTTGTGATCCTCTTCTAGGACTATCCTAGACACCTACCTCATTCATAAGGAAATAGAAAGACTTGGAAAAAATCATATTAAATGAAGTAAACAAGACCGACCCAAAGAAACAGACTCCATGGTTTCCCTCATTTGTGGTAGTTTCAATTTTGTTAACTCCAACATCAATCTATGAATTAAAGAAATATGAAGACATAATCCCTTACTTTCATTCACAGTGAATAAAATATTTCCAACATCATAGATACTAAACTGAAGCAAATATCTGAAATAGAGGTAAAATTCAGACAAAAGGAGAATCCATCTTTAAGCCTATTTTTTATGTACTTTCACTTAGGATATTTTATCATTGTCAAGGAACCTTTATAAAAATGTCAAAACTTAAATATATAGAATTTGTCTTCCCAAAATTAGAAAAGGGTTTATTTGATTGTGTAGATAGTGAATGGAAAATTCAATATAGTTCAAGGAATGAAAAAGCAGTTCAAAAGTATCCAGAGTAATTAATTATACAAGGTTCATATGAATTTTATCTGGTCCATTTAAAGAACATAAACATAATTAATTTTGTAATATAAAATTGCTAGAACCTTAAAATTCTGGCAAGAATTATTGTGGTGTTTAGGGATTTTTGTATCACTAGTAATCACAGGAAACTAGGAAATAAGTAGAACATAATAACTCATGGTTGTCATTAGATAATTAGAATCATGATTCTAATTTTAAATGCAGAATATAGGAGCCATTAACATATTTTAAAGATATGAACAGATCAGATAGATCTTATTTTACTAATGAATTGATAAATTCTTATTTTCTGAAATCATTTATTGAACATCTTGTATACATTAAGCATAATTCAAGAAATTTATCATCTAGACAAATATGAGAGACTCCCAATTTAATTTTTGCACCTAAAACAGTTCCCATTCTCTCATTCCAGGATGATGTTCTCCTTTATGAATCCTGCATGGAATTTTTTTAGTGATTGTACTTGACAGTAATGATGACTTACTGATGTGGGGAAAAAGCAGTGTAGTTACAATAGAGTAATAATCTATGTGAAAAAATCTAGGGACAGATGCTTCTTTATGATATCAAGAGGCCCTTTGCAATGTATTTCTGATGTCAAATATATCCAGTTTTGCTTAGAATCCCTCTTGATCTCTTAGGAGGAAGCATCATTCCGCTTAAACATATGGCCCCAAAATGAAATAAGCCTGGGAAATCCCATTTAAAACTCAAGTCTGTATTACTCAGGATAAAACTTCTGAATTAGTAATAAAAACCATCTGTTCGCACTTAGAGCAAAATGCTTCACACTGATGAAGGGAGACTAATATTCAGTATTTCTGAAAGAAATATATAGAAAAACAATCATGGAGCAGTTTACCTTTAAACAAGAACTCAAGCACATTTACCCAAATTGTCAAATCTATCTTTAGAATTTAAAAATTATCCATTTATGAAATTTCTACTAAATAACATCCCATAAAAAATATTAAATGTCAAAAGTTTTCTTTAGTTTTAGAATTATTTCCTCTTCTTTAATGTCATCATTTGCTCACATTAGTAATTAATTTTGGTTAAAATTGTTTTCACAGTTTTTCACCTGAGTCTGTTGATTTAATTATAACAATAACCCTGGTTCTTGGAAGAAAAGTTACACAAAATACTCAGAAATACAAAGAGGAATTTTTAAAACATTTGTTATAACACCCCTAGTTTACTTGCTATAAATATTTTAGTTTGTTTCCTTATATCATTGTGTTAATATTCATTTTCTAGTTGTTCAATATTTTACATGTTCACAATTTTACAAAAAAATCATAAATTATATAGAAATAGTATTATCTAGTTCACTCCAAATATCTATGATTATTTCCACAAATTATTTATGATTATTTGTGAAACTATATGAAATGTATGTGATATATAGGCATATATATGTATATATGTCATATATACATGTATATATGTCATATATATGTCATGTATATATGTCATATATATACATGAATGATATGCATATATGTATATATGTTTATACACACATAAATATTTTATCAACACATAAATACTATGTGATATTCTTATTTCTTTATAATGATTGGGATTGAAACCAGGCCACATATATGCAAGTCAAGTGTTATATCAATTAGTTATACCTGAGACTCTATGTGTTAGCTTTGATTTTGTAATATGAACAAAAACATTGGCTTTTTAAAAAGAATAAGGATTTCTCCCTTTTATTATAATCCTATCTACTAATACTGTCACTGTTTGCATTATTATCAAATAACTTTCGAAGATGGGTAAGACATAATGTATGCAATGTTTATACTTCTGGTATTACATAGATTTCTAGTCTCCAAGGATTTAATGACAATCTCATTACTCACTCCCCTGCTCACTTGCAGTATCTGTCATTGTTGAAACATCATATACTCAAGAGACTTGCAAATCTCTCAATATCCACGTCAATATAGTCAAGGGAATAAATTTGTTGGCAATTTTGCATTTCTAGTAAATGTTTTTAATTTAAATCAGATTCAATGCTTCAAACCCACTAGGAAAGCATGCATATAGCCTATATTTTGTTATGTTTCAGATAGGGTCTTGTAATTCTTTTATCTGGAACAGGCCTTGCACAATGATCTTGTTCCATATAGCACCTGCTAGAGGGGATTATAGGAATGCACCCTCATTCCTGGTTTACTCATTGAGACAGGGATCTTGTTGACTTTGTTTGCCTGATCTGGCCTTGAACCTAATCTCTACTTTAAATGTAGAGGGATCACAGCCATGAACCACCATGCCAACCCCATCTGTTGGCTTTTGATTTCTTTAATTCCTCTCATCTCTAGATGTTTTCATCCCCCAGTTCTGTGTGTGTTTCAAAATTCAGTCTCTCTGATTTGAATTCTCCAATCTCATCTTCTTTGAGCACATGTCAAATCCTACTTTCAGTTCATTCTTTTATTTCCCAGAACTAACCACTCAGTAATATCCAGGAAGCCTGCTGTTTCTGATTCCTAACATTTTCCTGGATTCTGCAAGGGAATAAAATAAATAAATAAAAAGATACTTGATATTTATTGCTCCCAAGTCTGCCAAGTTCTTTTTTAACTGTGGTATGTCAGAATTCTAACTAAAAGTTTAACTTCAATTTTATATTAATATCCATACAAAGATTTTCGTGTGTGTGTGTGTGTGTGTGTGTGTGTGTGTGTGTATTTGTTTGAGTTTCTTTCCTTCCACCTATGTGGGACTTTGGAAGACTATGATAATAAATATTACTGGATCCATTACCTTTTGCTTCAAATCTCTTCAGACATTTTCCTTGCCATTTTATGGACAGCTAACAAGCACTACTAGCTCAGTATTTGCAAGCTCCTGCTAAATGGAACATGCCCATATAAAACCAATCAATTATCTCTCTGCATAATACAGAAACTGCATTTAAGATGCATTTGTTTGGGGCTGGAAATGTGTCTTAGTGGTAGAATGCTTGCTTAGCATGTATGAAACCCTGGGTTTGATTCCTCAGTACCACATAAACAGGAAAAGCCAGAAATGGCTCTGTGGCTAAAGTGGTAGAATGCTAGCCTTGAGCAAAAAAAGCTTGGGACAGTGCCCAGGCCCTGAGGTCAAGCCCCAGGATTGACCAAAAAAAAATGAATCTGTTTTTAATAATCTGCTCTCACATTTATTTTAACCTTTGCTGCTTATTTTATGCTTTACTTACATTTACTTTTTGGGTCCGGTCGTGGGGCCTGAACTCTGGGTCTGGGCGCTGTCCCTCAGCTCTTCAGCTCAAGGCTAGCGCTCTACCACTTGAGCCACAGCACCACTTCGGGCTTTTTTCTTTTTGGTTATGTGGTGCTGAGGAATCGAACCCAGGGCCTCATGCATGCAAGGCAAGTGCTCTATCACTGAGCCAACTTCCCAGCCATTTACTTACATTTACAACAGGACAGAACAACTCTTAAATGCTGGTTTAAAGCAGGTATTCTGATGTTAATTTTGTTACTATAAAGGCAAGGTAACTCTTCATCAACTACTGCAAGTAGCTATAATAACATATCATACCAATTCAAAACTATTGAAGAATTGAAAGTTAATTCCATCTGAGGTTTTTTATAAGAAAAAAATAAAAATTATTTTGAGTAGCGTATATTATACTATATTTATAGTCATCTATAAACAACTATATGCACATTTGAAAGGTATTTAATCAAATTGCTAAAAACTATTTTGCATCCCATTATTTTTCTTTCCTCACTTGCATTCTTGTATGTCATTATATATCCATCAAAACTGTGACTGGCACTTACCGTTCCCAAATACTTTATCAAAATTTTTTGTCAGAATTTATCTAACTACCCCTAGTAAGTGGAATTCAGGATGCTTCTAATTTCCACAAATACCAGTAATGGTCTCTCCTTCAACAAGATGATTGATGGATCAATTATTACCTTTCTGGAAAACACTAATAAACAAAATAAGTACTCCAATTCTTTTATGTTTGTTTTCCTTCATTGAACCATAACTCAGTGCTTTTTGTTATCCACCAGTTCTCTACAGAACTACATATTGCTTTCTTTTTTTCAAATTTTGTGATGCCTAGCTTGTTTTGATATTCTATGAACTTATATATCAGGCAATTTTCTGCATACTCTTCTGTTAAAACTCCAATAAAGAATACATTCTTCTTCCTATGATGTTAGGATAGAATTTATTTTATATTTTTTTCTGAAGATACTGTACATTTAAACTGTATCATCAATGTTACAAATATTTTCTGTTTTGTATTAAATCTTATTTGCCTTTGAGTTCATGCAAAGTGGCTTCCTAAAACCCTCACCAAAAAGTCAGGTTAATGTGGGTCTCGTACCTTGCCTACCTTATATGTCACATCTACCATAGACTATGTGGCATATTCTTCTAATTAAAAGGTTTGCCATATAAAAGTTGTGCAATTAAAAAAATCTCATTAGAAAAAGCAAAAGAAACACCACTTCATTTTCCATTTGGAGAATTATATCTCCCAAGGCAAAAGGACTTTTTGCCAATTTTTACCACTTAAACATACTGCCAGATTATTTAGCTTTTGGCTGGGATACGTGAGGAAAGAGGTATTAGAGGCCTTTCCAAGGGAAAATGGTTAGATTTTCAATATCTTCTTTACACTTTCAAGAAAGGATGACAGCCTTGTTTGTTCTTAATGTGATTCCACTAATTTTTGAATGAGGGAACAAAAACAATGTTAAGAAAACTGTGCCTGTTATCTATATTGTACTAAAACATGTTCACTGTACTACCCCTGGCTAGATATTCACTTGTATTTCTCTCACTAGGTTCATAGGTTCATCAGTTTTGTAATTATAGGAAATCACTTTTTAATGTTTAATGATGGGGGCAAGTTTTCCAATATTAAAAAATGCTGGTGATATATACATATATAAAGACACATATATATAGTATTACATTTCCTCTAGGTATTTTTTTATTATTTGTAATGAGAGACAATGTTTTGGGGATTTTTATTGGCTGCTATTTAAATAAGGTTGCTGGATCTTCATCCAAATAATACATCTGTTTTCTCAAATTCTTCAGTCATATTTTTATTTAAAGGATTTTTAATGCAGTGTTTTAGTTATACTATTGTGAAATTGAAAGCTATAGGGTGACCTTAAGCAATAATTTACCTAAACTCTTTTGTTAACCTGACTGAATTGCCCTCATCTTTTCTGAATATTGCTTCTTATTTTATTTCACTTGTTAACTGCCATGATTATTTCTTTTTTATTGTGAAAATACCGTACAGAGGAGTTACAATTACATGGGCAAGATAATGAGTACATTTCTTATTAAGCATTGTAGCCTCCTCCTTTGTTTCCCCTTCCCATCCTCCCTCTGCCCCCCACCCCGACCCAATCCTCCCCGCCCCTGCCCCCCTCACGAAAGTTGTAAAGTTCATATTCGACATAACGACTTGTACATCTCATTGTTGCAATGTTATGAAATAAAATTCTAAGAAATAAACAGAAGTTAATATCAAATGAGCCAAACAGGCATTTGGGGGCCAATAGAATTTTTTGAGAAACATTGGTATTTTGCATAGGGCAAATGATCTCTTTTGTAGAGTTTATTTTGCTATATACTTCTTTATAAATGTAGAAATGAATGTAAAAACACATTCAAAATATAACTTTGGAGTAGTTTATTTACAAATTCAGAGCAAAATAAGTTTTAGTTACAGAATAATCTTAAAAGTTACTGAAATAAATTGATTGATGGATATTCAAGATGTTTTTTTTTATTTTATCTATAAAAAATGCGGTATGGGTATAACAGCACAAGTTCACTCTCCCTTATTCCAAACTTAACTGCAACTGAGCTGTTACCTTATTTAAGGAGTTTAAAAATATACTGCAAAGTTAGTTGCTCTATAAAACCTAGCTTTGTTATTTAATTGATCCCTAATTCTAATAGTTTAGGGGATGCAGAGGATTTTGAGAAGGGAAATCAATGGATTTGGGTGCTTTAACAATACAGAAACCATTTGATTCTGTCTTAAATATTTGTATTAATATATAATCAGAAAAAAATCAAGAAATCTCAAATGTTAGACCTGTGTTTTATAAAGACAAAAATTAATTAGCCATAGTTTTAATTATAAAGGAAAATAAGATTTTGTAGAACTTTTGATTAAAATTAGCCCTACATTTTTTTATTTAGAATTATATATCATGGAGAAAAACTGGAAAATGTAGGTTTCAGAAACACTCTTCTTTTCTTTGACGTGTGAAGGAGGGAATATAGCACTGTTTTACTATCCAGATGAAAGATTGAGTAAGAAGAGGAGAGGAGTTCAGAGACTTAGAGAAATATGATATACATAGGGGAGCTCTATGTGGAGTCTTTTGAGGAACCTCCACACTACTTTCCAAAGTGGTTGAACAAATTTACACTCCCACCAACAATGCAGTAAGGTTCCCTTCTGTCCACATCCCCTCCAGCATCTGTTGTTGTTACAGTTCTTGATTATAGCCATTCTAACTTGGGTGAGGTGGTATCTCAATATTTTGATTTGCATTTATTTTATGACTAGGGAGGTTGAGCATTTATGCATGTGTCTATTGGCCATCCTTCTTTCCTCTTCAGAGAAGTTTCTCTGTAAGTCTTTAGCCCACTTCGTTATTTGGCAGTTGTTTCTTTGAGGATTTGTTGTTCGGGGATTTAATTTTTTGAGTCCCAGGTATATTTTAAATATGAAACCCTTGTCCGTTGTATGGCTAGTGAAGCTCTTTTCCTAATCTGTGGGCTTTCTATTGATCTTGCTAGCTATGTCCTTTGCCGTGCAGAAACCCTGCAATTTCATGTAATCCCATTTGTACAACCTATCTTTGACTTGTTGTGTTTCTGGGTCTCTAATAAGAAAATTCCGGCCTGTGCCAAGCCGACCTAAGGTTTCTCTTATTCCATCCTGTAATGTTTTCAGAGAGTCTACTTTGATTCCGAGGTCTTTTATCCATTTGAAGTTAATTCTGGTGCAGTGTGATACATGAGAATCTAGTTTTCATTTTCTACAAGTGAGTAACAAATTTTGCCAGCACCATTTACTGAAGAGGCTGTCTTTCTTCCATTCTATTTTTTAGCTCCCTTATCGAAGATTAGATGACTATAAGCCTGTGGGTTCATTTCTGGGTTTTCAATTCTATTCCATTAGTAGTGAGATTTGTTCTTGTGCCAGTACCAAGCTGTTTTGATTACTATGACTTTGTATTAGAATTTGAAATTTGGTATTAGAGTATGAAATCCTCCAGCAGATCTCCCTATGATCCAACAATCCCACTTTTGGGCATTTACCTGAATGATCACAAACAAGACCATGCTAAAGCTCCCAGCACAACTATGTTTATTGCAGCATTATTTACCACAGCTAAGATATGGAACCAATCCAGTAGCCCCTCAGTAGATGAATGGATAAAGAAAATGTGGGATCCATACACAATGGAATTCTATGCCTCCATCAGAAAGAATGACATTGCCCTATTTGTTAGGAAATGGAAAGATTTGGAAAAAAATTATATTAAGTGAAGCAAGCCAGGCCCAAAGAAACATAAGTCCCATGGTTTCCCTTATTTGCACTAACTAGTATATGTCTGAGACAAGCAGAAAAGGTCAAATAAGTTGATGTTAAGTGAAATGAACCCCAAGATAAGGATTCAAATGTATTTTTCTTTCTTGCTATTGTTTCTAACATATTTATAAGATATTTCTCTGTTGCTTTGTATGTCCCTCCCCCCTGGTATAACCCCTGTTTTAACTGTATTTGATGTTGGTATAATCTGTGGAGGGAAAGGGGAAATTTTTTTAAATACTTGGACCCATTGCACCAATGAAATGTATAAAATATTATATCGAAAATGAACTTTACAACTTCGGTGCACGATGCGGCGTGCGGGGGCAATGAGAAGGGATGATAAGTGGAGGAGGCAAGAATGCTTGATAAGAAATGCACTCATTACCTTGTCTATGTAATTGTAACCCCTCTCTACAGTATTTTCACAATAAAAATATGATATACAGAATTGGATGCCATTCATGGGAATTAGAAACATAGCATATTGTTTATGTAATTCTGGCTTATTGCTTAGATAATCCATGAAATCTCTAATGAAGTAAGAAAAATATATCTAGGAGATATATAAGTTTGAAAACATGGTATTTAGTGATGGATTTTCTATGATTTATGTAACTAGACATTTTCTCTACTGAAAATATTTAAGATAGCTTCAAATGGTTGCCCTGTGGTTCAGAATTGTGAGGGACATTAAAGTTCTGGAACTATAATCTGATAAATTCTACATTCAAAATACAAGTGAAGTCACCTTTTTTCCTTCCTTGTCTTGCTTATCATCATCAGTGAGCAACACAATTGTACTTTTCAAGTCTTTTCAGATCTTTGAACGTTTGGCTTCATAATAGTCAAAGTAATATATTTCAGAAAGGGACAATGCCAATTCTTTACTTACCATCTTATTATCGCAATTGAGAAAAAAAAGATAAACCTTGCTATATCTTTAAAGACCTATTGTAATATGTCTCCTGTAATCTCCAACCATTCTTGTGACTCTTGAAGCTAGAAACTAATTTTAAATTATCTGAAGATGTGGATGCTTGTTTCCCATTCTTCGGAAGATCCTTCCATATTAATTACTCTCCAGTTTCCTGATTGGTGTCCCCGCCCCTGCTCTCCCTTTTTCATTTTTTTCTTTTCTTTTTTCTGTACGTATCTTCATCATCACCTCACTTTTCCTCACACTCTACCATTTATTCTGCTTCTCAACATTGTACATTTTGTCTTGATGACAGTCGGCACAATATGTAATTTTAAAAATGTGCTTTTTTAAAAATTTGATGTCTAAATATTTTTGTTTTTCCTTCAACAATGTGAGGGTTAGGAGTCCCCACTCTTCACAGCTGAGAATCTGTTAAGTGTTTTTAGAAATATTTAAGATACATGGAGGGGAAAAAACAACTTCAAAAAAAGTTTGATATTACCAAAAAGAGACATGCTTGGAAAAAAATAAATAAAAGTTGAGAATCTGTTAATTGTTTGTAAAAATATTTAAGATGTATTGAGGGGGAAAATTTTTTTTAAAAAATGTTTGGTATTACCAAAAATAGATGTGCTTAGAAAAAAAAATGTCACTCACCACACAGATAATTCAAATAGTTCTACACATTGTTCAGTGAGTAAAGAGCAAGCATTTGGGGGCTTCATCACCAATCTTCAATTCAGTTCTTATGTTGAATTAATTCCAAGAACTACCATAGCTATATGATGGTAAAAATGGGCTGAGAACGTTGAGTCAGCCCCATGCTACTTAGCCTCAGGTAGCAATGAATTATCAAATAGTGGATCATCTGCTTTTGTCTGCACTGTCTTGTAATTCAGAGTTTTTTAAGGCATATTTCTAAGGAAGTTGCAGTTGCACAATAACACTGAAGTTGCTGATGATTTTAATCTCACCCTCACTCCCTACCCCCTCACCCTTGTTTATTTTCTTCATTGTTATTTGGCTTTAGTCTGTGGTGAGGTTGGTCCTATAGAGTCGTGGCCTGTAGCTACCTACATGTATCATGGAAAAGTCACTGACCATATTCTGCAGCCTGATTACCAGTATCCTGCCTCATTCCTGCCTGGACAGGAAGATTGGGATAATGTGGTCCTGGCCCGGGGCCTCTCTGTAGAAAGATGGAAATCTTTTCTTGTACTAGGTTAGGCATTGTTAGGACTTACTCCTCATTCTTTCTCCACTCATTATTCTGGTAATTTATCTGGGAATAGTGTGGAGAATCCCTGCTATGTTATATGCTGTATATTTACTGCCTTGAACTTGAACTGCATCAGGACATGTAACATTTGCTCTCCTTATATGGCCCTGTCTCCTCATAACATCAAAACTGTACAACATATAAAATATATCTTCTTAGTGTTGCTGTTGTTGATGTTATTATATGAATTTTTATGTTGATTTTTTTAATGTTCTAAAACCTTCTTTACAATGACTTTCTCAACCCAGTTGGTACATGTTGGCTCTATGAACCTCATTGCATCATTGCCAGAGGAGTTGAGTTTGCTGTCAGTATGCCTGAGGATCGGAGGAGAGGGTGGGTGGGCAGTCACTACATTTCATCCTTGTGGTCCTAGCAGTGCTGACATCCAGTGGGAAAGCCACACAGCTGCAGCTGCTCCTGGGCTGTCACAGGCTGCCCCCGGGCTGTCGCCTCTCTGCTCCTGCTATCACTTTAACTCTACTTTTGACTTCTCCACAACTTGACAATTAATAGTAACTTGGCCTTGATGAAAACAAAAGCAGTCAATTTAACATGTTTTTTTACATGCTTCTTATGTTATATATTTATTTGTGGATAGAGATCATGAAAACTCTTATAGATCAATTTGACTACCATAGGCAATTAACTGGAGAGATCAATTGCTCACAGAGATGATTAGCTCCACATCCTCCCAACACTTGACCTCACTTCAGTAGCAATAGGAGGTGGAAACAGAATTATTCTACAATTAATTTTATGTAGTTGTAATTCAGTACTGAATCTTTGCATTTGTCTATTTTCCTCTTGACTTCAGATAAGCAACAGACTGCTTGGATGTTTTGTTTTTATTTGTTTTGTTTTATGGTGTGTGTGGGGAGGGAGTTACTGGTTGTAGATGCCTGAATTTAGAGCCTTTGGCACTGTCTCTGAATTTTTTTCTCAAGGCTAGCATTCTCTGACTTGAGCTACAACCTCACTTTTGGCTTTTTGGTGAATAATTGGAGGTAGGGCTTTCAAAGATTTTTTCCCACCCAGGATGACCTTGAACAGCAATTGTCAGTTCCTTAAATTTCAGCCTCCTGAGTAGCAAGGATTAGAGGTGTGAGACCCTGGCACCCAGTAGTCTATGTTTTTGTATGCTTTCATAAATTTTATTCTGTGTACATAGAAGTAAATAACAAAAATACCTATTGTTTACATCTTTGTTATACATTTATTACACACTAACTTTTTTTCTAAATGATTCAATATATCTAAGCTATGCAGTTTTTCTACCTGCTAAAACCTCCAAAAAAGAAAAAGAAAAAAATCCTGATATAAATAGACTTTACCAGGTTAAATTTGTGTTGTCCAAGGGTCAAATATTGTACATGAGCGAAGAAACCCTGTCATTTCTGTGTAATGTTCAGACAGACCTCAATATCATGGTCTCCCTTGTCCAGGAGATGCTTCTTCATGCATGCTGGCTGGCATGGTCAGAGGACTCTCAGAAGTGTCTCCATTTGTATGATACATTACATGTCAGCTTATGCACAGTAAATAATATATATTTGTGGATTAAATGAGTGACTGATATAGAAATGTTAGAAAATGTATTGGAAAAATAAGAGAATGTCACATCTGGAAACAGTTTAATTGTTATAAGGAATTATTTTTGAATTACCTGATTTTTCCTCTGTTTAAATTAAGCTTTACTAATCTTGTGGTTTAATACTACTAGTAATAGCTAGTAAATGGAGTTTGATATGGAAAAGAAGTTCTACTTCAATAGTAATTTCCTTCTTGTTGCTATGTACTTTAAAGGAAATGTTACTGTTATTATAAACTCATTTTTTGAAAACTTAACTCATCATGAAATCAATAATAGACTAATAATTGATGTCATTTATGTTTTTGTTGAGAATAATTTTTGTATGTGATTGGTACTGAAGCTTGACTTCAGAGCCTTGCATATTCTCTCTAATTTTCATTGCTGAAGGTTGGCATTCTACCACTTGAGTCATACCTTGAGTTACTTCCAGTTTGGGGATGATTAATTGGAGGTAACACCCTGAGAGTTGCACAACTGGGCTTGTTTCTACTCATGATCCTCCTATCCGCTTCTTGAGCAGTTAGTATTGCATGAGTGAGACACTAGCAACTGCCTCACAGTGATTTTCTTTTAAATATCAAGCTTTTAAATATTTTACTTAGAAGACTTGATATATAGAACATGGGAATGAATAAGTATATTTTCCAGTAGACAATATTAATACACACATATGTTTCTACATATAAAATACATACATATATACCAACATACAGATAGGATCTTAAACTTCCTAAGAGATATAATGTTATTTGAGCTATGCCTTGAAACACACATGCACACACATATACATGTATGTGTGTATATATATATATGTATATGCATATATCTTGTATTGTAATTTGGTATGGAGAATTAAATTTACACTATCTTGAAATATCACTCAGCTTTCATTCAGAAAATATTCTGTTGTTGGCGAGATAATTACCTAAACAAAATCCTGACTAATGTAAGATTACTAAAACTTCTAAAATATTTGATTCAGACCTATGAACATTAAGTATTTTAAAAAAATATTATTTAGTGGTAGATGTTTAAAAGTTGTTTATATATATTGATGTGTTATGGTATTAGGGTTTTTTGATGTCTTCAGATTTGATCAGAATATCTACTTCATTTAAATAAAAATCACTATTTCACTGATCTTCAGCAACTATTTCTTATTAGTGTTCAGAATAATATTTTCTTTATTTCTAAAAGCCAGAATTTTGATTTAATATTTTCATTTGTCTAGAAAATATCAAAGTGCACTGGAAAGTAATTATTTTAGTATCACTATATTATGCTACTTATATAAACACATCATAGGTGTGTATGTGTATCACACTTAAGTAGCACTTACATGCACATGTCTGAAACTAATGTCTGCAAATAGGTATGTGTATGTGTGTGCTGATTCACATAAATTGCATTTACTTAAATATCAAATGGAAAGTATACGTGGATAGGACTCTATGATTTAATTTTGCCTTTTGTGTGATCTTAGAAGAGCAATTTACTCTCCTGAACTTCAGTATATTTCTCAGCTAAATTAATTTTATCTACTGCAATATTTGTTTTGAGAGTTGAATATATCTGCACATCACCAGTGCACTTTGCTAAGCAGTGATAGAAATCCAAAATTTAATTTTTAGGTTTCTGAATTTAAAAGAGGTCAGGTTTATTTCCCAGGATTTTAACACTCTCAGACCCAGTATTTTCAGAGCTGTGTAGTAATAATCTTAAAACATGTCTTGTGAGGATTTACAATATATAGAAGAGAAAGGAACTTATTTGATGCCTAAGAACTAGTTTAGAAATTTAAGCAGCTCTATGTGGAGTCTTTTGAGGAACCTCTATACTATTTTGCAAAGTAGTTGAACAAGTTTACACTCCCACCAACAATGCAGTAGGCTTCCCTTCTGTCCACACCCTCTCCAGCATCTGTTGTTATTAGATTTCTTGATTATAGTCAATCTAACTGGGGTGAGGCAGAATTTCAGTATTGTTTTGATTTGCATTTCTTTATTTTTTGGGGGGAGTGGGGTCTGGTCTTGGGGCCTGAACTCTGGGCCTGGGCGCTGACCCTCAGCTCTTCAGTTCAAGGCTAGTGCTCTACCACTTGAGCCACAGCGCCACTTTCGGCTTTTTTTCTTTTTGTGTATGTGGTGCTGAGGTATCAAACCCAGGGCCTCATGCATGCAAGGCAAGCACTCTACCACTGAGCCACCTTCCCAGCCCCGATTTGCATTTCTTTTATGGCTATAGAAGTTGAGCATTTCTTCATGTGTCTATTGGCCATTCTTATTTCCTCTTTAGAGAAGTTTCTCTTTAAGTCTTTAGCCCACTTACTAATTGGGCAGCTGTTTCTTTGAGGAGTTGCACCAAAACAGAGCAGTGTACACAGTTTAACCCTATGTTTGATGAAGGTCAAAGTGAAATGGACAGTGCTATTATGAGAAATAAAATATTAATACAAAATTATGGCAATGACTTTTTCTTTTGCATATTTAAAGTAACAGCTGCATCTGTCCAATATAAAAAGAACAGCATATTCCATCATCACATATGAGATCCACTCTTTATTAGGATGCATTTGCTGGCTGCTTCCATAAGTGTGTACACAAGTACCCTGGCACTCAGTTCTGTGACAGTTGCTTTCTTTTTAAGCTCAGATGGTTTTGAAATAAGTAATAGCACAAGATCAAACAGCTGGGGAATCAGCATGCAGACAGAAAAAGAGCAAAGTGAAAGAAAACAATTTTACAAATGTTCCCAGTAGAATTCACAGAGAGTTGCTGAGATATCCAAGATAGAAGTTATCTGAAAAGTATCTAGTAACTGTTCGACAATATGTTCAACATATTTCCCCTTCCCACCTCCCACCTTCCCCTGGTGTTTTCTATGTGATATAAAGTGAAGCTATGGACTAAATACAATTCATACTCTCTGAGTTCACCATATTAGAGAAAAATGCAACACACAAGACATTATCTTAATGTGCTCAACATCTGTGAACATTGCACCAATGAGATGATGATCACATGCATTCAGGTTTAATTAGTAGGTAAAAAAAATTGTTTGATTTTGATGAATTTCTTTGGGATGGAAGATAAAACTATGGGATTTTTGCATTTCATACAAAATAGAAGAATTAAAAAAAAAACAAATAGCAGTTTTTTTTAAAGAACTTACTAGATTGCCTCTGTTCCCATCAGCTACCATCCATCTCATGGTTTCCCTTATTTGCAATAACTAGTATATGTCTGGGACAAGTAGAAAAGGTAAAAAACTATATACATATGATCAGATAAGATGAAATTAAGCAAAATGAATTCCAAGATAGGGATGCAAGTGTTGTTTTCTTTCTTGCTATTGTTTCTAATATATTTTTAAGGTACCATGTGATTTTTTGTTGCTTTATATGTTCCGCCCCCACGGTATAACCCCTGTTTTCATGTATTTGATGTTGATATAATTAGGGGAGGGGAAGGGAAAAAACAAAATGTTTCAATAGGGAGTCAGGTTGAACCATTCTAACAATGATATGTACAGACACTATGTTGAAAAACAAACTTTACAATTTAGGTGGGGGGGTGGGGGGGCGGGGGGGAGTGTAGTTGCGTAGGTGGGAGGGAAGGGATGCTAGGGGAAAAACAAAGGAGGAGGCAACAATGGTTGGTAAGAAATATACTCATTGCCTTGCTCATGTAACTGTAACTCCTCTGTACAGTATTTTCACAATAAAAACTTATTAAAATACATTTTAACATTGGTTATATGACTAGTGCATAAGTGTAAATAGTCAGATGGCATTGTTTATTCTGTTTTTCAAAACAATGTTTCTTCATGTGTTTCTTAGTTACTTATGAATAGGATATAGTTAGTATGAATTTCCTATTGATTAGGTCATGAACAAGAATGTATATCCAGAGAGCAAATTTTGTGAATGGCTACTTTCTTTAATAGTTAAAAAGGATAAAAGAAAAAGACAGTGGTATTAACTAACTGTAAGTCAATATTAAAGAAAGGTCATCCTGGATATGAGTGTGTGTTTCTCTGTGGAAGGAAAATCAACATAGCTTGATTTCTTTTCTTTTCATTTCTTTTTTTTCTTTTCAATTTTTACTGTGCAGAGGGGTTACAATTACATGAGCAAGGTAATGAGTACATTTCTTATCAAGCATTGTTGCCTCCTCCTTTGTTTCACCTTCCCATCCCTTTCCATCTCCCACTCCCCCTCAGCCCCCCCCCCCCGCAAAAGTTGTAAAGTTCATTTTTCGACATAACGTCTTGTACATCTCATTGTTGCAATGAGTCCACCTGTATCCCTATTTAAACAATTTGTTTTTTTTCCCTTCCCCTCCACAAAGTATTCCAACATCAAATACATTGAAGACAGGTGAATAAACCAAATTATTTATCATAGCTTGATTTATTTTCTAAATATTGTAAAATATGGCTGAATTATATGTTTCAATGAAATGTGAACTTATATTTAGTCTTTCTACTAAATCGGGATAGGTAAAATTCAATAAGTACTTATTAAGTTACAAAACAATTATAAATTCTTACAAACATCTTAAACATTCTTGGAAACAAATGTATTAAATAAAAGAATGGAATCACACATATCTATCTCTATTTATCTCTCTATAAAACAATCTAATCTATCTATACAGGTATATATGTTTTTCTATTGAGAAAGAAGACAGGGATGAGAAAGTTTGGAATATTTCCAAATACATATGCAAATTATTTGGTTAAAATATTACCAAATGAATGACTATGAATGTAAATATTGTAACTTATTCTCTATGTTATGTGAACTAGGGCTAGATTTTATCTTCGCATACACCAGAAACTGATAATTCAGGTTCCTTTCTCTACATTGTTATTAATACAAACATCTAGGACCCTATCTTTCTTCACTGTGGAAACTAAAGGAAATTGGAAATATTGAAGTGAGAGACAAGGTTTTCCAGAGGTGTCACAGTAGAATTTCAGACTATATCTCTGATTCTTCTGGATGCAGCCATAGCACCTGCTAGTGAAATGGGATGAGTGCTGTTACATAGAATGCTGACATAAATGACAACGGAAGGTCAGAAAGTGCTCATCCAGCTTTCACAACAAACAGTAAAGGAGCTTCACAGCCATGTCAGTGACTCACCCAGATGAAGGGCTCACCCTTCAGCAGCAGCTTCAAAATTACCTCAGTAGTTGTCTTCTTGTTTCTAGTTTCCTTTGCCATATTCACCAATAACTGTGTCATTATCTGAGGAATTTGGCTACAGTCTGATAACTTCCATCCATCTCAAAACTATTGTTCTGACAAAAAAAATTAGTTTTGTACCATTTCCTTGATTGTTTCTTGTCCTTTACTTAAATAAACCCATTTTGTTCAACATGATAGGTTTGGCTTTTAGAAATAGTATGCTGACTGTTATCTTCCAGGACCTTGTTGTCTCACAGTGTTTGTCATGGGGAAATAGAGAGAAATGCCACCTCCTAGGAAATAAAAGCATATGCTAATATTTATTCATAACTTTGCTATGTAAGTATCATGTTCTGCCATACAGATTCACCGAAAATAGCCCACTAAAGGTGCCTGACAATACAGTTTATGGTTTAGTAAAGCCAAAATCCTTTTTGGTTTTGTTTTGTTTTGATTTTTTAACTATGTGTTTTTCAAACTCCCTAAAATATTCTCAGAGAAGTGAAGATAAAGACACCAGGTCCAGCTGGGATATTAAATTAAATAAGTGAGCTTAATGACTGAGAAATCTTGAAATCTTTTCCAGCAAGCTTATCCCTCAGCATGCAGGAGCCTAAAGAGTTTTATTTTATTATAAGGAGAATTGTACAGAGACACCTACAGCAAAACTTTTAGTCTAAAAATCTATTGATATAGACTTTGGCTTAAATAAGATCCATTGTTCATTGCCATTTCGTATTAAGAATAAAGCTTTTGATGAACTTGGGAAATCTTGAGAAAGCTAATTTCCCCTTACACCATCAGTCATTGTCCCAAGATTTAAATTTCCTAAAAAGAACATTCGTTTGCAAAAGGCTTCACTACTCCAATTGTGGAGTTTAATATCCATCTGAGCACTGCAATTTTGTGGGTAGCCTAGATGAAAGATTATAATTTAGTCTTTTCTGTGGAGTTTTATAATGAAGACTTTTGAATAGTTCAAATTTGACATTTAAATGGCCTTGGTATGTGACACAGCTTGACTGTTGATTTTATTAACAAAAAAAGTTGCAGCATACCCAAATTCTAGTTATCCCATATGTCTTAGAGTTCATGGTCAGCAGAAGCAGTAATGTTTTAGAGGATGGATAAATGAATTGTTAAAAATGTTTGTTTATTATTTATTTCACAGATATTTAATGATTATAATATGTCAGGCTCATGTTAGTCTTGGAAATATACCAGTGCTATCAATAGACCACCTATGCTCTTAAATTAAAATTATTAGATAAAATAAATATGATAGTCTTAATTAAGCAAATCCATCAGAAGGTTGTGAATATTCTTAAGTGAAACACACAAAAAATAAAGGCCATAGTGTATAATACTAACAAATGATGATATTTTAGTTATGAAGGTCAGTGAATGAGTGAATGTGTAAATACACTTTTTTAAGTGGAAAATTCCAGTGTACGAGGATTGATCACAGGAAGGGGTACAAGTGCAAATGTAATAAATTTGAAACCTGGTAAATGAATACAGAAAATTCTAGTGGGCAGTGTGACAGGGAAGTTACACTAGGAGTCAAACGTTTCCTAGGTCAAAATGGTGAGCAGACCATAGAATGTAAGAACATAGTAGCACAATGAAGACCTGGGGAAAGAATTTTATAGGAATAAAGCTCATGGACAAAGTAAGCCTATAATTAGTATGACAACACACAGTCTTACAGCCTTAGAACCCTGTAGAGTAGATATACAAGAAAGGTAAAAAAATTCAAAGTAGACCACTCACCTTAAAATGAGTTATGAGTGTTATAATCGATACTATTTTCTTTTTAAACACATATTCTCAATTTTTCTTTTCCTCTTAAAAATATTTGTATTATCCTTAAGTAGTTATACAAAGGAATACAGTGGATTATGAATACAGTGAATCTTGAATACTGTCACCCCTTTCAATATTCTCAATATTTTCTCAAAAGATTTCTTTTTGAAAAGTAATTAAAGTAAATTTGAATTTTTAAAATTTTAATTAATAGAGAATAGATATTGTTTGAAGCACTGCTTTGGTATATAGGTAAAATATCTACTTATCCTTTAAAAATGAAACTAGTTATCAAAACATGATTTAGGTTGCATTTGTGACTACTTGTTCAGACAAATAATATTTAATTCCCATTAATGAACTAACCTGTATAGTGGAGGTTTATGTTGGAAGTTTGGTATTAGATTTTATAACTTACATCTTTGTCATAGCCAATTTTTATTGAATCTCTGATTGAAGTCTTGGAACTTAAACTGAGAACCTGGGCGCTGTCCCTACGCTGTTATGCTCAAAGTTACCACTCTACTACTTTAAGCCTGTTTTATGGTAGTTAATTGGAGATAAAAGTCTCATGTACTTTCCTGCCTGGGGTGGGCTGGCTTTGAATTGTGATCCTCACATCTCAGCCTCTTGAGTAGCTAGGTTTAAAGATATGAACCACTGAATCTGGGCAAAATTAAGTCTTAATAAAACAAATCCAAAGCTATGTTTCTACATCTGAAGGATGTAGAGTCATTTCTTTCCCATGATATTACAACATGTGTTGTCCTCTAGCAAGATATGTAACTGATACCCAATGTTAGCTCCTGTCTCAGTGCTCATGGAAAGGGACAAAAATCATAGGCAGAAAACTGAGAACAGAAATTGAACTCTAAAAAAAATCTTCAAGAAGAAGCTAAAATACATTTGACCCAAGCTTCCATCTTAAAAGTCATTTGGATTATTTAATATCATATACTACCTTCTTGTGTATATGGAAACACATATTAAATAAATCAGATGAAAAATCTCTAACCACATCCAAGAGCAAAATCAGAACATATGTACTCCCAAACTTTTCTACATAGATTATTAAAAAGAGACTTGGAGAAACTGAAAATATTCATGTTGACTGAAATATGGGAACTAGAGGCTCAGCCATCCATGAAGCTTAAGATCTTGATTAGCAACACTTTGTTCCCTAGTTTCTTCCTAGGGTTGTCATTAGTGTGTTAGTGACATTTGATCCTAAATCAGCGCCCAGGAATTCTCCAGCTGATCTCTGGTCACTGTAGAAGCTAAATGAAACTGGAAATATTGAAGTGAGAGGCAAGGTTTTCCAAATGAATCTCAGTTAAATTTCACAAAATATCTCTGGTTCTTCTGGATGAAGCCCTCCCCCTAAGTTATAAAGTTCATTTCCAACTTAATGTCTTGTGACTATCACAGTTGCAATGGTTCACTCTTTTCCTTTGTCTCACCATTTTGTGATTTCCTTATGCTTCCCCAAATCAGATAATTTGTTTTAGATTTTGGTACCCTATAACTTGGAGCTATATGTAGTTATACCCATTATATTATTATTCATCACAGATTTTCCTGGAGACTCCATGGCAATAATAATTTTCTCTATTTTGTATGCTTTCTGTTTTTTGGGGGGGTCCGGTCATGGGGCCTGAACTCTGGGCCTGGGCACTGTCCCTCAGCTCTTCAGCTCAAGGATAGTGCTCTACCACTTGAGCCACAATGCCACTTCTGGCTTTTTTCTTTTTGCTTATGTGGTGCTGAGGAATCAAACCCAGGGCCTCAGGCATTGAAGGCAAGCACTCTACCACTGAGCCACCTTCCCAGCCCCTATTTCGTATGCTTTCTATATACCAGCGTTCTACTATACTTCACCCAGTATTTAATCTGAACTGTAACTCTATAGGTATATTTTCTGAAATCATTCTTGTTTTTTTTAAGAAGTGAAATTTAAACTCTATAAGATAAAATAGCTTCTGGACCTAAAACAGGAAATGAAAACACTAGATATCCCAACTTAGACCTATTGTTTTAAATTAGTCTTTAGGAAACAAATTAGATTAACAGAAAAATTGAGAAGACAATGCAGGGAATATTCACTTATCCCAAACCTAAGATACCATCCAGGATATCACACTATATTTATTGGTCATGTCTTCATAGGTACCTCTTGGCTTTGGCAGTCTCTCAGATTTTTATGACCCAACAATACCACTTTTGGGCGTTTACCCAAATGATCACAAACAAGACCATACTAAAGCTACCAGCACATCTATGTTTATTGTAGCATTATTTACTAAGATATGGAACCAACCCAGATGCCCCTCAGTAGATGAATGGTTCAAGAAAATGTGATTTTATATATATAAACACAATGGAATTTTTTGCCTCCATCAGAAAGAATGGCATTGCCCCATTTGTTAGGAAATGGAAAGACTTGGAAAAAAATTATATTAAGTGAAGTAAGCCAGGACCAGAGAAACATAGGTCCCATGGCTTCCCTTTTCTTCATTTTTAGTGGCTATAAAGTGTTCATTACCTGGGCTCTCTGGTAACTGAAAAGTAGAATATATCTTTTTTTTCCTTTCTCCAACTTTCCATTCTCTTCCTTCCCCACCTCTTCTTAACCTCTCCCCTCCTCTTCTCTTCCCTCCCTCCCTCTTCTCTTCTCTTTCCTCCCTTCTGCATCAATGAATATGTAAGTGCTAAAGCAATGGATTATATCAATTGATTTGGAAATGTTGAACCAGCTTTATATTTTTAAATAAATTTTCATTTGTTTCTACTATAACTTATTTTACACATGCATTTGTTTCTTTTTCTTGACAATTTTGGCATCTGCATTTATGACAGACAATGGACTATGGTTTTCTATTGTCATGACTTCTTATTTATATGT
This sequence comes from Dipodomys ordii, assembly GCF_000151885.1. Classification (NCBI taxonomy): domain Eukaryota; kingdom Metazoa; phylum Chordata; class Mammalia; order Rodentia; family Heteromyidae; genus Dipodomys; species Dipodomys ordii. The sequence goes on from NW_012267342.1 coordinate 5,581,732, forward strand.
TAATTTATTTTTGGTCCTGGTCTTGATGCTTGGATTCAGGACCTGGACATGTCTTTGAGCTGTTTTGTTGAAGGCTAGCACTTTACCAACTAATACACCTCTCTTCTTTCAGCTTTTTTTGTGATGAGTCTCATGGACTTTCCTTCCCAGGCTCGTGAACAACTCTTGAACAGGCATGAGCCACCAACACCTGGTTATTCTCAAGTATTTATATAATTTGGATATTAAATTTAACAAAACCTTAACAGAGAAAGAAAATAGTGTAATTTTACTTCTTTTTTTCTGACGAAGCAGGAATCTAGTAGAATCTAGTATCACTTTGTCTTCCATTATTTTGTAGAATTAGTGCGTGCAGCCATTTATATCTTCCTTTTATGAAAGATTATTTTAATTGAAAAATCCTTGATTAATTATTAGTTAATTTATCTGCATTTGGTAATCCATGTCCATCAATTAAGAAAAATTACTAATTTAATCTAAATTATTAAAAGCTGGGGCTATAGATAATACCTTGTGTTAATAATATTTATTTCGTATTATTTAATGTCCAAAGTAGCAATAGTGCTGTCCTCATCTTTAAAACTATCTTTTATTTCATTAAATTTTAATAAATATTCTAGATTTTTATCACATTTTCCTTTGTAGAGAATCAGCCGTATTCTTTTTTTTCCTATTATTTTTAATATTATTTTTTTTAACGTTATCCATTCTATTCTAACTTCTACTATATCTTCATGCCTTCTCTGGAACTTAAATTCCTCTCCCTCCTCTGATTTTATAAGAAGTAGGCATAGATTACTGATTTTTGAACTTTCTTCTTTTATAGTACATGTATTTAATGTGATAAATTTTTCTCCAAATGTGTCTCCCATACATTTTGGGAAGTTTTATTTTTATTTACCTCAAAATATTTTTATACATACATTGAACTCTAAATATTTGGATATCTCTTTTTTTATTTTATTGAGCTTTTCTTTTTTATTGTAAAGATGCTGTACAGAGAGGTTATAATTACATGAAAAAGGTAACGAGTACATTTCTTGTTGAGAATTGTTTCCCACTCCTTTGATTTTTTTCTCTTACTATCCCTTCCCGCCCCCACCTCTGCCACTCTTCATTCCCTCCCCCGCAAAGTTGTAAAGTTCATTTCCAATATAGTGCCTTGTGAGTATCATTGTTGCATTGGGTCATCCTGTGTCCTTGTTTCAGTATTTTGTTATCCCCTTCCCCTCCAAAATTTAGATAAAGGTATTTACAAGATTCGGGGTTCCAGGATCAAATACAATGACAAAAGGGATATACCATAGAGGGAAGACCATACCAAAGAAACAAAAGATAATCACATTAAACAACAACATAAAAAACAATATAAAAACAATAATAAATGGGGGCTGGGAAGGTGGCTTATTGGTAGAGTACTTGCCTTGCATGCCTGAGGCCCTGGGTTCGATTCCTCAGCACCACAGAAGAAAAAAGAAAAAAGACGGAAGTGGTGCTGTGGCTCAAGTGGTAGAGTGCTAGCCTTGAGCTGAAGAGCTGAGAGACAGCACCCAGGCCCAGAGTTCATGCCCCATGACGGGACCCAAAAAAAAAAAAGAAAAGAAAAGAAAAGAAAAACAACAACAAAGGGAAAAACCTCTTTTGTCGATTTCATAGATGTCTTTCTGTTATTGATTTACAGTTTAATTCCATTGTGGTCTGAGAACATACTTTATATGATTTCTATTATTTCTAATTTGTTCAACAATGTTTTGTAGCTCCTAATGTGGTCTAATTTTGACATATGAAATGAGAAGCAGGTGTATTGAATACTGAATTATTGACTTTCTGACATTGAACTATTCTGTAGACATCAATTAGAACAAGTAGATTGATGTTACTCTTCAGGTCAACTACACCGTATTGATTTTCTGCCTGCTGGCTTTATCAATTATTTTAAGAAAGGCACTGAAATCTTTAACTATGACAGTGAATTTGGCTATTATCTGTTCTGTTGTTCTGAGTTTGATTGTGAATTTTTTTGTGTTTCTAGAGACTTGCACATTGACTATTAGATTTTCATAGAGAGTTGATTTATTTATCTTACTCTTAAGACTATTAGTTTCTTAAAATTTTTGGAAGTTTTGAAAAATGTGCTTCATTAGGAATCAATTGGGATAACCCAGTTTCTTTTTGATTACTACTATGGTGGATTTTCTCCCTCTATTTTGAACCTTTATATGTTATATAAAATATGTTATATAAAATATGTTATATAAAATAGTTACTTATAGACAACGTATAGTAGGTCATTGTTTTCTAATTTGCTTTTTTTCTATTCTTTAGGCTTTAGTTTTTTTTTTATTGAATATCCTCTACATAGAGCATCTCCATCAACCCCATTAGACATGAAAATATAGATCATTCAGTATTGTTACTTTTTAGAAGTTTCAGGGAGAAAAAAGTTGATGTGAAAAGTAAGTTAAATATATTTAAATATAGTTAAAATATTTGAAATGATTTGTGGAGGTGAGGGCCTGTGGTTTTGCTGTGTCTTATAACCACACATGGGTAATTGAGAGTTAGCATTGCTTCTGTCAGGTGGAGGCCAGTGTTTTTAATCTTTATGTTTTGAGCTCCTCTGATTATTTCTCATTTTTATTTATACAATTATATAATTCTTACAATGTTTACAATTGTCTTCTGTTGGTTACATTTGTTTTTGCATATTTCCCCTTTATTTTCTTATTTCCTCTGCTTTTAAATTTATATTATTCTAGTTTTCTTCTTGCTCATAATATTTATTCTCTCACTCTTGCATGTATATATCAGTGGCTGTCCTTTGATATACTATCAATATTGCAATTGTGTACACAATTAATTTATTTAGTACCAAATAGGACAATGCTACTTTAAGAGTGGTCAAGTTTTCTTACAAAGGCTTCCCTAATGTATTCTTTGTACTCCTAAGCTTTGTTGCCATTCATTGAACTAATCCATATGTTAAGCATATCATAACTATTATTCCTATGATTACTTGGGACACAGTTGTTTTGCGATGTATTTTCAGGACAGAATCCATCTTAATGATTTCTTTTTTTAATATATATTTTATTGTAAAGATACTGTACAGAAAAGTGACAGTTACATGAGCAAGGTAATGAGTTCATTTCCTATGGAGCACTGTTACACCCCTCTTTATATTTCTCATACCATCCCTTTCCTCCGCACCTCACATAATCCTCCCTCCCTCCTTCACAAATTGTGAAGTTTGTTTTCAACATACTATCTTGTACATCTCATTGTTACAATGGGTCATCTTGTATTCTTATTTCAGCATTTTGTTATTTTCCTTCCCCTCCTCAATTAGAAACATATACATAAAAGATGCAGGGCACAAGAATCAAATACAGTGACAACAGGGGTTGTACCATGGGGAAGGAACATACAAAGGAAAAAAAATCACACACTGTATTATAAGTTCATTAAGAAGAAGAGCAACAAAGATAAAACCTCTTGTGTCCCTATCTTGGGGTTCATTTAACTTAGCATCAGGTTATATGCTCATATGTGCATAGCTTTTGACCTCTTCTGCTTATCCTAGATATATACTAGTTATTGCAGATAAGGGAAACCATGGGACCTATGTTTCTTTGGGCCTGGCTTACTTCACTTAATATAATTTTTTCCAAGTCTTTCCATTTCCTAACAAATGGGGCAGTGTCATTCTTTCTTATGGAGGCATAGAATTCCATTGTGTGTATATATATATATATATATATATATATATATATATAAAATCACATTTTCTTGATCCATTCCTCTACTGAGGGGCATCTAAGTCAGTTACATATCTTAGCTATGGTGAATAATGCTGCGATAAACATAGTTGTGCTGGTAGCTTTAGTATAATCTCAACTTTACTAGGCATAAAAGAAATGCAAATCAAAACAACATTGAGATTCCACTCACCCAGTTAGAATGGTTATAATCAAGAAATCTAATACCAACAAATGCTGGATGGGATATGGCCAAAAGGGAACCCTATTGCATTGTTGGTGGAAATGTAAACTTGTTCAACCACTTTGGAAAGCAGTATTGAGTTTCCTCAAAAGACTCCACCATACAGTCCCGCCATGAGCTCACAGCAATCTCACTTTTAAGCATTTACCGCAACCATCTTAATGAATTCTCTTAATTTCTGTTTGTTCAAGTGATGTTTTATTTTTCCTTTAATTTCCAAGAAGGATTTCATTGTTTTTGTTTCCTGAAAAGCTACTCCTTAAACAGATTTAGAAACTTGTAGCTCCTTAACTAATAATTTTTTGCTATATTACTAATACTCTTGAGCTTAATTGATACATTGTTTAGAAAAAGAGAATCATAGTCTTATTTATGAATATATCTCAGTCTTGAATGGCTTCACAAGTATTGTATCTAAGCCATTCCCTTTAACTGTTGGCCTTAACCTTAGGTAGGACAGAAAGGTCAGAGAGGAAGAACTGTGTAATTTCCTTCCTCTACTCTGGACAATTTCATAGGAAAATTTTCATTCTTGTTGCATGGGTAGTAGTAAATGAAAAGTCCTGGGTTTATTCTTAAAATGGGAATGTTCCAGTATAGTTACCTCTCAAGACCCAGAAGTAGAATTTTTGTTGGTTCTAAATTATGAAATGTGGCACAGTTCCATGAAGCAAAATCCCTACAGTTGGGGAACACTTGACACCTGGCTGAGTTTGTCATACTTACAATGTAGTGCCAATATAGATATTCATTGAAGTTACTGAGTTTTCTTTTCCTTCCATGGTTCTCACGGTGTGTACTCTTGATATACTGACTTTGACTTGCCTCTCTGTCTTTCACGGTGGTGGTTTTCCTTATGAAGTTTTCTATGTTTATTTTCAGTTCATCCATCACTTTTCCTCTATTTCTTGAGTCACGTACTAGCCATTTTGGTTTCTTTTTGGTTTGAAGGAAGTTTCACTCCCTTTGCCTGGACTGGCATTGAATAAAAAGTATCTTTGAATTATAGTAGGTATCATTAAATTCAACTGCCTTTTTTCTTATTAGAAGGAAGGATATAATAGCTGTCAAGTTCTTTCTCTTTTGAAGTTGAAACTAGTAATGTAATTATTTATTATTTTTATAGCAGTTTTCTTAATTTAATTTTAAAGATGCTATACAGAGGGGTTACAGTTACATGAAGAAGGTAGAGTATATTTTTTGTCTAGCATTTTTTTTTACCACTTCCTTTGTTGTTCTCCAACTGACCCTTTCCTCCCCCACCTTCCTGCCTCCTCACTGATCTCCCAAAGTTGAAAAGTTCATTTCCAATAAGTGTCTTGTGGGTAACATTGTTGCAATGGGTCATGCTATGTCCTTGTTTCAAGATTTTGCTTTTCCCCTTCCCCTGCCCAAATTAGACAAATTTATATATAACATGAGGGCTGTTTTTAAGAGAGACTCTCATAGCCCAGGTTTGCCTGAAACTTGATATCCTTTTGCTTGCATTTTCCTAATGCTAGGATTATTAAAGATGTGTGCCACAATGTCTGGCTTTGGGTTACTCATGCTTTCCTATTATGTTCATAAAATGTTTCACATGTTTGAATCTCTTGGAATATTTGCTAATAATAAAACTGATGGCCAATACCTGCAAAGTTTCTGAGGGCAGCCTACAGATTTGTACTTTGGATACTGCTGGGCATGGCTCATTGCTCTAGGACAAGCATCATTGCTCTAGGGTTTTAGTAACTGATCGTAATTGGGTTCTTAATACATGAAAGTAGAGGATGAACGGAGGCTCAGTCACTTGCTGCTCACAGCTGAGTCAGCATGTCTATGATTGCCCTGTTAAAATCATTCCTATTCCTGTGCTGGTCTCACCACACTTTCCAATTATTGCAGATTTTGCTGACATGAAAACATACTTGTTTATATTATTGTATTGAATTTTAGGTAAAAGCATTAATCATAATATCCAGTCCACACCCAGAAAGCATTTGTAGTAAGCCCCCATCCCATTCCACAGAAATAATATGGCCCATTGTGTGTGTGTGTGTGTGTGTGTGTGTGTGTGTGTGTGTGTGTGCGTGCGTATATGTCGGTCATGGGGCTTGAACTCTGGGGTTGGCCACTGTTCCTCCCCTCTTCAGTTCAATGCTACCATTCTACCACTGGAGCCACAGTGCCACTTCTGGTTTTCTGGTAGTTAATTGGAGATAAGAGTCTCACAGATGTTCCTGTTCAAGCTGGCTTTGAAATGTTATCCTCAGATCTCAGCCTCCTGAGTAGCTAGGAATACAGGCATGAGCCACTGTTGTCCAGCTAATACGGCCCATTTTCAAATATACATATGTATGTATGTACTTAAGAAAATATTTTCTCCATATGTGCTAGAAATTCTGATAGGTTTTGTGATCTAAGTTTTTTGTTTGTTTGTTTGATGCCAGTATCAATAGGCTGCTTTAATCTTAAGACATGTGAACATTACTTCATTTTATGAATCACCAAAGTTTAGTTAAGTGTATTACTTTTATGTATGGACCTTAGAGCATTTAAAATATTTTCCTATTACAAAAAAGTTAGCACTTGACAATTGGAGACACATGACCTTCTAGTTTTGTACTGTAATTATAATCTGGATTTCATTAAGTAGAATTTTCTAATCAGAGGATATATACTTTATCACTAGTAAACTAACACATTAAATAATGATGGAAGGCTACCATCAGCTTTCTAAACCTTTCCAACAAATTATATAATCACATTTTTTGAACTCTGCAAATTTTGGCATTCATGGTTTGGATAGACATAATTTTTAGCCTGACAACTAGTATTTTATATTTTACATGCTATTCTGTATGATCTCTTCATGTTATCACTCTTAATCTATGATGCCTGAAACAGGATGCTCAGTTCTGATAGAGAAGTTTTCAACTGCACTTTGCTATTTTCCTGGCCCTGATTTGTTGTTGTTGTTGTTATAGTTGGCAATGGCTACTAATGACAACTGATTAGAAGTAGTTTCTGTGTTCAATTTGGCTTTCCTTCCCAATACTTAAAAGCTGCTCTTATTCAGGCTCATCACTAAAATTCACAAACTTAATTCTTTCAGTTAATTTATATTTCTAACTTCAGACAGAAAAAACCTAGTTAATCAAAACATTTTTTTCTTCCATCTTTTTGTTATCTTTGTCCTGTCAGATCTCACTTCAGTCTGTAGAATATTATTGAAAAAATAATAATAAAGATCCTCATATAATGTGTGATTCATTGATCAGACATTCTCCTATTCTGTATCTAACTAATTACACTTGTAACCATTCTCTTGAGGTAGTTTCCTTCTTGACATTCATATTCGGATTGCTTTCCATAGTTTTAAGTTTTGTTGCTGAACCATCTCTGCTCCCAAACAGCAGTTACAGCTCCAATTTTCCTATCCATTTAGGAGGTTGGCATCTGGATGGCTGAAGTTCTTTTCATGATTCAATTGTACCCATTGAAATACTTGGGTACCTCTAAAATAGTCTATATCAAGCATTTATGTGAATCTGCAAATCTAGACTATTTCTGAGAAGGTACACTATAACAGCTTAAAAGTAGCAACCATGTCAAAGTCTACATTTATTCTGGGAACTGGTGGGTCAAGCCTTAAGTTTTAGTTACCGAAGACACAGTGATTGATTGAAAGTCTTTCCAGTCTCAGAGCAGCCCAGGCAGAAAAGTTAATATGATCCTTATCTCCACAGAAAAGCTGGATGCTTGATTATACATTCCATCCTTGCTATGGTAGAAATGTAAAAGGAGGATTGCCATACAGACCAGCAGAGCAAAGAGTAAGACCATATTCCAACAATAACCAGATTGAAAAGGATTAGAGGCATTGCATGTAGTAGAAGTCCTACTTCACAAGAATGAATGAAAACTTAAATTTAAATCCTGAAACAGTGACAGAGACAGAGTCAGAGAGAGAGAGAGAAAATAAAATAAAAGAAAATAGAAAAAATAAAAATTGGTATCTCTATTTTACTTATTGTATGGAATATTAGGTGTTGTTTATAATTTCCTCATTGGCTTATCGGAGTTATTGTGTACATTATAAACTAATGCTTTGCTGACATACTTTATACATATTTTCTTTATATAGAAAAACATTAATTTTATAACAAAAATTTAAGTTTTTCTTTCATTGAGTTTTTTGTTTGTTCTGTGTTGGTTTTGTTTGTAGTATTAAGTAGGACTATTTATCCTGAATTAACATCAATTTATATGTTTCCCTACAGAATGAAATCTTGATTTTGTTGCTAATGATGAGTCAAGTTACTATACACATTATTTTTTTTGGATTTAAAATTTCAACTCCTCTAATGAAATATTGAGGAGTGTGATTGCTAGGTTATATAGTAAGAATAGTTTTCTAAGAAAAAAGCGAACTCTCTTCTCAAGTGCCTAATTTTACATTTGTATTGGAAATGTAAGTGAATTCAAATGCTTGAAATCTCTGCAGTATTTGAGATTATGTTTTGAATTCTACTATTCCGGGAGAAATGTAGTACAATCTCAATATATATGCAAGGAGCTTTTCTGTGTAGTTTAAGTGGATTGTTAATTTTTTTTTCAATTGTAATCCTTTATGAGAAGTTCCTTTTTGAGTTTTTGTTTTAGCCAATACCGGTGTTAAACTCAGGGCCTCAAGCTATTGATTCAGTCACTTAATCACAGCTGGTGTATAACACTTGAATCGCACCTCCATTGAAGTAATGGTTAATTAACAATGAGGCCTCACAGGCCTTTCTGTCTGGGTTGGATCCAAACTGAGTCCTTCATGTCCAAGTATCCTGAGTAAGTAGGATGATGACTGACAGGCACTAGGCTATGCAATGAGCCTTTTGTAAATATTTTCTTTCAGACTTAGGCTTGTCTCATTGTTCTCCTGTCATTACTCTTTATACAAGAAATCTTTGAAGCTTAATAGAACCTACTTCTCCAGTTATGGAGAAGTATTGATCATACTTTTTTTTAGGGGGGATCATACTTTGATAATACTTTTGATACCATCTTTCCAAGTCTTTTATATTATGAAATATACTTTGATATTGTTTACATTTTACTAGTATCCAAAATACATTCCAAATTTATAATTTCTTATTAATTAGTTCCTGTTTAATAAATAGGGTTATGACACCAGAGAGTGTCAAACTTGGTGTTTTTATAATGACCAAATTATTGCTCAATGATTTACTAGGGTTAATTAAAACAATTTACTTGGAATTGTTTTTCTTACTTTTTTTCTTTCTTTTTTTCCCCTTTGGTGTGGGAACTTGGGACCTCACACTTGTTAAGCTAGAGGTATATTACTAAACCACACCTCCATCCCAGTTTATCTCTGGCTATTTTCAGCAGAGGGTGTTGCTGCCCACCCAGATGTGATCCTGAGCTAAAAATCTTCCGGCATTTACTATCCCCATCATCACTGGGATCATAGGTTTGTGGCACTGCATCTAGATTTTGTCAGTTGAGTTAGGAGATTTTTTTTTCCTTAGCTGCCCTGGTAATCTTAGAATCTTAGCCTCCATTTAGTTTACAAAGTCAGTCATATGCCATTGCACTAAGGTATAGGTTGAGAACTGTTCTGCTCAGACTTGCCTCAATCCACAACCTTTGTGTTCTCATTCTCATGTGTACTAAGATAACAAAGCATTAGCCATTTTTATCTGAAAGAAAGCATAGGGATTATAAATAAGTTATCAATTACAGGCACATTTGTCTTAAAAGGAGAAAAGTGACATGAGGCTCAAACCTGTACTTCTAACTACTGGGGAGGCAGAGTTGGGAAAATCATGGTTCAGGCCAGTCTGGACATAAAGTTCACAAGGTCACATTTCAACCAATGACTAAATATGGTGGCAAATTTGTTATCCCAGCTATTAAGGAGCCACAATGGCTATAAGAAGTGATGTGAACCTGCCAACTGAGTAGAAGGAAGCACAGGAAGAGGATCATTTTATGTCTGGACTCATTAGGACAGAAAATGAAAACTTGTTTCAAAAAACAACTAAAATAAAAACGGTTTGGAGACATTCTTCAAGTGGTTGATTGCCTACCTTGAAATCTGAAGTCCCCATTAGAACCCAAAATAAGTATATAACTAAATAAATAATAAAAATGACAAAATTCATAGATTTAACCAGCCAAAACCACACAACCTAACTCAAGAAACATTATTTAAAAGGTAGAGACACAGGAAGACTAAAGTCAAAACCAACTTGATCTTAAAATTCATCTTGCTGACATTAAATTACCCTGCTCTGAAGCCCCATTTAAATTATAGAGAGCTTGTTCTTGTGTTAAGAACTTTCACTTTCCCATTTCTGATTTGGAAGACCTGATTACTGAAGTTGTAAAATCGGAACGGAAGAATTTGGAAATACTTGAAAATTTAGTTAGCAATTGAGAATATTCAGTTTGATGCGGACAATGTTAGCATGTTTTCAGAATTTAAGTACTCCTCAGAAACTAATCCCTATTTATGAGCATTCTATAATACAGGACTGATGAAACAATCAAACTTGATTTTGCTACCCAAGCAAAATGCGAGGCATTCTGCCATTCACTCTTTCTTTTATTATAACGAGTTAATGTCTCTTTAGTTTCTTCCTTTCTGTTCCAAATGATTTCCTGCCTTATTGCCATCTAAGGAACACAGAGGAAGGGTAAAGAATTAATTAAAGTTCTAATGGCATAATCGGTAGTAAGTGTGAACTGTTAAAACATTTTCTCAGATGTTTTATGGCTGGTGAGACATCATCTTCACCTGAGCCATTGACTACTGACCACCTGCTCTCTATTACTCTAACATTATATAAGCCAACTGACAGAAGCCATCATGTGTCTCCAGTGATTGGACTACTGAAGCAATTGACAGGCAGTTACCACAAGGTAAACTGTGAAAGCTAAATACTATGGCAAATAGTAACTCAAGCAGGTGTTTAATGGAGAAATGCTATTAAAACCACCCAGAAGTTGCAAAATGAATGTATTGTTTATGCATATTTTTATGGCGTTCACTTTGTTATATGTTTGAAGACTCACTTTAAAATCAATATGGTCTGTCATACATCTGCAATTACCTAAATGAGGTTGCAACTTGAGTCCTAAAACATATTGTACTCTGTACAGAATGCTTGTTATATAAGGAATTTTTTGGTGCTGAACCAAGATCAGTTGAAAAAGTAAACTTGGTAGTACTGTAACTTAAATTGATATATTCCTAAAAACTCAAAGAGGAAAATAAACTTTTTTATTTGTACTTTTTTTGTTATTGTCAAGGTGATATATATAGGGTTACAGTTATGTAAGCAAGTTAATGAATGCTTTTCTTGTCAAACTTGTTACCCCTTTCTCCCACTTTCCCTCCCACTTGAAATTAGAAGGAAAAATAGTGATTGTTTCATTGAATTAAGGATATTTGTTGCTGTATTGTTTTACCTGATTTTTTTCTAGGTTCTGAGTAACATGGGATTTCTTATATGAATTCTTCAATTATTGATTTGTTGCCTGTCTGTTCTCTAGGAAAGTCAGATGAAGATCAGCATGCCAGTATTTATATGCTGAATCTCATCTGTGGGATGCAATCCATCTTCGTTAAGTTCAGTAAAAGTGATAGATGGCATTCGGCAGAGTAATGATGTGATCATTCTACCAGCACCTCTTTAAATCATAAGCTGTTGCTTTCTGTTGTGTAGATATTTAATCAGTTATATACCCCATTACTGATTTAATTCAGAATGTCAGTAGCAGTTGAATAATGTGAATATTTGTACATTAATATCATATTGTATTAATGCTCCCTTCATTTAAGTGTGATATTCATTTCAAAATAAACTGTTGCTTCATGCCTAGAATAAATTTAATGGATGTGGTACTCATCAAACACCTGTGGTTTAGTTGAGGGTTTTAGTGAAAAAAAATTTCTTCATATATATGTCAGAATTTCCCTGAATCGTTGGATTTTATAGTAGTATCCATATTTTCTGTGAAGGCCCAAAAATCTTAATTTATAGCCAATGTATATACAAATTATTTTTCCAGTTCTACAGCTTGAACTCTGGTCTCTGGTTCCATCCTGAAGTGTATTTTGTTTTATTTGTTTTTGTTGTTGTTGTTGGTTATGGGTCCTGAACTCTGGGCCTGGGCGCTGCCCATCAGCTCTTCAGCTCAAGGCTAGCGCTCTACCACTTGATCCACAACGCCTCTTCCAGCTTTTTCTGCTTATGTGGTGCTGAGAAATTGAACCCAGGGCCTCATGCATGCAAGGCAAGCGCTCTACCACTGAGCCACCTTCCCAGCCCTTGAGTTTATTTTTTTGCTCAAGGCTAGCACTCTTCCACCTGAGGCAGAGTGTCACAGCTTTTTCCTGAATAGTTTATTGGAAAAAAAAGTCTCATGACTTCCTGGCCAGGCTGATTTTGAACTGTGATCCTCACATCTCAGCCTCCTGAGAAGCTACTATTATAGGCATGAGCCCCTGGCAGGTATAGTTTAATCTTTAAATTGCAATGGATAAGTGAAAATTGAAGAGAAAAAAATAAAAATCAAGTTTTAAGGTACATAGGCAATCTGGCAACTATTTAATGGAGATGTACTATGTAAACACTGTCAAGTTTATAAGTACTTTTATCTTGCCTTTAAAAAATTATTTCATACATGTAAAGTATGTTTTACTTAGTTATACCTAATTTTAAGGGACTAAAAGTGTTTATCAGTTACTTAATTTTATTTCACATTTTAGTTCTCAAACTTTTAGAAGGAAATACAATTAAAACAAATTCTCATTTTGGAAAACTAAGAAGCGTCATTATACTTTAAAAATTGTTATACAAACTTTATGTAATATCACATTAATTCCAACACTTAGAAATCCACATTTCTGGAAAACTTTAAATTTGCTTTTCAATGGGTGATCATTTATTGCATAATGGTAATAATATTGCTTTATTTACAATGAGAAAACACCAACACCTCCAGAGATGTATGAAATAATGCATATTACAAACCCTTTATTTACTATGGTTTTATGTACATGTATTAAGATAAAAATCACTATAAATTGGGGCAGTTAAAAATAATCAGAAAACATAACCAATGAGAACATATAAAAATTTAAACAATATGTTATTATATTGTTAATGCAATTCTAGCTCTTAAAAGAATCAAAAACAGGGGCTGGGAAGGTGGCTCAGTGGTAGAGTGCTTGCCTTGCATGTGTGAGGCCCTGGGTTTGATTCCTTAGCACCACATAAACAAAAAGAAAAAAGCCAGAAGTGGCGCTGTGGCTCAAGTGGTAGAGTGCTAGCCTTGAGCTGAAGAGCTGAGGGACAGCACCCAGGCCCAGAGTTCAGGCCTCACAATTTTATCCCCCCCCAAAAAAGAATCAAAAACAATATTCATATTCTGGGATTGCAGCTGACCACAGGTAAGTAAAACATTGAATAAAAGAAACAAAGTAGAGATAAGAGATAACTAATGTAATTGGGCTATTGCTATTGTTGTTGTTTTCATAATTATAATAATAATTATTATGAAATTCTGTCTCTCATTGCCTAGACAGTGTAGCAGAGGGGACAATTGTAACTTCCTCAAAGGAAACTGGGAAGTTTTCACTAGGAAGTATGTACTATATATTTGAATTCTATGTATGTAGTAGTTGTGCACAGATTACACTGATTGATAGACTAAAAAATCTTCACTTAATCTCATTGAATTTTTGAGTTTCATCCCGTTTTCTTTTCTTTTCTTTTTTTTTTTTTTTACAACATTTTAACTTTTTTATCTGTTTGGTTTGGAAATGGCCTGGCACTGTTACATGAGTCCACCAAGCTATTTTTGCTTAATTATTTTGTTGTTATGACCTTTAATAATTTGAACAAAAGGTTTCTACTCAACACGTCAGGTTGTTAGTATAATACATCTTGATAAATATCAGCCGTTTTTTCATGGTCCCCTTCTGTCCCAAGCCTAACCACTGCCTCATTAGTCTAGTTCAGTTTTCAAATATATGCATTGAATGTTATGGCTACATTCTTTCATTCTTCCCATCTCCATCTATTTCTTTCCTCCATGACCTCATCACCCACCCACATCTCAAGGTTCAGCTTCCTCCTGTTCATTTTATTTTAAATTAAGATTCATCATCTCAGAAGACTGTACTGATATTTTGTATACCTTAGACCTTAAAGAAAATATGATAGACTGTGATGACTCTCAGTCATTGATCTAGGGAATGCAAGGTGGGAAAGAGAGAAATGGGTATTTTGATTGCATTAAATCATGATAGGTTTTAAGCTTCTAAGAAAATTTTATGGTGTTTAAAAATGCCTATAATAAAGGCCTGCAGTAGCTACTTAATCATTCCACCATTGATCATATTTTTTATATTCTTTTGTCATGAGAACTTTCTCAGTTTCATTTAGGTCAAAGTTTCCCCTCCCCACTCCCCTCCAGTGAATGTCCTGTATTATTTAAAGTGGTAGAAGGATACCATGTTATTTTGGTTTTGTTGTAAGGTGTTGTAAGCATCTGCATCACCCCAATAATGCTAACAATTATTTTCATAAAGTTTCTTGTTTTGAATAAACCCTAAATTATCAGGAAATGATCTCCCATATCTTTGTAATCCACTTAGTGCAATAAAGAAGCTGCTCTTATTAATTCATTTTATGAGTGAGGACTCCATTCTAGTCAGTAAGACAGTAACAATGATCTGAAGAAGAATTAACTTTGCTATGCTCAAAATTCACCTGAGATTCATCGGACTTACATTGTAACAAATTTTCAACCATACCAATCTACCTTTGCGGCATTTATGCATATATGTGTGTTTATAATATACATACATTCCATCAGATTTTAGAGAGCTATCAATACATGTATGTCAAATAACAACATGATCTAGGCTGCAATTGTTAAATATTCAGCTTTTGTACCCTTTAGCTATGAAGTAATGTATGGATACACAAATTGCACTATAAGAGGTTAGGAATCTGCAATTGGATTTTATGTTCTTCTACATCAGGCTTGTTACTTAGATGCTAGGTAATAACATTTTTTCAAACATAATATAATTGTTCTCCATGAACACTTTAAGATGTTTTATATATTTATTATTATGATCTTCATCCTGAGAACTCTGTCATTCTAACTTGGATGTCCATCAGTCCTATTGAGGAGCCTCTGATAGTATCTGCAACTCTCCAGATCCCATTTTTTCCTAATAAGATTAACCACTGCAATAACTCCACTTGGAAATAAAGATTTTTAAATTTCTCTTTAAAAAAATTGCTTTGAGTGGTCCATTTTTGGGGGGAGTGGAGGAACATGTATTCACAAATGCAATATTTTAGTTTTTACTGATTTGTTTTTGTTTTTCTAATGTGTTTGGAGTTACATGATCAAATACTTATGTACAAGGAATATTCCTTACCTACAAAGAATATTTCCATTTCTAATTTATTTCCTTTATTTAATGACTAATGCAGGCAAATGATTATTACATATGTAATACATTTATACATAATATAATATATACATAGTCTCTAATGTATTTTATAGTTTTACTCTTATTCTTATTTTATTTTATTATTCTTATATGCTTATTATCATTAAATTTTATATTAGGTATTTCAGTAATTATGGAATTATTACTGTTTTCCACACATGTTACATTCTACATACATGAGGATGTTCAAAAAATGTGAAATTCTATTCATTTTGCACATTATAAAATCATCATATTCATTTAATAGAGCTGATGTTTATTATTATTTTTCCTCATCTTTATATTTATTTTTGCCATTGGTCATCTTATAAAATTCTCATTTCCTCATGAATTTCATTTTTCTCTTCTTTTGCTTCATCCAGTTTTAGTATATTTTAATAAAAACATTTCGTCATTCTCTTCTTTTCTATCAATATATATGTATATTTGTACATATGCATATATAATTGTATATACGCATATATATGCATATTAAGACTTTGTTTTTATTGTTATTATAAAGGTGATTGATGTTCACAGGGTCACAGTTATATGAGTGAGGTAGAGTACAATTCTTTTTGAACCATATCTTCTCGAACATTGTTGCCTCCTCCTTTGTTTTCCCCTACCATCCCTTCCTTCCCCACCTCCTCAACCCCCCCAAAATTGTAAAGTTCCTTTTCAACATAGTGTCTCGTCATCTCATTATTACAATGGGTCAACTTATATCCTTATTTCAGCATTTTGTTATTTCCCTTCTCCTCCCCAAATTAAAAAATGTATATACAAGATTCAGGGCACAGGAATCAAATACAGTGAAAAGAGGGGTTACTCTCAATTTTTCCTACCTGTTCACCACCCACATAGTGTCTGTTATCACTGTTGTCTTTTTTCACCCTTATTCCACATTTGTTTCCCTCCTTACACTCACAAATACAAATTAAAAAAAAAGAAAAAGAAAAGAAAAACAGCAGCAGCAGCAGAAACAACCAAAACAAGAAACTCTTGTTTCTTTTTCTTGAAGTTCATTTCATAAATATTATTTTATATGATTATATGCATGTAGCTATTTAGCTTTTATCATCTACTTGTATTCATTTCCTCTGGCTTCAATGTATCACTGTCTAGATACCTATAGTGTTTATGATGTCCATATAGATGTATATAATATGTCCATACTATATATTCATATATTTAATGATTCAGTGTGTTTTCTTTTAGATTTATAATCACTCAGTGTGTTTTCTTTTAGATTGATAGGCACATTCTAACTACAACAAAAGAAGAAATTGTGAAATCTATATTTCTTTTGGTATGGTTGACTTTGCTTAATATAATATTTTCCAAATTTTTCAATTTCCTTGTGAATGGGGCAATGTTGTTCTTTCCGATGGAAGCATAGATTTCTATTGTGTACATATACCACATTTTCTTGATCCATTAAACTCCTGAGAGGCATCTGGGTGATTACATATCTTAGCCATGGTAAATAATTCTGCAATGAGTATGGTTGTACTGGTGGCCAGGTTTATGGTCATTTGGGTAAATATCCAGGAATTTGATTGGTTTTATGTTTAGTCTTTTAAGGAATCTCCCTAATGCTATCCAGCATAGATGAACAAGTTTATATTCCAACAAATGGTGTAATACAGTTACTTTTTGGCAACACCTTCACCAGTATTTTATAATGACCATTCTAACTAAGGTGAGGTGGAATCTCAATGTGGTTTTGATTTGCATTTATTTTATTGCCAGAGATGTTGAACATTTCTTCATGTGTCTATTGGCCATTCTTCTGGGAATTCTCTCTGAGAATTCTCTCACTTTAGCTCATTTATTGATTGAGTTGTTGAGTTTATGAAGGTTTTTTTTTGGGGGGGGTGTTAATTTTTGAGTTCTAAATATATATTAATATTAGGCCCTTTTCTGATGCAAAGCTGGTAAATATTTTTCCATTCTGTAGAATTTATTTCTTTCTTCATTCTCTTCTTTTCTACTAATATATATGCATTTATTTTCATATACCAAATTAATTCTTAAACATGTTTAGTTTTACTTATTATTTTATTTACTAAGTAGTAAATAATGATGAAGTAGATGAATATTTAAGATGTACATATACTTTCATAATGAAAATTCAAACAACAAACTCTTCTTCAAATTGAGTTTCAAGAAAAAGTTTAAACTGCCACAACTAACATTTTCCACACAAGACTTCCTAATTGTATAGCATATTTTAATCCTACTTAAATACCTAATTGTTTCTCATATCTAAACAGTCATTAATAGTTTTCAACTCCTCTTATTTAGGATTATAATTAAGGATCAGTGATAACTTAAAATAAAAATTAAATACTAATCTGAGAATTGCCTATTTCTCAAATTGGAAATAATTCTTTTATCATAAATAATAGTTATAAGTATTTTCTTGAGACTAAGAATATTAATTATCTCTTTATAAAATAGCTTTATTTATTTATTTTGTGTGCTGGTTGTTGAACTTTAACACAGAGCCTGCACATTGTCCCTGAGCTTTATTTATTTATTTATTTTTATTGTGAAAATACTGTACAGAGGAGTTACAATTACATGGGCAAGATAAAATTTTGCTCAAAGCAAGTGCTCTACCACTTGAACTACAGCTCCACTTCCAGCTTTATGTTGATTAATTAAAGATAAGAGTGTCAGATTAATTAAGGATAACAGTGTCATGGGCTTTGTGTCCCCTGGCTATTTTCAAACCACAGTCATCAAATCACAAGCTCCTCAATAATGAAGATCACAGATAGGAGTCACCATTGCCTGTCTTATCCTCTTTTTAAGTTATTTTTGGTGAGGCAGCATGCTGTAGAGGGGCTCCTGCAAATATAATGAGAAAAATAAAATATGCTATTAGGAAGTCTTGAGAGCAAAAATGTAGTTGTGGCAGTATAAACTTTTTTCTGAAATTCAGTTTGAAGAAACTCAGTTTGACACTTTCAAGGATAGCTACATTTAGAATTTGAGTAGAGGGCTTATTAACAAAAGATATAAGGAAGGAAATTGCAGTAAAATAATGAGAAGATTGCCATTTGACAAACAAACAAAAAAAAAAAACAGCTCTCAATGGTGCAAACTGAGGCTTCTGAAAACTAAAAGGAAGAAAATGACCATTGGGTTTAACAATGTAGTTAGTTAGAAATAACCAAATTGTTACTATTAGTATCTATTGCAGAAATAATGCTTATGGTGATATTTGGTGAAAGGCAGTAGCTATGTTGCTGTTGAAGAACAAATTAGAAATTATGGCCTAAAGTTTAATGAGAGATGGGAATTCTTTGAACGATACACTTGAATCTGGTTCATGCCTATAATATTAGCAATTTGAGAGATTGAGAAATTGAAAGAATGGGAGCAACTTGGTTTGAGGCCACCCTGGGCAGAAGAGTTTACACGACCCTTCTATATTCACAATGAGTACAGTGGCACATGTTACCATTCCAAGATGCATGGGAAGCTGATATTAGAAGGGTCTTGGTGAACAGCCAGCTTGCGTACATTAATTCCGAGTCTCCATCTCCAGAATGCAAGCTAGATGTGGTGTTTGGCATGAGTTTGTGATCCCAACGATGATGGGAAGCCTGGAAGTACAGTGGATTGGGACTCAGGAGGAAACCGTGGCAGGAAGGAGAACCAATGAAAACTAAGGCTGAATATGTGGTTCAGTGATATTGCCTCAATCTGTGTTCAAACCCTAGAACCACTAAGAAAACCTTCATTTGAGAAGTTGCCCAATGAATGAAATAAGAATGGAAGAGTAGCTGGATGGGATTGTTAATCATGGGCACTATAACTTAGTATTATGATGACATTCTAGTAAAATGCACGTTTTTATAGGGAAGAGAAAAACAAAAAGTTATATACATTTCAGAAGGATAGAGACAAGTTTACCCACAACACAAATGATGTGGATTCTCTTATAGTAAGAATTCATACATTTTCTTAGCTGAAAGAAAAGAAATAGCAGGGGAAAAAATAGACGTAGATTTGTAGGCTTGATAGCTTGAGATAAAGAGAATTTTTCTTATAATGAATTTCACTACTCAAAGAAAGTGCCCTGGAATCATTGTAAATAATTTACTCAATTTCATTATTTTATTTTTTTAAATATGTTTCTTTTTAAAATGTAAAGATTATCTATAATAGTAACACTAGGAAACCAGAAAAATTATGAAAGGGGAGGATTATGACATTGACCTTGTCAAATAGGTTTGCTTGATTTTGTAAATGCATTTTGAGTCCCTCTTAAATAGTAAATGATTTCCAGTAATCTGCAATTATACTACTTAAACACTGAATTCCTTTTATTTCTGAATTATTAATCATTTAATCATTCATCTTCTTAGTTTCTTCTTGAAACCCTGATAACAAAAACTCTGATATATAAATGCAAATGAATATACAAAATTGTAATATTCTAATGAATATTAAAATTCAAATTAATATTTTAAAAAAATCCCTATAAAGGGGAACTTTTTAATTTTTTTCCATTTTTTTTTCTGTAGAACAACAACTTCAGCTTGTCTGGTGAAGAATAGTTTTATATACATTTTTTTAAGAGGAAAAGTATTTGGAGACTGAAATCAAAATGGTGTACACTTACTCTTGATAATACAAATTTATTTTAAAAATATGGACTTGAGCTTACTTTTTCTAAGTATTATACTAATTTAAGGAAAAGATTATTGTTTGAGTTATTTGTATATAACATACAGGCCTATATATTGGATCAAGTTATGTAAAAGAACAAATTCTTCATCAATATTTGGAAGTTTGACTTCTACTGTGACTCCTCAGTCTGGAACCAAACAGCTTTTAAAAGTCAAGAACTGGCAAAGCATCTGGAAGTTTTCAGTGATAACACTTCTTACATTCCATGTTTCTTAATAAAAATTTTCGTTCATTTTTTGGAATTGAAAAGGTTACAACAGATAATTTTGCTGAATCAGTATGACCTAGAAAAGATGATATTGATTCAAACCACAGTGAAAGCAAAAAGTCATACAGAAATAGATTCTGGTCAGAGACAATGGGTTGTTTTTATTTTGAATATGGGAATAAGCAGAAAAACAATTTTACGGACAAGTAAGAAGCAAAGGTACAGGGGAAAGAAAAGACCACTCATAATACTAGACCCAAAGTCTGAAATGCAAAAGACTAATAAAGTCAAGGAAGGAAACATGAAGAAAGATAGACTTAAAATGTACATATTAATGGTTGGATGAAATTTTGTGTTTCTTATGCAGATGTCAAAATTGTAACAATTCCTTACTATAATACAATTAGGGGACACTTGTCTTGTCTCAGATGGGAATCAAAAGAGCTCCATAGCTGCAATAAATGTTACCTATATGTGTTCTAGTTAAGTATGTTCATAGCATTTCATACTTAGAGATGCATGTATCTATCAGAAAATAGCTCATATGCAGGATATTCAACACAGTTCTGTTCAGGGACCAAATACCAATATGTTATTGTTAGATTTTCCCAAAGCCCTCATTTCAATCAATCCCTCAAGATTATATTCTGAACCTTTTTTCATCTTTTCTACTTGTGAATAATAAATGCCTGCAGTTTATGCTCCATTAAAAATAACAGAATATGATAACACATAATAAAGCATCAATTGTTAATTACTTAGGAAGGTATCCTCTGAAGGGCATTATTTACGGAGACTACTAAAGCACAGAACACCTGGAGACAGTGTTTTCTCACAGAAACATGTATTTGGTAATGAAATATAAAGACACCACGGTTTTAGTTTGGCTAAGAAGACCCTACTGATTTCTCTCAAATCACACTGTGGGATTATTATCTATTCTAGCTGCTTATAACTGCATGTCTGTTGGGCTTGTTTTACATCATGTGAATTGTTCTGATAAAAACTAGATATTATACCAGAACGTGCAAATGAGCATAGAAACTGTTTTCTTAAGAATGCCTTTGTCTGAAGATCTATTTGATTCCCTTGAAGGAAATAAAGATGAATTCTAAATCAGTTTTTTATTATGTATTTTAAGAGTATTTATAGATTAACTGGTCAACTCAATTGGCCATGGCATATGTACTTCACTGGGAGTACTAGTTATATTCTAACATTAATTTTCGTACTCATTATTTCCCTCTGATTCTTCCAGAAGGATTGTCACAATGGTAGCCATTGTGAAAGTATGTCTGAATTTCCATAATTTTCAGATGACTCTGGAATCCTGGCTGACACTAGATCTTCCCTGCTTTTCAACATGAAAATAAACAAAACCAAAACACTGCATAAGACCAAAAATCTGCCACTTAAAAGCTTCAAGCTGTTTCTCTATACATCAACACTCTTTTAGAGCAAGTTGTACCTTTGTTCTCAAAAAAACCCCAAACAAACAAATAAATAAAACTAGTTTGTTATTCAATGTAAAGATTCTTTTGAGGGCTGGGAAAGTGGCTCAGTGGTAGAGCGCTTGCCTTGCATGCTCAAAGCCCTGGGTTCGATTCCTCAGCATCACATAAGCAAAAAGAAAAAAGCCGGAAGTGGTGCTGTGGCTCAAGTGGTAGAGTGCTAGCCTTGAGCTGAAGAGCTGAGGGACAGCGCCCAGGCCCAGAGTTCAGGTCCCACGACCGGACCCAAAAAAAAAAAAAAAAAAAAAGATTCTTTTGACCTGTAAATATTTGAGTAGCTCAGCTTCAAGGCAATTAAAACTGTTCAAAGGATGATAATAAGAGCCTTGTAGACAATGGAATGATATCTAGGCAAACAAGTTAGGATGGCAGTGGTTGAACAACTACAATAATAAATACAAAAGAAAGGAAACGTAGAATTGTTACTTTAACATTTTCATCTTCGCTTGTGAGCTGCGTAAGGACCAAAATTTGATGGGCCTACATTCATGAAGGAGACTTTATAACAATGTTTTGGCCATGAGAAAAATAACAATTTCTCATTTTCAAGGGTAATACACTTTTATAAATGCTTTTTTTTTTTTTGTCAGTCGTGGGGCCTGAACTCTGGGCCTGGGCGCTGTCCCTTAGCTCTTCAGCTCAAGGTGAGCACACTACCACTTGAGCCACAGTTGCATTTCAAGTTTTCTGAGTGGTTTATTGGAGGTAAGCATCTCAAGGCATTTTCTGTCTGGGTGGGCTTTGAACCAGGATCCTCAGATCTCACCCTCCTGAGTACCTAAGATTACAGGCATGAGTCACTGGCGCTCAGCTTACAAATGCTTTTTTATCTTGGGCACAGGTGGCTCATGGCTGTAATCCTAGCTACTCAGGAGGCTAAGATGTGAGGGTAAAGGTTCAAAGCCAGCCCAGACAGGAAAGTCCACAAGACTCTAATCTCCAATTAACCACCAGCAAACTGGGATGCCACTGTGGCTCAAGTAGTACAGTGCTCCCTTTGAGCTTAAAAGCTGAGGGACAGTACCCAGACCCAGAATTCAAGCCCCAAGACAGACAAAAAAATGCTTTGTTCCTTGTTTAACATTTTAGAAAATAATATATTTATAAATTGGTTTAGCTGTCTTATAATCTTAACATGGTACAATGGTTAAAATGTTATAAATGGATAGGTCAAGGGAAAAGTCTGGTGGTACAAAGAAATTATTTTGGTCTGCATGAGATGAATATCAATGGGCAAATATTTCACAAACAGTACTGGAACATCCCAATATAATGGATATTAGTATTTTCTATCTGTTTAATGTCCCGATGTATAACCAAATTGTCTTAAATTATCTGAGGGAAAATATTTTAAATTATCAACAGCATATTTATTAATATATGGAGAAAAAAGAAAATATGATTCATGCTCATTTATAAACCCAAGGGGATGGACCCTAAACATTGTAAGCAGTCTTTATAACTGTTCAGTTCTCAGTTGACAGGTCAGAAAGAAGAAAATAACTCAGTACACTATCTGTAAAGCATCAGAATAACATAAACTTTAGAAATTGACTAAGTATTTAGATTTTCTAAAATGTCTTTACTGAGAAATCATTAAACAATGTACACATGTATTGAGAGTTTTGCATAAAATCAAATATATGTACTTTCTTACATATATACAGACATAATGAAGAGTTGAAGGAGTTTCTTTTGTACTTCACAATAATCCTTGTTTTTTTGTTTGTTTGTTTGTTTTTTGTCAGTCATGGGGTTTGAACCCTGGGCCCTGTCTCTCAGCTCTAAAGCTCAAGGCAAGCACACTATCTCTTCAGCCACAGCACCACTTCCGGTTTTCTGGTGGTTAATTGGAGATAAGAGTTTTATAGACTACTTTCCTGAACTCCTTGGCTTTCATCCGAGATCCTCAGATTTCAGCCTCCTAAGTAGCTAAGATTACAGGCATGAGCCACCAGCGCCCAGCTGCCTGGGGTTTTAATTTGAGACCTTCTTAGGTAGAAAATAATTAGCAAGGGTCTGTTAATGTGACCCATTTGTAGAGTGCTTGCCTATCATGCATGAAGCCCTGGGTTCAATTCTTCAGTACTACATTAACAGGAAAAAGCCAGAAGTGGCATGCTAGCTCAGCTAGTAGAGTCCTAGCCTTGAGCAAAAGAAGTTCAGAGACAGTGCCCAGGCCCTGAGTTCAAGCCCCAGGACTGCCATTTTTTTTTTTTTAACTAGCGAAGAAATGTACTCATTACCTGACTTATGGAAGTGTAATCCTTCCATATTGCCTCTTTACATCACCTTTATAATAATAATATTTTTTATGTTAAAAAAATTAAAAACATGCCACAGATGCATAGGTTAAGTGGTAAAGTGCTAATATGAGGCAGCAGTAAAAAACAGAAGAAAAATAAATATAAACAGTGTTTGTCAAATCAAAATTCATACAATTAAAAGTTTGTACAGCTGAATTACTCCTATTCTTTCATCATTCTATTCTTTTCATGAATATAGCTTCCAGGGCTACTTTATTGAGATAAAATTCTCATCTTACACAAGACATCATTGCTTAAAATCAAAACCCACCAAAATTAGCAGTGTCTTCTTACTACACCTTACTCTCCATGTTTTCCAATTGTTGGTGATCCCTAATTTGCTCTTGTTTTTAAAGATTTTCCTGGATATTTCATGCAAATGTAATTATAATTAATAGTGCATTATGACTTACTTTTTTTTTAGCTTAAACAGCTTATAGTTCCTACATTGTCTTTTTGCAAATACCTTCCATTTTTATGGTCTTGAATAACATGTCATTGTATGTATATATCACATTTTATTCAACCATCCATCTGTTGATAAAGACGGGTTATTTCTAATTTGAGTTTCTATGAATACATGAGACAAAGGACAAGGGGGGAACCAAGGTCACATATAAGACAACTTGAGGGGCCTGTGTGGAGGAGAGGGAACGTAGGAGAAAAATGAGAGAAGGGTAACAAGCTCAACAAGAAATACACTTATTATCTTATTTATTTAACTGTAATCCCTCTGTGTGTCACCTTGACAATATAAACAAACAAACAAATAAATCTACTGTTAAGTTGCATATATGTGGGTATCTTTTTTCATTTATTTTGAGTATATACATAGCATAGAACACATACATCATTTGGTAACTCGGTTTAACATTTTGAGAAGTTAAAAGAAGTTTTACAATGACATTGAACCAGCAGTGTATGAGATTTCAAATCATTCACCTTTTTCACAAAATGTCTCTTCTTCATTATAGTCGTCAGAGAAAATGGGAACCATGGTTTTCATTTTTATTTTTTCTATTACCTGCATATATTGAACAACTGTATATATCAGCCATTTGCATGATTTCTTTAGAAAAATATCTACTCTATTTCCTCAGTTTTTAGTCATATTGTTTGTTTCTTTGTTGTTTACATGTAAGAGCTTTTAAAATATACCCTGAATATAAGTGCATTAGATACAAATGATTTTCAAATAGTTTCTCTGATTCTCTGAATTGGCTTGTATTTTCTAGTGATATTTTCTCTTAAAGCACAGTTTTAAATTTGGTTGAAATCCAATTAATCTATTTTACTATTTGTCATTTAAACTTTATCATGTGCAAGGAGTCTTTGCCTAATCCATGCTCATGAAGATTTTCTCCAGATTTTATCATAAAAATTGTATAGTTGACTTTCTATACTTGATATATGCATATACTTTATATAATATATATTATATACTTGATTTACACTTGAAGAAGTGATACAGAAGCAATCTTTGTCATGTGCACAAGCATCTCTTAAACACCATCTGTCAAAGGTAGTATTTCCTCGTAAAATATATTATTCTAATTTTTTATTATTCTTTCATAGTAGGTTTCTTTGGGATTGCAACTATTTAGTATGGTGAACAATAGTATATGAGTATAATTAAGTTATACTGAAACAGCACAGATTTATAGCACATAGCATGACAGTAACAATGTTTCATGGTTTAATATTCATTTCCATGTTGATGATTATATATGTTTCCTTTCCCCTTTTTGTAGCTCACTAGGAGAGATCCAGGGAGCCTCTAATAATTTGATAGTAAGCCAAAACTGTGTATATAAAAGAACATGTCACCTGCCAGTTTTACTTCTTCCATTACAATCTGTATTCTTTATCTCTGTTTCTGTGTGTGTGTGTGTGTGTGTGTGTGTGTGCGTGCGTGTGTGTGTGTGTGTGTGTGTGTGTGTTTATGCCTCTCTCTCTCTTCTATTTATCATTATTTTTCTTTTCCTCTTTTTTGTACACTTTTTTAAAATTTATAATTACCCTTGGAAATATTTTTAATGCAAGTTAAATAAAAAATCCTTCTCTCGTTCATGGTTTGGGGATTGAAAATATTTACTCATTTGTTTATTGTTTTTTTGATTATTAAATAAGAAAGACTTGAACCTGAGTTGTTGTTGTTTTTTTAATTATATTATCCTTTTCAGGAAGTATTCTTCTATTCCTGGATTACTGAATAGCATTTGTGGTGAAAGGTTATTGCATTTTATTTAACCAATTTAAAATTTAACGATGTAAATTGCTTGACTCATGAGTTGGGGTACAGCAGAAAGAAGGAAGAAGAAGATTTGTTAAATAGTATCACAGATAGAATCTGACAAACTAACATTAAATAAATAAAAGGAAAACATTTCTTAGGTATAAAGCAAATAAAAGATAGTTATACTACTTTTAAAAAGCTCAACAACAGGTCTAGGTTATGATCTGAACACAGGATCTTGATTCTTTGGAAATTTCAGTATAGAATATTATGTCTAGACATTTCTAATTTTAACTTGGCATGAGTTAGAAATCATAATACAAATTACTTGAACCTTCCAAAATTGTTGTATTTACACCAGGGATATTATTTCAAACTGCAGCTCTTGATACTTTAGCCTTAAAGAACAAGCCAATGAGTAAGATAGAAGCACATTTTATAAGAAAGTAAATGTAGCATTTTCAATACAAGGTCATTTTGACCCTTTGCAGCTCGATATATCAGTATGTGTAGGCTCAACTAGAGCAACACAGAATTTTGACAATGTGACTACCTATCTCAGCGTCCTGCATTCACTTTACCACTTGATAAGTTCCTATCCTACCTTTAGGACTGTCAATGGACTTGAGGAACTGTTTTATCTTTTCCTGTGTTGATATGATGAATGTGTGTTCTCCAGGAAATGAAATTCTTTGGACAGCTATCAGAGTAGCTAAATACAATTACTAAAATACAAGACATTATTATAGTCTTACTTCTGAGTAATTTCCCATTATAGTCAGAGTTCTGTGTAATTTGTCTATTTTTTAGATAATTTTTCCAATGCTCTTACTTTTTTCAGATATACTTTCTATGCTTTTACTTTTCACTACACACAACATATCTGAAGTTTTCTCCTTAAAGTTAAGGGTTTTCCCTCTTCTTTCTTTCCTTTTTTCTTTCTTTTTTATTTCTTTGTTTCTTTTATTCAAGGGTAAAAAAGTTAGTGTTGTTATGGCTCTGCATCCCATTTCCAGTGCAAGTTTTTCCTTGTAATGAAAGGAATGGAGTTTCAGAAACAGCACTGTCATAGTTACAGTCTTAATTATGCCAATTCCATATTTTTTAGTTCGAAGGGTGTTTGTGTATTGATTTTCTTTGTACAATGTTTCAGGTCTATCTGAGTAGTTATTTTATTTTCACTATAAATTGACTCAAATTTCTTACTGTGGCTATTAAACAGATTTAAGAATTTCATTTTTTCAAACACACACTCATACAATAAGTTTTTACACTCTTACTGTATCATGAGTTGGAGAAGTATGTGCTACTTTATAAAATTGTAATAATTGTAATTTTTATACATTTTATTTGTCTTTCAAAAGCCATAACACATGTAATTTGTTATTATTTTAAAGAGCATTTTGAGATACACAAAATCATAAATCATATACAAATGCAGCATGTCAGATTATGCACAAGAACTGTCTGATTTTCATCTATTACATAAAGAAAGTAGAGGAGATTATTCCTGGATGATGAGACAGACTAGGCATTTTTGTAGTTCTTAAATTTTGTAAACTATGGAAAAGAAACATCTTCATCTCAGTTACCATACCAGCAGGCTTCCTTTTGACTGGCAGGGGAAAGACCAGTAAGATGTGCCATGTCAATGAATGGGGATGATACACAATAAATTTATTATTCGTATTTGTTTGCATTTTCTTCCAAGAAATCATTTCTCATTCTGCTATGAAGGATGAAGAATTGTAGTGCTGAAAATACTACCAATAGAATACTGCATTGTCAAAATGAGTTACAAGTACATAATGCAATGGAATGGAATGAATAATTTATTAGTTAATAATGAAAATACTTTTGACAATTATTAGTTTTTCATGCACTTGTCTCAACTAAAAGCACCGTACTGGTCATATAAAAGTACTTTACTTTTTTAAAATCATGATTAGCTTCCATTCTAATCATATTTATTATGTGTAAACTGCATGTTCACTGTGAGAGTGGAGGCTGCTCATGTGCAATTTACTGTTTTTACAGTTCTCAAAGTCAAGTAGAATCTAATGATTCATTTACTTGTTTCCATCTCAGTGCAGAAACATATTAATTAATATATGTTATAAAGCCATATCCAAAGTGTTGAGTGTATTAAGTGGGTTAAGAGCATATTATGCAGAATGACCAGGTATGAAAGTATCCCTTTAATAGCATCAGTTCTTTGAATAAAAGACTTTTTCATTGAAGGGGAATAATGAAACATGCTTCACATTTATCCAAAACATAAAATATTATGTGTAAAAGTTTGTACAGTTTCTAGAAAATAATACTCAGTAAATGGCAGCTACTAATTTTAATGTTCTTTAGGATTCTGGGATGCTGGCAGAAAATAAACAAGTGACAACAATTTAATTGCATGAGATAAACATGGTTCAGAAGTATTAATTACAATTTTGCATTCTCTCACAATTCTATTGACCCCCAAATTATATATTTATATATCTTACACATGAAATCAGCTCTCTTCACCTACTTGATTTTGTAAGAACTAAAAGCTTTTTTTTGAGTCCTCGAGAGTAAAACAATCAAAATCTTTCTTGGTTATAATGTTAATTTCTTATTATTTCTTGGGATGTGTGTATGCTTTGCTATACTGAATTTGTTAAGAATAATCATTCTTAAAGCTAATAATGTGAAGGAAAAACTATTTGATTATTCTCTATCATATAATCAAAGCACTTCTATGAAAACACAATAGCTACTCTATTTTCTACATGATTTGAAATACATTTTAAGAATAATTACTCTTGTTTTTCACCTTGCAGAATGTCAGGAAGTATGTAGTACCATTTATCTCTTTCTGACAAACTTTTAAATTGCTATGATGTCAATTTAATTTTGTTTATTTTTTACCACATTAATAGCTAAAAATGAAGTACTTGTCACATTAACTTATGGAAATATTGAGTAACTGCATATACGGAGCTGGATTTGTTTTATTTTCCTGTACTATTAAAATTGTGATATATCTACATTGAGTGAACCTAAAGGTATATATTAATAATAAAACTTATTACAGCTATATTCAAGTGATGTTGCTGACATATGAATTTTAAGTGCATTTCTAAGTTATATAGGGTCCATATTTTTTAATTAATTGCTAAGAAAAAATAGAAGACCAACATTTTTTCTACATATGGGTTAAAAATTTGTGATTTTTAAATATGAAAATTAAATATTTAATGAAAAATTTTGCAAAAAATATCCTCATGTAAATGTTAGATATAGATAGATAGATGATTTACATTTTTTTTCTGTCCAGAATAATGACTTTTTAAAATAAAAAATGAAAAATCAATTATTTGTGACTCTCTCATCAGATGTGGGCTCTGTCGAGGGACTTGCTTATCACAGAGCCTGGGACACACTGTACTGGACCAGTTCCACAACCTCATCCATCACTAGACACACAGTGGACCAGACACGACCTGGAGCATTTGACCGAGAAGCCGTCATCACCATGTCGGAGGATGACCACCCACATGTGCTAGCCCTGGATGAATGCCAAAAGTAAGAACCGAATTTTCATTTCTTAATGAAGGTTATATTTAAGAAGAATACTAAAACATATTAATCTTGTAGAGGACTACCATTGAAAATGAAGGTTTCCTGTATTTTTTCTTCATTCATACACTAATTTTAATGAGAACATTGCAAGTATGAAAACATAATCTGAGTTATTTAAAAAACAGGTATCTTAAGTATGATTTGATAAAAGAAACTTTCAATAATGAGAAGAAAAATGCAAACAAAATAATGTTGGTACAAGGAATTATACGGTTAAAATGGCATGGTTAATAATATATGTTGAAGCCAAAAGAAAGTTTTAACTTTAATCAGTAATTGAAAACCGAAGTATCCTCAGATGAAATTTCATGAACACAAACACAATGAACACATTATTTTATAGTTCTATTTTCAACAATATATTTGAAAATAGTCTAAGTGCTCTATGTCTGCTGATAAACCGTTCAAACACTTTATGCATGCAAACAAGTCATAACATGTGTAAAAGCTGCTATAAAATTGGGTAAATTAAAAACAAAGTAAAGTAGGAAAATATGCATTAAGATGTCTTAAAAATAGCCAGTTATTAAGAAAATGGGTGCTCCTCTACAAGTTAGGTAAAGAAAACAATATATTGAGTTTCACTTTAATAAAACATGGGAAGGTGGCTATTTTTTCTTCTCCTAACAAATAACTAACCCAGAATAATCTAGACTTCTCTGGGAAGAAGCCCTTTTTAGTTGTGATAATGGAAGAAAAATCTAAGGAATGAAAAGTAAAAAAGATAATGATTAACCCCAACCCTTTATCAGAAGAATACTCCATAAATTGATCAGAAATGATTATAAGCTTGGGCGCTTACAGAGTCAGACGAAAGGTTACACTTAGTTCACTTCACTGAGCAGCATATCATTTGGAGAAATTTTTCAAGATTGAGAAATATAAAGACCTGACTCAAGCAGCTCAGGTGCCTTTGTTCAAAAAGACTCTGGCTTGATAGTGCAGATTAGCCACATCAACTTACCAGCTACTTCATTTCCTTATATGACTCATATAGATAAATCAATAGAGGTCAATATTGAAACATTCGATGTCAATGTTTAACTCTGAGATTCACTAGAAATATCAGAATAGTAAAAACAAAGAAGAAACAGTTCCAACATAAAAATTTAAAAAATGGGCAAGGAGTTCATGAATCAATTGAAACAAACATATGGAGGTAACTGTCAATATTTTATAGCATTAATTTAATTAAGGAGTGCTTTGTCCTAAAACTATTGCATAGATTAAAATTTCACTTAGCAAATAGCAAGCTGTGAATTTGAGTTAAACATATCAGTCTATTTAACTGGAAAATTACTTGCAATTAAAAATTGAAATATAAAAATAATAATCATGATACATATAAATGAAACCCTCAAGTAGCCATTGTGTATTAATGTATTAACAGACATTTAAGTCTAAAATTATCAATCAAAAATGAAATGCTCTTTTTGGCAAAAAAACTTATTCTATACTGATTTCCATACATATATACTTATTTTCCATACTTGATTTTTTAAACAACTTTTTCATTCATAGATCCGATTAATTTTTTTTAACATAGAGCAGAAGGTAACTAAGATCTCCTTAATAGATTTGTTGAATGCTTTTTAGAAAATATCAGATAGAAAGGTTCGTCTTTTCAATTGATCTTTTTCCAATAATAGGCGTAACAAGATTCTCAAAAACTAAAAATAATTTAAAATTTCATATAGAAGATTGTTCAAGTTTTTTTTTTTTATTTTTGTCTTGTTTGTTAGTTTAATCTGTCTTTGGGAGGGTAAGGATAAGGCAATGAAATGGTGGAACAATGAAAAGGTGAACAAATGCAGCAGTGGTACTCACTCACTAGACACTATGTTAAAGATGAACTATACAAATTGTAGGTGAGAATGAGAGGGAAAAACTAGCAAAGATGGAGGAAAGGAATGATATTGTCCCAAAATAAATGTACCTATTACCTGAAATCCATAACTGTAGTTATTCTGTACATTACCTTTACAATAAAAATAAAAATTAAGAAAAATAAATAAAACACAACTTTCTCAATGGATATGGTTTATTATTTTTAAGTAGCAAGTAGAAAGCTTTATAAAAATATTTTTCAGTAGTAGACTTCACAAGTGTCTCAAAAATAAATAGTTAACAAATCTGTTGGTTTGATCCCTACATTGTACTTCAAAGATTACATATGGAAATGTTTTATGCAATTGTGCTGTAAATATAAAATACTGCATTAGTATTTTTTTCTTAATTACTATGTACTAAACATAATGTTCCAGAGGTTGAAAGTAGCCAACTTACTCATTTCATTCCATTTCTTTGTTTCTTCCTGTAATAGTTTAGTATAACCTAATGTAATAAACTCTGTTATGATCTTACAGATACATAGTAAGTAAAGAGCTGTTTGAGTAAAGATGGGGCTTAGAGACTGGAATTTGTCATCCCTCATAAACTTTCAGGGACATGTAATTGTCTCCAAATACCGTAGGGCTTCCTCAAAGTATGATTTTACCAATATTGGTGTGAAATATTTTGTAAAATCTAACAAATAACATGCTTAAATATTTGAAATTTGTACCTAAAATTCAAGAAAGAATATTATATTTTTAAATTATACTGAAAGGATGAAAATAAAAAAAAAACTTTGGAAATACAAAAATTTGGTCATTTTATTCCCTCCATGACAAAGATAAAAGAAATGCAGAATAAATATCCAAATACTGAAACAGTAGGGAGATGTTAATATTTATGCATTTTAGAAAAGAAATATAGTTAGGACAATTATATCATAGCCATTTCCAAATTGACTGTACTATAGCTACTCAAAAATATGTTTGTACTACATAGAAAATTTAAGATTCTTCTTTTATTAATTCAAACAAATCCTTGGTACACATCAAACTGAGTCAATTTGTTATTTGAAAGAAATAAAAGAAGTACTGTCCTTCAGAAATATTTGCAGACTTTACTCAAGAACCCTAGAAATATATTTGTACGCATACAATGTCAGTCTCTCCTCTATCTCCCAGTGTACTTTAAGAGTTTTATAACCATCATACTGTGTAATCATATGTCAATATTTTCCTTTGATTTAAGTAGTTTGCATGGTTATTTTTTTGTCAGTGAAAAATTTAATATGATTTTCCTTTAGTTTAATGTTTTGGACCAACTGGAATGAACAGTACCCAAGCATCATGAGATCAACACTGACTGGGAACAATGCTCAGGTGGTGGTCAGTGCAGACCTGCTCACTCCAAATGGCCTCACCATCGACCATCGTGCAGAGAAGCTCTATTTCTCAGATGGAAGCTTGGGAAAAATTGAAAGGTGTGAATATGACGGATCCCAAAGACATGTGAGTTAATCCAGAATTTTCCAATTAGAGCTTTATACAATAACTTTGGAAAACATATGCTTTTATATTCCTAAAATATGTCTATTGAGAAATTTTGAAATAGCTTCTTATTTCTATCTATTCAATTTTAATAATCCTTTCAAGTATAAAAAGATAACTGTCTGGATATTTTGAAACTATTTTCAGCTGCATTTGCTGCCGTAGAAACACGTGATGCTTTATAAATGCTATTCTCCATGCAATAACGAAATCTTTCCTAGTTATTAATTGAACTGGAATTGTTTGAATAATTTGCATATGCTTTATGGTTATTTATAGTTGTCAATAATATGAAATGAAATTAGTTAGCTGTCCTAGAATAGAAGAAAATTAGAAAAGAA
This sequence comes from Dipodomys ordii, assembly GCF_000151885.1. Taxonomy (NCBI): domain Eukaryota; kingdom Metazoa; phylum Chordata; class Mammalia; order Rodentia; family Heteromyidae; genus Dipodomys; species Dipodomys ordii. The sequence goes on from NW_012267342.1 coordinate 5,615,562, forward strand.
TGCAATGTGAAGAGAAGAAAACTAGGTTCCTTATTCAGCCAAACCTATTAGGTTCTCATTTGGGTCTCAGTGTCATTTCTCTGGGTTCTAAATGAAGTGTTAGTGGAGGGGTGATTAGACTCTCCCTGGAGTACCCCAGAAGCAGGTATTTTGGGGCTGATTTACTACAAAATCTTAATCCTACAGAAGTAGTAATTTTGAAATAGAGAAGGCTTGGGGAAGGGGTATTAGATCTGCTTGTGACATCCCTGGAGAAATCCTCCCCCACATTCAGTGTCTCCTGGAGGAGGAATCATCCCCCTTTCATCGGCTCTCTGAGGATTCAGTGCAGTCTTCTATATTGGGAAGGACTAACAATAGAATGGATGGGGAAAAAATTTTGAAGGTCAGCTAGTAAATCTATTCCAATTTTTCTTAGAGCATATTTAATATTAGGAAATTCAGTTGTAAATCTATTTAATTCATGAAAATTGTAAAGCAAATCCTGAATTTAATCCTTCCTTTAAATATTAACTGATTGACTATTGCCAATGCTTCTACAGCATCTAATTAATATATAAAAACAAAGCTAAAATGGACACCAATATGATACTCTCTAACTCTGTAAAACCTTGTGGCAGGTATTGTGAATTCAAACAGCTAAAAGTAATGCTGGTTTTCTTTACATTTAATAGTGGAAATAAAATAATGTTCATTCAAAAATGGCTAATAATACAATATAACTTCTTTGTATTTCAGTTTCAATTCTCATTCAGTTTCAATTCTCAAATCTCAAGGCCAGATGTTATACTGGACAGAATTTTTATCTCAAAACCTTCCTTAAACCATAAACCCATAAGCAGAACATTTTGTGTTGAATCTTTTATGAAAGTTCATCAAATAATATCCTACTGTCTGCTTGTCTTGTATTTTGGCAGCAATTGTTATTCCTTTTTTAAAAAAGAAGAAAATCCACCTATATGCCAATGTTCATGGCAACCAGATGGATTACAGTTACCACCTTCACGGAAAGCATTGTGAGTTGTGTTAGTCCAATGAGGTTGATTTAACAAAATGCCACTCATATTTGGTTTTCCTTCAGCAACTGCATTGTTATATATCTATTTAATTGATTTTCCCCACATGTGTCTATGATAACTAGAGAATTAATTATTTTTTTCATATTGGATGCATTGTACAAGACACAGGAGAAATGGGTAATAGAGTAAAATTATAGTGTAAAAAGCATACATAAGAAATAAGCATGAAAATGTAAAAATTCTGTAAAAAATCACCATGAAACTTAAGAAGACATATAAAACATTGTTCAGTGTAAAAAGTCAAACAAAGCTGATGGATATAATAAAACAATTCCAAGGAGCAGCCAGGGGGGTAAAAATTTCACAAAGGAACATTTTTTGCATAATTATATATTCCCTGACTTTGGATGAAACAAGCAATGATAGAAATCAATTGCTAGAGTTGAATGATCAAATATCCCTAACAAGATGGAGGGAAGAGAGTTAAGTTAGCCATTTCAGTGAAGTATGTTTGAAAGATTATGTCTGTAATGAAAGGGAAGTAACCTATGTTTAAGTTAATTGACAGTGACGTGTGGAGAGATTCTTGTAAATTTATTGATTGAGTGGTGGTACATGCTGTATATAAATTCATTAGTTTTTTGTGTATAACACGGTTTTAGTAATATTATGGATATTTCAGGAGCCTGAATTATAAAACTTACTTCGCTACATAGGACACATTTTCTGACTTTATAAATTTAAGATGCCATTGTTCTATTCAAAGTACACTTGGAAAATCTTGTCTGTCTTTGAATTTCCATAGAAATTAAAGTATGAGAAAGTATGTTTCAAAACAATAAGCATTCCTACACATTTGAGTAGATTTTCAAGCCTTTTCTATGGTCATGTTCACTATGTGTCTTTAGTTGAGAACTAGTATATCACTTTGTCTGATCAGAAAACCATTTGTTAAAAAATATGGCATATAGTATGCTCAGTATTTGTGGAGATTTAAAAATGTTCATATCCTATGTACAGATCACTATGGTTAGGCAGACATTTAAAAATGAAGCCATTCTTCCAGCCATTTTACACAGAGGCTACTTTGAGACAGATTTTACATTCTTCCTGAAGGTGTGCTTGGGTGATGATTCTGTATTTATGCTACTTTCTGCTGTATTAGAGATGCAAGAAATGTGCCACCAGACCAAGATTCTTCTATGGAAATGGAATCTTACAAACTTTCTTTCCTCCTGGAGTGGGACACATGACCCTGAAAATCGCTGCTTTCTATGTAGTTTTATATAACTTCTTTGGCTATTAGTCAAGAAAGCTTTTGTAAACATTTTTACCCTTACTGCCCTCTAACTAGCATCTTACTGATTTAGACCTCTAAGTAGTTATTATTATAGGTGTGATCCCCTAATGACCTGAAGAAAAGTTTTGTTTACAAAAATACTCTTTTTGACATTAATGAGGAAATGGAGATGAGTGAGTCATAATCCAAAACCAGCCCAGTTAAACAAGATTATACCTCAATAACAAAGCAGGCTGGAACATTCCTGTAATTTCTACTACTTGGAAGGGAGAGATCAAAGTCTAAGCCCAACAAACACAAAACTGAGATACACGGTCTGAGGAAGATGGAGAAAAAAAAAGTACTGGGTTGTAGCTCAAGTGTTAAAACATGCAAGCTCTGATCCCCAGTGCATCCAAAATATCCAGATACTTCTCTTTGTTACATTTCTGAAATGTAAAAATCCTTGTCTTATGATTGATTTATTGTACTACACTTAGAGATTTATTTTATTGTTCTATTTTATCTTAGTCTCTGGCCAACTTAAATATAAGTCCACAGATAAAGTCAGACTTGCATTGATAACAATTCCACAATTGCCTAGGTTTTCCTAATTTTAATGCCCCTGCCTAGTTTTTGTACCAAAATATTTATTGAGGAATACATTCTCTAGTTAGTGGTCAACAGCTGAATAGTCTTGGGTAATCTACTTATTGAATATAAAAGAAAGCAGACAATGAATTAATTCTGTTTCATCTTTGTTTCTGTTCAATTTCTGTCATTTCTAGTGTTCCAGTAGCTGAAACAATGACTAATCTTGAAAGGGTCTAAGACAGCATGATTATAGCTTTTCTCCTTGCAGCTCCATAAGTGTTAATCATTTCCTGGAAGGGTACCTGCTATCTGAGTGACACAACCCTTGTGAAGAGATGTTTGTGTTCCTGGAACTGCCATTGCTGATGATGGGTCTTATGTCTGACATTCTTTTAAAAACTTTGTCCATAGTTGTTTTAAAGAATATTCTCAGGCAGAAGAACTCAATCCTAGAACAGTTTTGAATGAGAATTCCAGGATGATCTAGCTCCCCAATAAATAAAATGTGATAGCATTAATTTATTTTGAAGAAGAAAAGAAAGTTTTAAAACAAACATATTAATAGTAAGTATTATCAATCACAAGCTTATCACTTTGTCAGAAAATATTTACTTATAAAACAAGTTAAATTATTCAATAAAGAAATACTTTTAAATTATTCAATAAATAAATGTTTAAATTGAAATGTACATATGTATATATATATATATAACATCTATCTATTTACCTTTTATCCAACTTACATGTCTATTTTCTATCTAAGCTATATATATTTCTATGAATCTATTGTTTCACATATTTTAAAGACAATGTGGAAAACTGAAAACCGATTTTTGAGTCAGAGAAGGGTAACATTTCTGAAAAAATAATTTAGAACTCAAAACCACTTTCTATTATTAAAGACATGACAGCAGACTACTTCCAATTTTGTTAAAGGTTAAGTATTTTGATGTATAAATTTTAGTTGTTGATATAAAGAATGACAATGAGTGTGGACAGTCACTAAAACTTCAGTGTACTAAAAATGTTCATAACATTACCTGGAAGAATCTAGTAATATTTCATGGATCAGGAAGTTTTGACACCAAAGCATACTTAAAAACTTTGTATACTTCCATGTCAAATACTTACGCATATGATGGTTCCAAAAATCTCAATTATTGTAAATTTTCTCTTATTTTTGACAAATTTTGTAGCATCAAATGTGGCCCTATTTTAAAATTACTATTTTAGTCAAATCTACCTTGAAACTTTTCCAAATTTGACATTTAAAAATGAACTTTAATATAAAGAAGATATACATACATATAGCAATTCGTAACATTATAGGAACAGGGAACGTATAAATCCTCAAAATTAAGGAGTAAAAGACAAGACAGCATTGAGATATCTTCACTTACATATAAAATAACCACGAGGGTGCAGCTATGGAAACAAACTTATATCAACAATTTTACACTAGATACTCAAATATTGAAAGTAGTGGTGGGTAATGTGATTTCCAAAACTGGTGATAAGATCATCTCTCAGTCTATGTGAAACTGAAAAGAACTAAAACAAAAATGTGTCCTTGATATTATTAAAAATGTGTGTGTGTGAGGATAAAAGTGATTTTTAGGTTCAGATAATTGCAAATAAAGTTTTACCTTTGTTCATCTTGTAAGACCTTGGTTCATCTTTAAATCTGACTGACTCTCAGATAATTCACTGTATAGAATGAACGCCTGTTCATGTAGGGCATCCAGTTCCTACACTTGCTCACCAAACTACCTCGCCCTAGTCCCTTAATTATCAATAACATCTTACCAGAATACAAATAGTGAATGGAGCTATCACAATTAAGCAACATTAAGAAGAGTGAGTGATTGCATGGGATCTTTCTACTCTGTCTAGAATGTTAGAATACATGTAGTGCTATCTCAAACTCATTGTGGTGCTAAGTCTATCAACACTTCCAGAAACATTGGCAAGAAATAGAACACCAGTTAACAGATCTCTGTAGAACTGGAATTTTAAGAGGTGAGCCAATGAAATATAAAGAACTCCCTGTATCCACTGTCTGTCACCAAAATGTCATCAACCTTGTCGTGAAAATCCTATTGACCACTGAAACCTGAAATGCCTTTGACACCAGACATTCAAAGTATACCACTAAATACCCATATTACTATATCCAATTTTAGCTCAGCTTATTTTAAATATCCTTGGGAATGAGTAATTATACTTTAACCTTTTAATTATTAATCTCTTAAGATATTAAATAAAATGTGATGCAAAGACATGACAATCAAATTCTAATCATCATTAAAATTATTGGCTAAACTATATTAACTCTTTAAAAAATAAAATTTATTGTAAAGGTGATGTACAACAGGGTTACAGTTACATGTCAGGAAATGAATAAATATCTTTTGATCAGTGTCATCCCCTCCCTCCTTCTATCCCAATTTTTCCACTCTAGACTTTCCTCCCCTCAAGTCATATAGTTTATTTCCAACATAGTGTCTAGTGGGTTTCACTGCTGAATTAATTTACCCATTTTCCCACCATTTCTGTGCTTCCCCTTCTTCTCTCCAAACCAGACAAGCTTATATACAAGACAAAAGGTACAGAAATAATCAAAACAATTTACAAAAGGGAATAAACCAAAGGAAAAAGGAAAAAAGAAGAAAACAAAAGAAAAATAGAAAAATATATTGCAAATAGTGCAATAAAAACACATATTAACACTTTTTAAATATTTTTCTCTTTTAATTTTACTTCTTGTATTTATTTGTTGTTTATGTGATAATGGGGAATTAAACCTGGGGCCTCATGCATACTAGGCTAGCACTGTATCACTAAGCCATATTCCCAACCCATATACCAATTCTTATAGGGATTTTTAATACTTATTAGTTGAATGAAAATGGAGTAAATGTATTAATACATTATCCTGCAAATGAGACCCATAAAAAGTAATGAATGAAAAAGTTTATATTAATATTCTCAGACTACTATAACAAAATACAATCGATTGGACATTTTAAATAGCAGAAACTTATTTCTCAAACCTTCTGGTAGCTAATTCACAAGTTTTCTGTAAATTGAGAATAGAACAAATGCTTTTTACAATAGAACTAAATACTAAGCAGGGCATTGCAAAGGTTACCAGATGCTCTGGCTTCTGTAACTCTAAGGAATAAACAGTTAGCAGTTAACATCTTAAATATTTAGGTGAGGATACCATTTAGAACTTAAAAATTCTGGCAATAGAATTTTTCAAAAACCTAATGAGAGAAATGAATATAATTTTTCCAAGAGAAACTTCCAAGAATAGCTACCCCCTTTACAACATCATCGGAAAATAAAAGTAAAAACTTGTCAAAAGTAATGTTCACATTGATACAGTTACGCTACAGAGCAATCTTATCAACATAATAATTTCCACATCCTTTCCAAAGAGGTGCATATTCCTTCATGTTCCACCTCTGTTCAATCATTGCTAACCACTAATATGCTTTCCAATTTCATAAATTTATAACATCAAGAAAGTTATATAACTTTCTACTGAACATGTCAACTTTGGAATTAAGCTTTAGAGATTAGACCTACAACATAAATTTTTACTATACACAATTCAGCCTATGGCCATTCTCATCTGTAAATGCAGATATTCCACTGTGTTTTAGACATTCATTTGTTGAACATCATAGTATAGTTTGTGGTTTAAATTAGAGTTTAATGATCTTTGTATATAAGTTTTTGGCTTAACATAATTTTTCTGTGGCTAATGAATAAAAGTCCATTTCTTATATTGTATGTTAATTATATGTTTACTTATATTTTTAAAGAAACCATCACTGATTTATAGAAAGGCTATACTTTTAGAGTATTCAATGCTCTTCATGGGTTCTTTAATGCACTATATAATAGGATTTTGTTGAATAAGCAGTTTGTAAACATTTTCTCTTGTTCAGATTTTGTCCTAAATTCTCTACAATTTTTCAAAGTAAAATTTAACTAAAATGTAGCATAATAGTCTGCCACTGTCAATATCTCAGAGAATTTATCCTATTTTTGTCTAAAATGTTTTATAGTTTAAACTTTGATTCATGGTCTATCTATCTATCTATCTATCTATCTATCTATCTATCTATCTATCTATCTTATTGATCATCTAGCTATCATGCATGCTAGACATGCATTCTACCATTAAGCCACCTTCCAAGCCCTTGTAGTCTATTTCAATTATTATTTTTCTTATAGGATATTAGATACAAGTCTGCCTTTTTTTCTTGTGATAGTCCACAATTTCTCCATTTAATTACTTGAGAAACATTATCAGAAACTATTTGTAAATATTTATATGTGCCTATCTGCTTTTTATGTATTCTTTCACTTATTCATGGATCTATCCTTGCACCAGTGTGGTTCATTAGCTATATTTTGTCTTTTATATTATTAGCTATACAATGTGTGAAAATTGTATAGATTTTTTCTCTCATTTTATTCTTATTTCCAAAATTGTTTTGCTTCCCACCATAACTTAGAATAGTCCATCTATATCCAAAAAGAATAATAACATACATGTAGAGATTGCAAATATGTTTTTTAATTTTATTTTACGTCTTTATCAATATCTAGATCTACATTATTTACAACTATATATAATCGGTCAACTAGTGTCATTTTTACCAGTTTGGGTAAAATTTAGGAACTTTATATTCCTTTCTGGTCCTTTAGATTCTTCCATTTGTAATTTAATCGCCCTAGCATATTTCCATATATCCATTTAGAAGCATATAGGATAATGTTAGATTTCTGTTGCTTCAATCATCAGAAGTTACTTAGAACATTCAAACTGAAAGGAAAATCCTGTTTGATTTAAATCAATTTGGTCTCCTCTTGTTTCATGGTATTTGGGTTTCCTTCTTTTATTACAACTCTTGTTTTAAAAAGAGTACTCTACTCTTCCTTTGAAGATCTGATGGTGGAAAATTCTTTTACATTCCATCTAAGAGTGTGTTGAATTCGTTTTTTTATTTCCGAAGAATATTTTAACTTCTGGGGACAGTTGTTTTATTTTACACAAATATAATCTGTAACTATTTTGATGGCATGTATAATGCTTTGATATGGATACACATATATTGTAAAAAGATTAAGTCAAACTGATGTACTCAGTTTTTGTACAATAGATAATGCAAAAGCTTATTCCTCCTAGCCAATTAGAATTTTGTGCCCTTTAACAAACATCTCCTCCTTCTCTACCCATATAAAATTTACCTGCTAGACTATCCTCTACTTATGAGTTTAACTTTTATTATATTTTAAAATTTTCACTTGAATGAAATTCATTCACATGAATGAAATGTTTGTGCCTGTGCCTTGTTAATTTCACTTAGTACATGTCTCCAGATGTACCCTTGCTTTTACAGAATTTCCAAATTTTAATTCTGATGTGACTTGACATAAATTTTGTGGGATTTTTTTCCTCTGGAATTTGCTCAGTATGTAGGGTTGAGTATGTAGGCTTATGTATTGGAAAGTGTTTACTGATTGTGTATGAAATACTTTTCAATTACTGAAAACTTCTCCTGTGTAGACATTTACCATATAAATGCCTTGCATTTTCTTATAATTGCACGTCAATGAAGATTTGCTTCTTTATATATTTTTTTCTTTTCTAGTCTATTTTCTTATGTAGTTCAGAATGAAGTTTTTGTTTTTATTATTGTGTTTGATGCTTGAATTGATTCATGCTTCTTTACCTTCCAATATGCTACAAAGCTCAACCATTTTTTGTGTTTTTTAAGTTAATATGCTTTTAATTTCTAAGTTGCCATTAGGCCTTGGTTTATACTTTCTCTTTGTGAAGATTTTTCCATTTCTTCTCCACAGCTTTCACTTTTCAAATTTGGCTCATGTGCCTGTCATTAGTCAATGGAACATTTTTTAATGGACACTTTACAAATTTTGACAGATAATTTTAACAGTTCTGTCACTTTGATTGTGAGCTTTATTGGTATGACTTTATTTTATTCCCTTTGTAATCTTCTGTGTTCTTGATTTGATGAATGATTTGGATAGAACCATTAGAGTTTCATTTTGTTTTGTGAAACTCCATGAGCTTTAGTTGGTATTAATCTGGCAAGACAAGAGGAGGGTGCTGTGATGTTACTGACCAGTAGAATTACAGGTACAAAATCCCCAAATGATATCTGAACTGGATTATGACTTCTGTGTACTTAGGTTTGAGGACTGGGAATTCACACTTCCTATTTGGTGCATGTGTTCCCACATAGATGGATGATGGTGAAACACTTGACTCTTCACTGGGTATGTCCTGGCATCAGTCCAAATAGGAATGAGTAGGCATACTGTTGCTGCTAGAAATGTAAGGAAGTCCATCTTCTCTATTCATTCTTTACTAGGACAGGTATGTGTGCGTCTTGTTTATTTGGCATGAGTATGGCACTTTTTACATAATATGATTTTTTCTATTTCTAATCTATCCCTCTTTTGATGTATTTGGCTTAAGTTAGAGGAGTTTTATTAGGTTACTTATTTTCTTTATGTTGACATTTCTAGGTTTCAATCTTAATCAGTTACAGGTTTAAGATAATGAAACAAAACTAAAAACAAGGAAATTATTATCACATCATTCCCTGGTCTCAAACTACCTACCTGGGTCTCTTTCCTCTCTCAATTATTTTCAGCAATCTTATGTTTATATTATATATAATTGCCATGGCTTTAGATATAGTTTGGGAAATAAATAAAGTATATATACTCTATTTTCCAGAAGCAAAAGTTAGCATGCTCATAATTTCTTAGAAATGTGAGATGGCAAAATGAAAATACCTTGCTTTAAACTTACAATGATATATACTAATTATATTCTGCAGTTAGCAGAACCTCTATGTGTGGATTTCAATTTGAAGAAACATGCTTGCATGTTTGTACTGGCACTGGGGCCTTATCTCAGGGCCTGGGCACTGTCCTTTAGCTATTTTGCTCAGAACAGGTACTATCCATTTGACAGCTCCATTTCTAGCTTTTTGTTGGTTACTTGTTAAGAGTTTACAAATAATAGTCTTCAACCTAACAGAAATAAATATGGAGAAGGTGAACAGAGTGGATTACCTAAGTTTTATCATCTAAGTAGTACATGGTCATATATTAAGGCTCATATGACCATGTGATATAGCTACACATAGGATTCTCTGTAAAGGAATACAATAAATCCTGAAATTGATAGTGATGGCTGTTTCAGTTCTAAAGTTATGGGTGATTCAGAGAAAATTATTATTTTTATTTCAAAAGCTTGTTCTAGGCTTAGGATTATCTTCAGGTCTACATACAACTATATCATTTGCTCTGAAACTTGCTATTGGAGAATATGCATATGGAAATGATGATATATATCTTAATTATTTTAGTAAAGGAGTATAGGTTTATCATACTTTTCAAAAAACAGTGTGATGTGGCAGAAATAAATACATTTTTGTTTTGGAGCTAGATATGAATTTGAAACCTGAGACCATGACTTATTGTTTATCTTCATACTCTACATTTTTGTGTAAAATATAATAAAACCATTTATTTCTTATAGTTTGTATTTTGAACAGTTAAAGTATCTGTAATTTACAACCTGGTATCTGATGAGAATTAACAAATATTTATTGTCATAAATTCCTCATGAGTTACATAAATTTAAAAATGAATCCAATTTAAAATATTGTAACTCTGTTATACATATTTATGTAAACATGCATTTGAATTATAATAAAATATAAATTGCTTAATTGCCTCTTCTATAGGACATTAACATGTACAATGAATATTATTTGTTTTTTCATTTTTGCATCACCATTAATTATCACAAAATTTCCATATTCCTGTATTTTTTGAGTGATAAATGAAAACATAAACATAACAATTATAAAAATGTTTTCTGTGAATTTAATTTTTAAAAAGTATTTTCAGTATTAAACCCAAGACAAAAGTTATCTATTTCAAATATCCTCCAGGGTAATTTTCTGAACTCCGGGCCAAAGATATTCCTTTGTGGTGAGATAGCATGATATTGCATTAGGGCTAATGGTGTTTATTTCTAACACAATCCCTTTGATTTAAATCCACATACATTTTCAGTGACAGTTAAGCTTGGTTAGTCTTGCAAATTAAACTATTACTGAAGCTAGACTCTCTCAAAAGAAATGTGTTCCTAGACAAGAATAATGGTCAGTATCTAGGGCAACTAGTGTATTCACCCAGAAAATAACTGGTGTTCCTTCAGCCTGAGATACTGCTACTGATGGATTGATTTAATATTTCTTGGAAGCTTTCAATTTGTTAGGCATCAGACAGAATTTTCAAAAGACTAGCCGCTGCCTGCCTCATTGTATAAATTCATATACAATGATTAAATGACCGAGAGCCAAGGGAAGTTAGCCTTTCTGCCTGCATATATGGCTCAAATTTCTCCCATATTAAATTTACTCAGGCACTGAATCGAGAACTAACACATGAATAACTTTAAAAAATACTATTTTGCAAACAAAATCCACAGACAAGGAAACACAGGAGACTGAAAAGGGTCATACCCATTTATGGTAATCCAAGTTACCATAAATGAATTTCCAATTATTCTGAAGTCCTAATTTTTGTATTATCAGGTTGATTTCAATGTATATCTTATTTCTTTTACACACACACACACACACACACACACACACACATACACACACACATATAAATGGGAACACCAGGGGTTCATACTTGTAATCGCAGCTACTTAGGAGGCTGCATTCAGGAGAATTGTGATTGCAAGATAGCACTGATGGAAAAGTGTACAATAGGGGCTGGGAAGATGGCTCAGTGGTAGAGCGCTTGCCTTGCATGCCTGAGGCCCTGGGTTCGATTCCCCAGCACCACATAAGCAAAAAGAAAAAAAGCCGGAAGTGGCGCTGTGGCTCAAGTGGTAGAGCGCTAGCCTTGAGCTGAAGAGCTGAGGGACAGCGCCCAGGCCCAGAGTTCAGGCCCCACGACCGGACCCAAAAAAAAAAAAAAGTGTACAATATTCATTCTTATCCAGAAAAACACAGTGCCTTTCATAAAAGGTCTGATAAGAAGCAAAACATAGGACAATCACAGTTTCAGTATATGCCTAGGTAGAAAGCAAGACCTTTCTCAAAACTAAGGAGTGCAAAGAAGGATTGTCAGCATGGTTCAGGGATATAGCACTTGCACAGCATTCAGAAGGCCAGAAGCTGAAAGACTAATACCACCAAAAAGAAAGATAAATAAACATAAAAGCAACCAAGTACATGACTTGTTTTTCAGGTTGAATGCAGTTGTCTGTAGGCCTTCAATTTACAAGGCTATTTTAAGAATGCTTTTCATTTATATGAGGAGATTTGAGAGTACAAGTAAGCTAAGAAAAATCTAAATTTCTACTTCTTTCTACTGTACTAATCAATGAAATCCCCAAAGGATTATGATGATGATTTCTTCTTGCTAGATTATTATATGCAAAAGAGATGACTACTATCTGCAAAGTAGAAAAGCAGTGAACCCAGTTCCTCAATTCCTTCTAAACAGGTACTATTCTACAGATCGAGGCTCTATTTTCATGACTTAAGCAACTTCTAAAGGCCCTACCTCTTAGTACAGGTTAATTAACCTTGGAAACTAATCAAATGAATTTTGTGAGACATTTACATCACATATCAGCTAATTTAAGAAAAAGGAGAGGTAATATTTTTCTTTGTTCTTTCTTTTGGATGGTATTGGATCAGTGTGGTGCTCTTTCCATCAAACTACACCTGCATCTGAAGGAACATATTTTATTAATAATGCTTCAGAGAAGAAGATGATTTCTTAAAATGTACATTATAATCCCCTAACAATCCTTTATATAGTAATGGTTTCTTATCTTCATGGAGAATAATTAAATAAAGAATTCCTAGGTAAGGCAGAGTTCTCAACTCTACTTTTAAAACACTCTATTGATTTCTGGCACATTCAATACTGGGCTTCAGAAGAGAATTTTCCTAGGGTGTATTCAAATGGGAATTGAATAAGAAAATGAGAAGCTTTTGTTGTTTTGTTTTGTTTTGATTTAGGTGCCTATCCTGGAATATGAACTCAGGGCCTGGGCACTGTCCCAGAGTTTTTGCTGTATCACTTGAGCCTCAGCTGTACTTCTGCTTTTGTTTGTTAAATGGAGATAACTCTCACAGACTTTCCTGCATAAGCTTCTTTTTAAATCATTATCTTCAGATCTCAGTCTCCTGAGATTATAGGTGTGAGCCAAAAGTACCTAGCTGAGAATACCATTTTTTATGGTTATAGTTTGTAAAGACTTAAGTATACTGTCGTAGAGTAAAAATTTATTAGTCCACCATATTCTTTCACCTACTCAGTGTTTCTTTCATAGTCTTGAATTATGTAGGTGCCCAATGTTTTCTCCAAGATATGGGACAGGTATCATGGGATCTAACAGTAGAGGTGAACACAGATAGTATCAAGTTAATCTTATACTCTAATAATTTTTCTATTGTTAATGCAACCTCAATCCTCCCCTTGATTTAAACAGAAAATGTTTTTTTTAATGCTTTGCCTGGTGACACTACAAGAGGGGGAAGGGGGAGAAGAGAAGAGGGAGAGAAGAGAAGAGAAAAGAGAGAGAGATTAGAGAGAAGAGGTGAGCTAAAGAAAAATAACCGATCTCAGGTCAGTTGAGGTTATTAATTGCTGAGTATAAAGTCAGAAATCAAACAACATTCACAGGACATAGATGACCATTTTTTTTTCAACTGTAACAAAATCTTACAAGTTCTCTGATATTTTAAAAATAAATAATGTTGCATATTATTATTATTTTATTACATCTTTGTACTATGAAAAACATTTATTTTACCATTTGCACTGTGGGTCAAATGTATATACCAGGTTTTAGAACCAAAAATTCAAATAGAGGCCTAAGGCTGGAAAAATGTGTTACTTAACAAACCAAGCAGACTGGATTCAAATGGTAGCAAGCCTGCTAGAAAGCACAAGTTCAATCCTCAAAAACAATTAAAAAAAAGGAAATCATGAATCATGAAACAAAATATATGTATTTTTCATATTTTACTTTAAACCAAGCATATTATTATTAACATGAGGAAGTAAGAAATTAGAATACTTAAATACACGCATTGATCTTCAAGTGTTTTTTTTTACTTTTTTAAAATCAAAATATTCAAATATTAACTTATTTTAAACATGTCCAGATATTTTGACAATTATGTAGCAGTCTTGTGATTCTGACTTTGCATCTTTCCCTTCTGTCTTCTTATATCAAAAAAAAAATAGAGGAAGTAAATAATAGCAAGGATGCAAAGTTCATGTCTGCACTTGAACTTCGGGAGAGCTCACTGGGCTGACATGTTGCAGTGATAAATTATACAGCTAGTTCAGTTCTTTGATTTATTGTTGCAGTAGACATGAGTGTGATGACTGACATTAACATGTGTTCAGTAGACAGCTGGGCTGAGCAATATTTTATTTCTCTTCCCCCATTTTCAAGTGTGTAGTTTGAAAAGTAAAAAAAGAAAACAAACTGACAAATACAGGAGACTATTCCTTCTGCAGCCCTCCCAGCAAACCATTGAAATAATGGCTTTTAAATTGAGAAATCCCAAAGCTCTACTCTACTTCTAGTCTCTCTCAAAGGGCCATTTAAAAAAAGATAAAACCCCATTGACTTCTATGAATTAAGTTTTGTGAATTCAGACTGTAGTTTTTTTCTTTTTCATTCTTTGTATAAATACATAATGACAGGCTTCATCTGCATTCCCTCATTCTTTCTCGGTCTTAGGAGCTATCCTGGGAATTAAGATTCTTGACATTCACAATCAAAGAAATTACTTAGTAGGCAGCTATAACCCTCTTTTAAAAGGAAAACATTTATTTTTTCAGGAATCCAATACTTTTCTGTTTTAAATTAGAATTTGTGCAGAGGTGTAAATTACCTCAGGATTACAGTTGTGTTCCATCATGCCATCTGGGAGCATGTGTATAGTTGGGAACACAAGACTCATAAGAATGTATAAGGCCCTCTATTCTCTCTGTTCTTTGAACATAGCTGGAGTGCTGTGTGAAATGTATGATATTACTTGATCACAAGATTTATTTTTGTTCAGCATCAATATTTAATATTTGTGTCTGTTTTGTCCAGAACTGTGAATTGCACATTACCAAGTTATGTACTCTATATACATGAATATTGTAGAAATGCAAGACACTGGGTCAAAGAACAGAGTTTTTATTGACACAACCAGCTCAACAGCCAGAGTACAAATGAGGTCTCTGTTAGCTAGACCTGGTAAAGCTAGTGAGAATTATTAAAATATCTGGAAGGAAATAGAGCTCAGGTTGTAGTGCATAGATGGCAAGGAAGAACAATGGATTTCCTTCTAGTTATATGTAATACAGATGCAATCATCCTCATTCCCTCCAGCAAAGAGAGTAGGAAATCAAAACAAAACTTTTAGTCCCTTCAGAGTTCTGGAGAAAAGGGTCCAAATTTTCATCTTGTCCTTTTTGAGTATAAATTTGACTTTTCAAGTGCCAGATAAATACAGAGCATTGCTTGGTTTGTAAGGCCAAGGGGGGCCACCCATATTTTGGCATTAGTTCTTCTTATTTCAATTTTGATAGTTAGATATTTGTCAGGTAAACAGGGAGCCTTGAAGTTTAATATATGAATCTAGACCTCATGCCATTTATATCTCATGGGAAAATAAGTTGTATTATCTTGTTGGATAAGCTAGTTTAAATTTTTAGATGTATAAAGGTAATAATATATCTGAAAAACTATAAGGAAATATTCCCTTTCAAAAATAAATATCTATATATGTGATATTTATGATAAATATAATATATAATGTGATAAATTACGCAACTAGTTCAGTTCTTTGGTTTATTGTGGCAATAGATCATGAGTGTGATGACTGAATTAACATGTCATTCATAGACAGCTGGGTTAAGCTGTAATTTTTTATCTCTTCTCATATATATATATATATATATATATATATATATATCAGACACAGAAATATATATATATATATTTCTGTGTCTGATATGGTACAATTTTATCCCAAAATACTGGAAAATAATTTTCTCCCACAATATTAAATTATGTAGTTTTTCACCTTTCTTCTCTGAAGGAAACTTTAAAGATTCTTCTTTGTTCCTGTCTTATCGTCCTCTCCTTACCCTCAGGAAACTTTACTTTTGCTTTCATTCCTCTTCACTCACAAGTGGTATAGTGAACCAAACAAAGATACCTGTTCTCCCAGGAAAGTGATTCTAATAGAAAAATACACACTAAATATGGTTAAGTAAGTACATGATGAATTAGATGGGGATACATGCTGAAAATATAATCATTAGGAAGAAGGACCTCACCTTTGTCATTTTCACAATGTCATAATCATAGACTTGTGTTGTCCAACCAGCATGAAAATACTTCCTAAGCTTAACTCTAAACCTAAAATACCTGTCTTTATAGATATGAATAAAAGTAAAATAAGTATGATAAATATAAAACTATCTTTAATAAGCTAAGTTCTCTTGGAAAACAATTAAAATCTAAATATGATTAGGACATACAAAAACAATGTTACCATATATTACAATTTGTGACTTATAACATTTTTAACTAATCATATTATTATGCTTACCAGTAACTTCTATGCATAAGTTAGAGGTTAGAAATAATTATGAACATTTACTCTGGTACGACTTTCCAATTTTTTAAATACATATTTTTTATTGTAAAGATACTGTACAAAGTGGTTACAGTTACATGAGTAAGGTAATGAGTAAATTTCCTATGGAACATTGTTACTCTCTCCTTTGGTTTCCCTTCCCACCTTCCCAACTCTTCCCTACCCCACCCCCAAGATATAAAGTTTCTTTTCAACATAGTGTCTTGTACATTCATTGTTACAGTGGGTCAACCATTATCCTGATTGCAGCTGTTAGTTCCCTTCTCCCCAAATTAGAAAAATGTATATGTAAGATAAAGGGCACTAGATTCAAATACACTGAAAACAGGGGTTCTAGCAGGAGGGAAGATCATACAAAAGAAACAAAAAAATCACACAATTCATTATAAGTATATTAAAAACAACAGCAACAAAATTAAAACCTCTTGTGACCCTATCTTGAGGTTCATTTTGCTTAGCATGATCTTATATGGTCATATGTGCATAGTTGTTCTTTTTTCTACCTTTTATGATTGTCCTAGACCTATACTAGTTATTACAAATAAGGGAAACCATGGGACCTATGTTCTTTGGGCCTGGCTTACTTCACTTAATATAATTTTTTCCAACTCTTTCCAATTCCTAACAAAGGGAGCTGTGCCATTCTTTCTGATGGAGACATAGAATTCATATATATATATTATATATTATATATATTCATTTTCTTGATCCATCCATCTACTGAGGGGCATCTGTAATGGCTCGATATTTTAGCTATGGTGAATAATGCTGCGATAAACATAGTTATGCTGGTAGCTTTACCATGGTAATGTTGGTGATCGTTTGGATAAATGTCCAAAAGTGGGATTTCTGGGTCATAGGGGAGCTCTATGTGCAGTCTTTGGAGGAACCTCCATACACTCTCACCAACAACACAGTGGGGTTTCTTTCTGCCACAACCCATCCAGCATCTGTTGTTATGAGTTTTCTTGATTTTAGCCATTCTAACTAGGGTGAGATAGAATCTCACTGTTGTTTTGATTTGCATTTCTCTTATGGGCATAGAAATTGAGCATTTTCTTCATGTGTTTATTGGCCACACTTATTTCCTCTGCATATATGTCTTTCTTTAATTCATTAGCCCAATGGTTGATGGGATGATTTTTTTTCTTTGAGGATGTGTTTTTTGGGAATTTAATTTTTTGAGTTCTAAGTATATTTCAGATGAGAGTCCCTTGTCTGTTATATAGTTAGTGAAGATCTTATCCCAGTCCATGGGCTTTCTATTGATCTTACTATGTCTTTGCTTTGCAGGAGCTCTTAAGTTTCATGCAATACCATTTGTCCAAATTTTCTTTGATTTGCTGTGTTTCTGGATCTCTATTAAAAAAAAATTCAGCCTGTGCTAAGGAGCCCTAGAGTTTTTCCTATTCCTTCCTGTAATGTTTTCAGGCTGTTTGCTATGACTTCCAGGCCTTTGATCCATTTGGAGTTGATTCTAGTTCTACATTTAGTTTTCCACAGGTGTTCAACCAATTTTTCCAGCACCATTTACTGAAGAGGATGCCTTCCTTACATTCTATTTTTTTAGCTTCCTTATTGAAGATTAGGTTACTATAGTTCTATGGGATCATTTCTGGGTCTTCACTTCTATTCCATTGGTCCTCAGGTCTGTTCTTGTGCCAGTACCAAGCTTTTTGATTACTATGGCTTTGTAGTAGTGTTTGAAATTTGGTATTGATATTCTTCCAGCACTGTTCTTTCTGCTAAGGATTGTTTTTGCTATTTAGGGTCTTTTTTTGTTCCATATGAATTTTTGAATTGCTTCTTCTATTTCATTGAAGAATGAGGTTGGAATATTGATAAGTTTCACATTGAATTTGTAGATATCCTTTGGCAGTACTGCCAATTTCACAGTATTGATCCTCCCAATCCAGGAACATGGGAGGTTTTTCCAGATCCTTACTTCTGCTTTTAATTTCCTTTTCCAGGGTTTTAAAGTTTTCATCATAGAGGTCCTATACTACTTTAGTTATGTTAACTACTAGGTATTTTTTTTTTGGGGGTGGGCTATTACTAAAAGAGTTGCTTTCCTGATTTTAGCCATGCTCTTCTCAATATTTGCTTACAGAAAAGCCATTGATTTTTGAGGATTTATTTTAGACCCTGCTACATTGCCAATTTTTCAGATCACCTATAGTAACTTGGGATGGAGTCTGTGGGGGTGCTTTACATACAAGATCATGACATCTGCAAAGAGGGAGAGTTTTACTCCATCTTTCCCTATTTCAATCCCCTTTATGTTTGAATATTGTCTTATTCCTCTTGCTAGGCATTCTAATACTAAATTGAAGAGAAGTGGAGACAGTGGATATCCCTGTCTTGTTTCTGAATTTAGATGAAATGGCTTAACATTTTCTCCATTAAGTATAATGCTGGCTATACATTTGGTCTACACAGAATTTATTATATTGAGGAATGTTCCATGGATTCCTAGTTTCTCCAGAGCTTTCATCATAAAGGGTTTTTGTTGTTGTTGTTTTTGTTTTTTCTCTTGGTCATAGGGCTTGAACTCTGGGGCTGAGGGCTGTCCTTCAGCTCTTCAGCTCAAGGCTAGTGCTCTACCACTTGAGCTACAGCACCACTTCCAGTTTTCTGGTGGATTTTCATGGACTTTCCTGCCAGGGCTGGCTTTGAACAGCAATCCTCAGATCTCAGCCTCCTGAGTAGCTAGGATTACAGGCTGAAGCCATCGGCCCCCAGCTTTTGACCAATTCTTTTTCTGCATCCATTGAGATAATTATGTGGTTTTTATCCTTGCTCTCATTGATGTGAATAATTATTATTTGCTTATATTGAAACAGCTTTGCATCCCTAAAATGAATCCTGTTTGATCATGGTGTATGATTATTTTTTATGAGTTGTTGAAGTCGATTGGCCAAAATTTTGTTCAGAAATTCTTTGTCGGTGTTCATCAAAGATATAGGTCTATAGTTCTCTTTCTTTGATGAGGCCTTGACTGGTTTGGGGATGAGGGTTAAGAGGGCTTCATATAGAGTTTGGTAGCGAACTTTCACTTTCAATTTCATTGAAGAGTTGGAGGAGTTCTGCTTTGAAGGCCTTACAGAATGCAGCTATAAAACAATCTGGTCCTGGGCTTTTCCTGGGTTGGAAGTCATTAATTTCTGTTTCTATTTTGATGCTTGTTGTGGGTCTGTTAAGATGGTTTAAATCATCGTGGTTTAGTTTTGACATGTAGTTGTTGCTAGAAATTTGTCCATTTCTTCCAGATTCTTAAGCTTATTACCATAAAGGATTGAGATGTATTCCCTTATAATGTTCTGGATGATGGTTGTTTCTGTGGGATTGTTTCTATTCTCATCTCTGAGGTTGTTCATTTGAGTGTGTTTCCCTTTTTCTAATAAGATTTGATAAGGGTCTGTCAATGTATTTAATTGTTTTGAAGAACCACCTCTTTGTTTTGTTCATACTATGCTTTTTTGGGGGGACTCTAATTCATTTAATTCCGATTTACTTTTATTTATTTGTTTCTGTCTACTGGATTGGGGTTTAGCTTGTTACTTTGTTTCAAGGTGCTACGGGTGCCTCATTAAATTAGTGGGTTCAGATATCTCCAATTTGTTGAAGTAGGAACTCAGACTTATATACTTGCCTCTGAATACTGCCTTTGCTGTGTCCCAGAGGAGAGATAATCTCTCTGCTAATTTTTGTTGAATAGCATGAACATTTGAATTTCAATTCTAATCTCTTCCATGACCGACTGGTGGTCCAACAGTGTGTTGTTCAGTTTCCATGTATTACAAGATTTTCTTTGGTGGCTTTTGGTATTGAATTCTAATTTTATTCCCTCGTGGTCTGAGAGAATGCAGGGCCTAATTTCAATGTTTCTGAATTTGGACAAATTTCCTTTGTGACCTAAAATGTCGTGTGTTTTGGAGAATGTTCCATGTGCTGCTAAGAACATGTATTCTGATACTGCTGGGTGAAATATTTGGTAGATTTCTGTGAAGTCTAGTTGATCTATGAAGTTGTTTATGTCTGAAGTTTTTCTGTTGAGTTTTTGTTGGGTTGACTTATCCAGTAAGGATAATGATGTGTTAAAGTCCTCAATAATTAATGTCTTTGAATCTATGTGTCATTTTAGTGAAAGTAGTGTTTCTTGGATAAATTTGGGGCTCCATTATTTGGTGAATAGATACGTAGAATTGTAATATCCTCTTGAAGGTGATATCCCTTAATCAGAATGTAATGACATTTTGATCTCTTTTTGCTAATTTTAATTTGAAGTCTATTTCATCTGATATTAGAATTGCAACTCCTGTCCATTTCTGGGGGCCATGTGCATGGTAGATTTTATTCCAACCTTTCACTTTCAGATTATATTTGTTTTTGTGAGCAAGGTGTGTTTCTTGAAGGCAGAAGATAGAAGGATCTTGTTTTTTGATGCAACTAGACAATCTATGTGGCTTAATTGGAAAGTTAAGTCCATTCATGTTGACAGTTGGGACTGAGAGGTTTTGGGTAGTTTCTGCCATCTTATCCACCTTTTGGGGGGCTGTGCCAACTGGGTTCTTCCTATGCTTCCTGGATTTTCTGGGGGCTGTTTCTTGGCCTTTATTTTGCTCTTGTTGGTTTCCTAGGTGTAGGATATCTTTACTTATCTTCTGTAGGGCTGGTTTTGTGGAGATACATTGTTTCAATTTTTCTTTTCTATGGAGCGTTTTTATTTGACCTTCCATTGTGAAGGAGAGTTTAGCTGGGTACAGTATTCTTGGTTAATCGTTGTTTGTCTTTAGGGCATGACCTACATCATTCCAGGCTCTTCTTGCTTTAATTGTCTCTGCTGAGAAATCTTGAGTTATTCTGATTGGTTTCCCTTTATAAGTGACTGATCTTTTCTCCTGGACTGCTTTAAGGATCCTTTCCTTGGTCTCAATTGATCCTGTGTGGATTACAATGTGACTGTGGGATGTCTTGTTCTGGTCTGGTCTATTTGGGTTTCTAAAAGCTTCTTGTATATGAATAGGACTATCCTTGTGCATATTTGGAATGTTCTCTGCTACAATCCTGTTAAATAAATTTCTTAGACCTTTCACTTCTGTCTATATCCCCTCCTCTACAGCCATTATCCTCAAATTAGGCCTTCTGATAGTGTCTTATAAATGTTGAATAGTTCTATCATATTTTTTGGATTTGTCTAGAATACTTATCTGTTCTTTTACTATTATGTCTAAGCTGTCTTCAATCTCAGAGATTCTATCTTCTGCATGGTTTAACCTACCATCAAGATTTTCTACTTTGTATTTTATTTCCATTCCTTCTAATTGGTCAAATTTTATTTCAATGTCTTTATTTCCATTCCTTCTAATTGGTCAAATTTTATTTCAATGTCTTTGTTTTAGATCTTGTATGGACTTCTTTACCTCCATAATTTGGTTTTCAATATTCATTCTCAAATTATTTGATTGGTTATAGTTTCATTGGACTCCCTTTCCTTCTGTTGGGCTTCATCCAGCATTTCCTTTGTGGCCTCCATGGATTCCTCCAGCTTTCTGTTTGTAGATTCCATGGTTGTTTCTATTAATCATTTGTCTATTCTTATACAGCTCAAGCAATTCCTCTATTAATCTTTGATTAGTATCTTCATGATTGAGAAGTTCCTGTATTAATCTTCAGTTAGCCTCATCACGCTCACTCATTTCCCTAACATGATTGCACAGAGTCCTTTGCAGGCTTTCAATGTGTTCATTCAGCATGTTTAGCAGTAGTGTTTGTAGAGTATTTTGGGAACTATCCTCTGGATTATTCATTAACTGCTCTGTTGCCTGATTATCATGAGCAGGAGTTGAGATACCTGGACTTGCCATTTTTCTTGTTTCTCTAACTTGTTCTGCCCATTTGGGTATCAAAGTAAAATTAATTTAACAGTAGAATACTATTTGAAGACAAGCATCATCTAGAGCTCTGTAGTTGCACAGATTTATTGATGCAGTCAAAATGAGTATGTGTTCAATTTAGTTCAACAGGTACAATCTAGATTAACAACAAACAACTAAGAATCAAAGGACTAAGAACATCATAAAAGGAGTCAGCAGACCAGAAATTAATAGGTTTAGGAAGACTTGTGAGGAGTACAGAAATTAATAGGTTTAGGGAGAATTGTAAGGAGTAAATAAGATGTGAGGAATTTAGGGAGAGAAAAGTAGGAAGGGAATATAACCACAACCTAAATTCAGAGAGAGGAAACGGATAGAAGGAAAGGAGAAGAAATAAATAAAAACAAGGAAAAATTAAAATATTTTCTTAAATGAAAAACTTAAAAATTATATAAGAATAAATACATAATACTATGATTAAGGGATTTAAGTCTGAGAGTTTGTGAATTGTGTGATTGTTATCTAAATTAAGTATGCACACAATGAAGGATGATGTCTAATAATCAAAGATGGATATATATCTGGGGATGAATAGAACAGGAATAAAATAATGCAAAAGAAAAAAAAAAGGCCCAAAAGGGAAAAGAGTAAAGAGTGAATGTTATACAAAGCCTAAAATAAAAATGATTAAAAAAATAGAAAACCAATTTTTTAAATAAAAAAAAATAGGTAGAAAAAAGATTTCTTGGGTCTGAGAAGGTGGCTTAGTGGTAGAATGCTTGCCTTGCAAGCATGAGGCCCTCAGTTCGGTTCCTCAGCATCACCTAAGCAGAAAATGCTGGACTTGGTGCTCTGGCTCAAGTGGTAGAGGGACAGTGCCCAGGCAGAGTTCAGGCCCTGTGACCAGAAAAAAAGAAAAAAAAGAGAGAAAGAAGAAAAGAAAAGAGAGTTCATGGGGTGTGTGTAATTGATCTATACACTAACTACAAGTAGATTGATGTATGAGTGTATACTAACTCTTCTATGAGGACTTCATGGAAAGAAGTAAGAATCAGATTAGATCAGAGTGAGTGACTTTAAAAGCTAAACTTAGAATGTAAGTATAAGAACAATAAATTTGTCTAACCATCTTTTTTCTGTAAGTATTGAGCTTGTAATTGAAGGTGTGGCTGAAATTTAGTGGATCCCTAGCTGTGAGTGAAAAAGTGAAAAGCGAGACCTCAAGTGAGAGAGAGAGAGAGAGAGAGAGAGAGAGAGAGAGAGAGATTGAGAGTTGAATATTGAGTTTGACAGTTTTATTTTTATTATTGTGGTTTTCTTAAATTTTTGAAATCCATACACAACACAGTCTGAGTAACTGTCATCTGTAAATATAACACATCTTTTTACTGGTGACATTTTAAGATTTGCTTATTTTTTAATTTAATTTTATTTTAAGAGTGATGTCAGAGAGGTTACAGCTATGTAAGATAGGTAATGAATACATTTCTTGTTGAACATTTTCAACCCTCCCTTGTTTTTTTCTCACTTACCCTACTCAACACCCCCCAAACTCCCCACAAGCATCTGTTCTAACTGTGATGAAATGGAATTTCAACGTAGTTTTGATTTGCATTCATTTTCTCACCAAAGATGTTGAACATTTCTCCTTGTGTCTATTCACTATTTCTATTTCCTCTCCAAAAAGTTGTTCCTTTGAGGATTTGTTTTTGGAGGTTTTTTTGAGCTCTAGGTATATTTTGTGTATGAAGCCCTTATCTGTTGTATAGTTAGTGAAAATCTTTTCTCGATTGGGTTATATTAGTACTAATTATGTGAGTTGTGCTCCTTTTTCTTGCTCATATTCGTATCTCCCAAATATTAGTTAACTTATAGTAAATGTCAAAGAATATTTTTATAGTCAGTGCTTTGTGGTTAAAAATTATTTGTTTTGAAAAGTGCATATTTTAATATTCTGACCCAAGTATCTGATCTGGAACTTGTATTACAAATACTCATGACCACAAACAGGACAATGACTTCAAAATTGTGAGTGATGATATGATGCATGTATTTAGATCATCATGTGCTTTAATCATCACCTGAATTAGAGGCAGTTGGAGATTATAACTACTGTTGGTTTAGCAAAAGGTCTGCTTTGCAAACGATAACGAGGATGAAGATCAATCCTGTTGATTATTATGATGTCTTCCCTGAGGTTTCCTTCCTATATTGTTGAACTCACTTTGCTTTTGTTTAGCCTTGTTTCTGAGCTAAAAGATTACTCCTTTACTATTTTCTTGCCTTTCTCCCTAAAATCCACATAACATATTGAATGTGATCAACAATGAAAATAAGACGTACTTAAACATGAGAAGTTATTGTATAAATATAGTTAACATAAATGCAGTTAAAGCTACTGGAAACATACATTACATGAGCAAAATCTACAGTTAATATAAAAATACATGAAACCATCTACTTAAATAGATCATGTTTCTATGTATTACTTATGTTTGACAATTCAAAAGATAAGGTAAGCCTTTATCTGCCAATAAAGAATTACAATTCAGTTTGGAAATAAAGCTATTAGAAACACACATGTCCTTAGAAATTATTCAGTTGGATTTTTCTCATTTCAGAGATTCATAATTTGCTCAGAGTTGTAGATCAAATCCTTCTTAATACACAAATATTCTCCTTGGAATCTGCACACTTTGAGTTCATCACAGAGTCAGTATGTTTTTTCATGAAAAATCTCTAGTACTAAATATGACAAGTCTATCACAGGTAATCATCAGGGCTATGGTGAAATCCAGAATGTTAATTTGAAAAGTGAAAAAATGGAATAATTTGCCAGAAGTATTCAGAGAAACTTCTATTTTATTCATGTACAAGGACAGTCTACCACCCTATCATTTTCTATGGGTACTGAAGTGTTATTTTTTTCCTTTCACACCTTGAACAATGCCTCAAAATGAGTTCATTGAGAAACACTGCTTATTTAATGACTTTCCAAAATGTATGTTAAGATAGGCATTAACGTTTGGATGATATTAAGTCATCAGTTAGTTATCCAAATTCAGTAAAAGGGAGATTGTTTCATTATCCATCTGATGAAAAGAATGCCAAAAGGTGATTTAGATACTCCATAGTTCACAGCTTGTCCTTGAACAATTGGAACTGCTCATTTTTTGTCATCTTTCTGGCAGCTGCCAAAGTATAATGCTCAAGATACAACTGAAATTACCTAAAATAAATTTTTGTAAAAAAAATAAACGTAATTTCTGGCCTTGTAAAAGTAACTGATTATACTGCCTTCATTTACACATAATATATTGGCATTGTTTCATTTAAAGTTAGGGTACTTTATTTTCTTGAGTTAGCCAAGAAAAAAAAAAAGCCCTGTGCAAGTATTCATGTCTTTTATGTCATGGGATGTAGCAGTCAAAATGCTTCTGGTGGCATGTGGAAGAAGACTTTCCATAAAGCTTAAATGAGCATCCAAATTGCAAAATGACTTGGAGGATACGTGATCCTGCTGCTTCTCCAAACAGTGTGTCTACAAACATTTATCTTTAAGATGAATTTTATTAAAAAGTTTAAAATGTGTGGGGAAAGACATTAGCATAAAGAAATAGTGACTTCTGGCAATGTTAAATTAGAGCAGAGCATAGCATTTTTGTGGAAGATTTGCATTCCATATATATTTTAAATCCTTAATTAAATCAATTACTGGAAAATAAATGCAATGAGATGAAGTTTGAATTGTAGATAAACGCATATTAACATGGATAGGGAGGAAAGCATTGAATTTTAAATTAACTACAAAAATGGAAATCACTCTCTTTATCCCCACATTTTTCTTCTTTTTCTATTATAAAAGATCTCATTTACAGGATGTAGGAGGCATTAGTAGTAAAGCTATTTGAAATGTGAAATTTAATTAATTATTTTTACTCCAATCCATCCTTGGGCAAAATACTTATATATGTGAAATTTTGTCAGCCCAACAGTTTCTGGGTTGAAATGTCTGCATAAAACATTACAGGAGTGCAGGGGCTGGGAAGATGGCTCAGTGGTAAAGCTTTTACATACCTGAGACCCTGGGTTCGATTCCTCAGCACCACATAAGCAAAAAGAAAAAAGCCGGAAGTGGCGCTGTGGGTCAAGTGGTAGAGCTCTAGCCTTGAGCTGAAGAGCTGAGGGACAGTGCCCAGGCCCAGAGTTCAGGCCCTACGACAGGACCCCCCCAAGAAAAAAAAAACATTACAGGAGTGCAAACTAGTGAAGTACATGATCATTTAAATAGTGAAGTCTGATTGTTAAGGCACTTGAAAGAACACACTGACTTGTCTCACCATATTGTTTTTCCCCTTGATTTCCCCAAATCAAATAAGAAATGTACTCATTACCATATGTACATAACTCTGACCTCTCTGTACATCACCTTGACAATAAAATTAAATAAAAAGGAACACACTGACATGAATATAGTTGGTGTAATGATTTCATGTAGATAACTTTTGTAAAGATAACTTTTATAACAAATGTGTTTTTGATGGTGGCTTTAGTGTATCATTTTTTATAATATTTGTTTTAAATGCCCAAAAGAACATTTACTGACTAATAACATAGTGCTATGTTCATAGTTTTAATGAAAACTCTACACTGTTTGCTATAGTGGTTGAACTAGTTTACATTCCAACAATAGTTCCCTATTAGCCACATCCTCCCCAGCATGTACTATAATTTATGGTCTTGATTGACCATTCTATCTTTGGTAAGTTGGAATCTGTTTTATTTTGGTTTGCATTTTATAGCCAGATATGTTGAGCATTCTTTATATGTCCATTGGGTCATTTGTATTTCTTCCTCTGAGAAGTTGTTGTTTATCCCAATAGCCATTTTTTAAAAATTTAATTGTTGGTTTGGGGAAGATTTAAACTTTCAAGTTCTCTGTATATTCTGGATCTTAGGCCATTCTCTGATATATAGGTTGGAAAAAAATGTTTTCTCATTCTGTAGACTGTCTTTTTAGCTTGTCCTTTGCTGTGCAGAAAACTTTTAGTGTGATGTAATCCCATTTATTAAGTATACTTTGATTTGCTGTGCTTCTGGATGTTTCTTTAGAAAGCTTCTACCTGGAACCCTAATGTTTACCCTAATTTTTCTTGCAATATTTTCATGGTTTCAGGTTTTTATTCCATTTTGAATTGATGCTGGTACAAATTGATATCTAGTTTCCATTTTCTGCATGTGGATATCCAGTTTTGCCAATATCATTTTTTGTTGAAGAGGCTGCCTGTCTTTTGGCATGTTTCTGGCTCCCTTTTCAAATTTTAAATGGGTATAGGTCTGTGGGTTTATTTCTTGGTCTTCTATTCAAGTTTTTTGCAGTACAAGTCACCATAACCAAGATATGAAATCAGCCTAGATGTCACTCAGCAGACGAAAGTATCAATAAACTGTGGCATATATAACCAATGGTTATCTGTTAGAAAGAATTATGTTGTGCCATTTGTAAAAATATGTAAAAAAGTAACAAATATGTTAAAATTTTAATTAAACCTCATGCTTGACAAAAAGGACCTGGTATTCTGCATATATTTATATTTCTGTTTTTGAGAGGTTTTACTATTTAATTGAGGAACACTTTATTGAGTAGGAATCCAAGATCCCAATATTTGTGCTGTGGATATAGGCTCAGTAAGTTCTGTCAGTATTGAACATCAAGCAGTTTTCAATACATTTGTTTTTCCTCTGGAATGTAATTTTTTCTGACAATGTAAGTACTTATATTTAGTGTTAACGTTTTGAGTATTATACATAGTAGATTAAAGTGATTACATGATAAATGTGTGTTGATTGTTCTCGTACCATTTAGAAATAATTTTTTTTTAATTTATATGGCTCACATGGTTTGAAATTATAATAGTATACCTCTATAAACCATTCTTCCAAGCTGTATGTGGAAAACAATAGAGAGAGAGAGAGAAATAGAAAGATATAGATAGGTAGATATTGCAGTAATATTATTAATATATTACAAAATTGGAAAAGAAAGGGGATTCATATCCTACAAAATGAAGGAAAGTAAAGGATTGAATGGCAACTCCTTTTCACAACTATATATACACATATATGGGGAAAATCTTTGAGTGTTTGCTGGCTATTACAAATAGGAAAGCTTAATTTGCTATTACGAAAGTAGAAGTTACATTATACTATTATGTTACATAGATAGGCACACACACACACACACACACACACACACACACACAAAACTTCTATTACTTAAGTCCAGTCAGATTTTAAAATCATTTACTTATTGAATAAATCCCCCCCCCCACTAAATGCAGAATGAGTTATATCTGTATAATTGACTATCTGATAAATCAACAACATAAAACCTAAAGCAATGTTCTTTCTCTTGGTTATCTTGTTCATCTCTGTCATTCAAAGTATTATAATTTTGGATTTTGCAATAAAGCTTTACAACTATTAGTGCACTAAAAACAAAATAATACAAATACACGATTCTTCTGGCTGTTTAATTCAAATACCTTCCTCATATTTTGTGGGCCTTTTGATAAATTGTGAATGAAGAATGAGCTTTTTTATTTAGAAAATATTTTCCCTAGATTCACATGTGACAAGTTTTCACAGTAGCTTCAAAACTCCTTTGAATGTTTTATTTTTAAATTAGATCCAGTTGTACCAACAAGAAATGCATTCTTGTTAATATTAAAACACAATTGAAATCCTATATAGTATTGGCATGATGAATCACTTTCTTGTGAAATCTCTTTGATGACAAACATTCTGTTTTTTGAGTGACATCTTGTCCTGCAAGTTTAAATCAATAAAGTGACAAGAGACAGGAAGGTGGTTGCAGCATTAGATAGTCACCAGCTTCCAAAGGTTGTATTATATAGTAAATTCACAGACAGCTATTATTTCTTCTTTATTTTAAAGTAATACTTCACATACAAAATAACTGAACAAAATAGAATATAGTAAGATTCACATCAAGGAAATGGAAAATTTTCTAAAATCACTGACCTAGAAAACGTTGAAATTGTATTAGTAGTCTTGACAAATCTGGACCTATTTTCTCAAAGCTGTGTGTGTACAAGTGTGTATGTATGCATGTGTACACACATGCAGATGTGCACGTAAGAGGGAAAAAGGAAGGGAAAGAGATGATAATAGATCATAGGCAATCATAGATTAGTTTTTACAAGATAGATTCTAGAATTTAGTTCTGAAACTGGCCAATGTTCAATACTTTAGATCTCATTTAAAGTTGGGCGCTGGTGGCTCAAGCCCATAATTCTAGCTAATAAGGAGTCTGATATTATCAGGATTGAGGTTTGAAGCCTGGGCAGAAAAGTTCCATGAGACTCTTATTTTCAATTAACTACTCAAAAAAGAAAAAGGGATGGGAAGGTGGCTCAATGGTAGAGCACTTGCCTTGCATGCCTAAGGCCCTGGGTTCAATTCCTCAGCACCATATAAACAAAAAGAAAAAAGCCAGAAGTGGCTCTGTGGCTCAAGTGGTAGAGTGCTAACCTTGAACTGAAGAGCTGAGGGACAGCGCTCAGGCCCAGAGTTCAGGCCCCACGACAAGACCCTTGCCCCCCCAAAAATGCCACTGAGTAGATGAATGGATCAAGAAACTGTGGTATATTTAAACAACGGAATTCTATGCTTCCATCAAAAAGAATGGCATTGCCTAATTCAAAAGGAAATTGAAAGACTTGGAAGGAATCATATTGTAATCATTAGTATATGTCTAGTATAGCCCTAGCAGATGAGTAAAATAACTCAATAGCTATGTACATATGACCAAACAAGATGATGCTAAGCAAAATAAATTTCAAGATGTGGAAACAAGAGTTGTTACTTGTTTTTTATGTTCTTTGAGATTTCTTTTTTCTTTTCTGTTTCCTACGGTTTCAACTGTTGTCACTGTTTTTGATCTGCATGGTCTAATCTACAATCTAGTTCAACAGATACAATCTAGTTCAACAATAAGCAACTAAGGATCAATGGACTAAGAAAAATCAAAGAAGGAGTCAGCAGATCAGAAATGAATAGGTTTAGGGAGAATTGTGTAGAAAATAAGATTGGAGGAATATAGGAAGGGAAACTGAAAGACCAATTCAGAGAGGGAAGGGATAGAAGGAAAGGGGAAGAGAGAAAAAGGGAAAAAATAAAATTAAATGACACACTTAAAAAGTATATAAGTATAAAGAAATAATTCTACAATTAATGGAGTTAATGCTGAGAGTTTATGAATTGAGTAATCAATATCTGAAATAAGTTTGAACACAATGAAGTATAAGGTCTAATAATCGAAGACAGGAATATATCTGGAAATGAACACAAAAGCAATTAAGTAAGGCAAAAAAAAAAGACTAAAAAGGAAAAGTGTGTAAAGAGCACACACATATATGCGTATATATATGAAACAACAACAACAATGAACAAAAATAACCCAAAAAATAGTTAACAGTTTAAAAAATTAGGTAGAAAAAAGAGTTATTCAATTTTTTTGAGGGGAGGTGTGTGGCAGATCTTCTGTCTCCCCTCTGTCCATAAGTAGTCTCTTGGTGAAGTTTCTGGTTTCCTTGTGGTGTTTGGTTTTCCAGTGGCTTTGTTGGTTTCTTAAATCAGTTTGTTTGAGCAGGCTGAAGGAAACTTTGCCTTTATGCTCCTTCTCCCAGGCTATTTCAGTGGGAGGGCGATCTGCTTTGGGTATCACAAAAGAGGGAGGTGGCTGTTTCCTCTAGCTTATGGTTGTTGTCTGGGAGCTGGGTTGTAGGTATGCCTGTGGCCTATCAGCAATCAGTAGCTTTACTCTGGTTGGCTATCTCCTGAGAGACTCAATCTGCCCAGCCTGGAGCCAATCTCAGGATTTATGTGTAACAAGTGTCCAACTGCTCTAGGGCCTGGATTTGCTGCCTGTGCTGCAGCTGGGTAGGGTAGTCTCTTCCTCTGTTTACCCCCTAAGGAGAGTCTGCCCCAGCCATGCAGAACTGCCTCTGCTGGAGAGGTACAACTTTCCCCAGTGGTGGAGCTGAGCCCCATTGCAGGTCAGACCCCTGGGACCTATTGAATGGCTCCTATTGTCTTCTTCCAAATGCTGAGTTATGTGTTAGTTGCTGTGTCCGGATCTGTGTCAGTATCAAAATGGAGTTCTTCTCTGGTAGTGTGTGTGTGTGTGTGTGGGGGGGTGGCTAACTTTCCACTGCTGCTCTGTGACAAAGAGTGAGGATGTCCGCACAGCTTTCCTTTGGTTTCTGGGCCATCCATGTCCATGGTTTGCGACTGTCTGTGGTCAGCAGAATAAAGATTTCTGCTCCTTGTCAGTTCTTGCTGGCAATGAGAAGAACCTGCTGGCACACCACCGCTGGTACCTTTGTTCTGGGCTCACTCTGTTGATGTGTTGGCCAGCCGCAGAGCTGAAGTTGCTGCCACTGTCATGAACCAGGTGTGCTCGAATCATTGTTCTTAACTAAACTGCCTGAGATTTTCCTCTCTGGCCAAACTCTCTATACTATGATGACACACTTGGTGTGACTCTCTAGCCTTAGATTTTCCACTGGGACACTAAAACTGGTTTCTACATGAAAGCTTGCTTAGCCTCCAGCTTTTCCTCTGCCATCTTCTCTCCTGAGGTCAAGATTTTCTTATTGCCTTCCTATACCTTGCCAAATGCTGCTTCTTAAATGTCCTTAAATTTTTCTAACTAGAGTATTATATCTGTTTCAATATTAACTGACAGAATGATCCCAAATATTGATAGTCTATTTAATAGCACAGAATAATAGAAAAATAGGCATTGATATTTATGTGAGAAGATGTTCTGCTGATAGATGATAGAAAAATGGTAGAAAAATTTTAAGATATTTGCTTATATATATATGTACGTTTCCTTTCTTGGGGTGTGTGTGTGTGTGTTTGTGAGAGAGACAGAGACAGAAACAGTGAGACAGAGAGAGACAGAGACAGAGAAAGAGAAACAGAGAAACAGAGAGAGAGAGATAGGGAGACAGAGAACGCACTAGTCTTCAGGTTGGAACTCAGGGCCAGGTCTGTCCTTTTTTGTTTAAGGGTACTGCTCTACCACTGGGCCTTTTTGGTGGTTAATTGTAGATAAGTCTCTCGGACTTTCCTCCCGGGATTAACTTGTAATGAGGATGCTCAGATCTCAGCCTCTTCAGTACCTAGGATTGCAGGGCTGATTTATTTCTTAATGCCTAACTGATATAATATACAGTCTTTTACATGGTTGGTTTGTTTCTATTCCTTTAAAATGTACTTAAAATAATGGTATTTAGATAACTTGCATTTGTACTAGTAACTTCTTCAGAAAAGTTAACTATTTCCATTTTCATCTCTCTTTTTTTTTTTTTTTTGTCAATCCCGAGGCTTGAACTCAGAGCCTAGGCACTGTCTAGCCTCTTAGTGTTCAAGGCAAGTGCTTTGTTACTTGAGCCACAGCAACACTTCCAATTAGTGAATGGTTAATTGAAGATAAGTTTCTTATTGGGACTTTCCTGCCCAGGTTGGCTTCAAATCATGATCCTCAGATCTCAGCCTCCTGAGTATCTAGGATTACAGGAATGAGCCACCAGCACCTGGTCTTATTTCTATCTATTATTATGTGAAATATATATTTTACATTATTGTTTATTTTGCCACAGCACCATTCTTTGCAAAGCAACTGCAGTTGTTTCATTGCAATCCAGAACACACTGCATTCCTTAGCCATATCAGGGGCCACGTTGTCATTTCTTTTAATGATCATTTATGATCTTGTCAGAGAATAAATCATCCAGGGTGTTTCGGAAGCCTCTTATTTGGTTGAGTTTTAAATTACTTGCTTTAACATTTAAAATCTGGGCATAAGAAATTATGTTGTCAGACTTACAAAGCAGAACATTTTTTGTTTGGCTTGATTTTGTTTTACTTTTTTCCCCTAGTAAGTTAGTAATGAAGTGCCAGAATGTGAAAGACATGTAACCAGTGTCTATGAATGACTGTCACATAAATTTTTCGTCAATTTGACATTTCTAAGGACTAAGTGTTCATCTATGAAGACATAAATGAGAATAAGTGACTATGTCAAGAAAAACATTTTTGCAAAGGAACATGAATTATGTTGAAATATGAACTTATTTATAGTTTAAGGTGAAAATTATGCCTAAATAGGCTATTGCCATACAGCAGAATAGAATAAAATTTATGTTGTCAGAGCTTCTGAATTTTAAATAAAGATGTTGTTTAAGCTTTTAAAGGTCAGAATATGTAAACTTTCCAGTAAAAGTATTTTATTATGCAGAGAAGACTGTGAATTAGTTTCAATCAGAAATAAGAGACTGGAGTTAGCTCCATTCTTAGTGGAAACTACTACTTGGTAAGAAGGAAATATGTTTAAATATAGATTGAGTTTAATAATGCTTTACCCTTTCAATAGGCCAACAGCGGTTGCTCAGTGAATGGTAAAATTAATTTTAAAAAGTTGTTATATTAGTCTTTTGGTATGACTATAAAAACTTTCATTTTTATGGAATTATCTACCCATCAACATAATTGCTTTTCTTTATATCTAACTGTTAAATGTTTTATTTATACTTATTTAGCAGTGCTTTGAGTATGATATTGAGTATGATAAATGGGGAAACACATGTAACTTGAAGGAACATAGATTTAATTATAAAATACACTTCTACTAATAATGAATAATTGGTGATTGTTCCCATCCCCAAAACAGTACCTCAATAAAAATGTGATCTTTGTTCTCTGGTTCTTAAACAGTGTCTAATCAGGGCTGGGAAGGTGGCTCAGTGGTAGAGCGCATGCCTTGCATGCCAGAGGCCCTGGGTTCGATTCCTCAGCACCACATAAGCAAAAAGAAAAAAGCTGGAAGTGGCGCTGTGACTCAAGTGGTAGAGCTCTAGCTTTAAGTTGAAGAGTTGAGGGACAGTGCTCAGGCTCATAGTTCAGGCCCCATGACCGGACCCAAAAAAAAAAAAAAAACAGTGTCTAATCATTTATAAATGTATTACCTTGGCTTAGATATATAACTACATCAAGTTTCAATCCTCATCATTAAACATTGATAAAAATAGTATCTGTCATATGCAGAGATTAAATTATGTTGTCTATAATATATTATATAATATATAATAATAAATATGTAGGATATGTTTTTTCCTTATAGTTGATTAAAATGGCAAAAAGATGAACAAATGAATGGATAAATTTGATTTCTGGTAAAATGTTTAATTCAGAGTATTTCACTTCGAAATTCTGTTTAGAAAATTATTTCACCCTTAACTTTCTCTCCTGAATAGAATAGCAAAAATACCACACAAGTTTTTAACAAATGTCAGGGATTTTGATTAATCCATCTCTAATACTTTTTACTTTTACCAAGCATTGAGGAAGATAAATCAAAAACAATTTTTAAAATACAAACCAATAATAATGTTACTATATTTATTAGCAGTTTTCAATTATTATCTTTAAGTATTTGTGCAATGTAATTGCCATTTAACAAAGTAGTTTATAAATACAATTTTTCCTAATCAATGTCACTCTGAGCAGTTGACCTTTATTTTCAGAGCAGAAATCAGCGTTGCAAATTTGGCCAGTGGAAAGGCAAATTTATCATGTTCATCGTTTCTGTCTTTCTTAACAAGTTCATGTTGGGATCTTTGCTCTTCAAATCTGATCTATGGTCACATTAATTCAGCTCCTGTTCCATTCATATACACCATTGTTCTGTTCTTTCCCTTTCCCTTTCCTTCTCCTTCCTCTCCCCCTTCTGTTTCTCCTTCCCCCTTTCCTATCATGTTTCCTTCCTTTCTTGTTTATTTCCTCCCTTCTTCCTCCCCTCTCTCATTTTCCTTCCTCCTTCCCTTCCTTCACTTTCTTCTTTTTCCTTCCTTTCTTCTTTTCTTCCTTCCTTCCTTCCTTCTTTCCTTCCTTCCTTCCATCCTTCCTTCCTTCTGTCTTTCCTTCCTTCTAAAGTAGATCACAGTGCCAATCGCATGAACTCTAGTGAAAGCTTTCATATTTGTTTTCTTTTTTTCTTTTTTTTGTCGGTCATGGGGCCTAAACTCTGGGCCTGGGCACTTGAGCTCTTCAGCTCAAGGCTAGTGCTCTACCACTTGAGCCACAGCACCACTTTCAGCTATTTTTGCTTATGTGGTTCTGAGGAATCGAACCCAGGACCTCATGTATGCAAGGTGAGCACTCTACTACTAAGCCACCTTCCCAGCCCTGCTTTCATAGTTTCTTTATGTAACTTTCTTCATGCTTATTCTCCAGGGTAACAGAAAACTTTCAACATTCTCCCTATTTTTATAAAGACTCTAATTCTATCATGTAACTTCATGATTTCTTCATAAACTAATTACCTTCAAAAGACTTAATTATAAATGCATCCTACTTGTGCAATGTACTAAAGTGAGCATTTATTCATTTTATATTATTATTCCATGTTATCTTTTACACTAATGAGTATCATTAGTGTAAAAAAATCAAAAAAAATCCAATATAGGAACATTTGTTTAAACTGCTATACCTGCTAAGAATTACATTACTTTCAGATTACTTTAAAGACAAAGATATATTTTAATATTGACTCAGTCTTTGGGCTTGATCTCAGAAGGCCTAAGATCTGTCCCTGATCTCTTTTTGCTGAGGGATAGCACTCTACCACTTCTAGCCAAAGCACCACTTCTGGCTTTCTTATGCTTCATTGGCGATAAGAGTCTTACAAACTTTCCTTCTGGGACTGGCTTTGATCCAACATCCTCAGATCTCACTCTGAATAGCTAGGATTACAGGTGTGAGCCACCAGCTCCCAGGTTAAAATTATTTTGTTGTTGTTGTTTTGTTGTTTTTTTACAAATACTCATATTTTGATTTTAATTTTATTTCTATTTCTTAATTTTTTGCCATTCATTTTTTTTTACTTTTTTATTGTAAAAATACTGTACAGAGGGGTTACATTTACATGAGCAAGGTAATGAATACATTTCCTATCAAACATTGTTGCCTCCTCCTTTGTTTTTCCTCCACCATCCCTTTTCTCCCACCTCCACAACTACCCCTTTCCCCCCTGCCAAGGTTGTAAAGTTCATTTTAATTCCACACAGAGCCTTATATGCAGCCCAGGCTGAACTGAAGCTTGTAATGTTCCTGCCTCAGCCTCCTCTGAATTACAGGCTTGTATCAGCATGCCCTGTTTAATTTAATTTTAAAATAAGGAAAACAATTACATTAGAATAATTCTGCAGGGAAAGATAATAAAATTAAGCACCTAATTAACTCTCATAACCAAAATGTAAACTCAGGTAAACAGACATCTGAACACCAGCCTCGGGATTTACTTTAGCAGGTTTTGAATGGGCCAAGTTTAGTGATTTGCCACACAAAACAAAAAAAAAAGGAAAAAAAAAGGAAAAAAAAAGGAGAGATGTTCTCCAATACCACTCTGCTAAAGATGACTCATAGTTGTATAGAGTAGTTTAGTACATGTTATTGGAAGTAGTTATTCTGAGGCTTTGTTCTGTGTTCTTTCTATCACATCACAGCACATACTGAAGTAGAGATAACTAGAGAATTGTAGCTCTAATCTAGGTAAGGACCACCACTCCTCCAAATTAGGAAGTCAGTAAGGCACAGACTACTTCTTCACTCTAACTAAAACACAATATCCCCATTCATGCCATCTGTCCCTAGTAGACAGGAACAGATTTCTTAAAAATATAGACAAACAAAATAAAAACAACACATTCTAGCAAACTTTAAAACTGTTTCTGTAAATGTCTGTAACTCTGAATGCAAATTTTTATAAAGGGTTCTTTGACTTATATACGGTTTATACATCATCTCTCTGTTTTTCTTTCTTGCTCAATTTTATGTTCTTCCTATTCTCTTCTTCCTCTTCACACATACATATCTTCAGAACCATTTCTAAAATGAAGTCCTTCTGTTGGTTAGTTAATTTCAGGAATAGCTTTATATTTAACTCACAGGTGCACATTCAGATTTACCACTGTTCTTTCATCCGTTGATATTTGTAAGCCATGAGAGGATCTATTTGGTGAACATACTTATAATTTAGGTTTAGGAAAAAAAACAAACTTTGAATAAATTTATTAGATCATAAATGCATCTGATTTTTCAGAATATTTTATTATCCTAGTCTATTTGCAGCCACATGTAGTTTGACTCCTGAAAGTATTTTTTATTTTGTGGCATATACAATGAATTCTTGTTTACACCCCCCCATCCCTTCATTTGTTACTGATCAAGATGCAGTGTATTCATAGACTGTTTTTTGAATGGCAACTCCTTTATATAAATAATTAAAGATAATGAATACATTTTAAAAAAATTATTTTTGAGAAATAATTAGGCTTAAATTTTTAGATGCAACTGATAGACACTAAACTGCACTGATATAAATTTGAAAGGTTTCACATACTCATATTTAGGAATCTGATACAACATTGAATACTAAATATGTTATCCATGTTGCCTACAAATTATTACATTTCTTTGTAAACTCCTGCTTCCCCATCTGCTCTAAGCATTATTCCCAACAAACACCATCTCTATGCTCTCATTGGAATTTTGCCTGTATGTTTGACATGAGTGGTTTCTTTGAAGTGCTTCTTGTGTGATTTCCACCAGCTACATTAATTATTTTGAAATATGTCAATGTTCTTATATCCATCAAGACATCATCCAGTTGTCTTTTTCTAGGTGTATCCTATTGAGTGTATGAAACAAGAAAGAAGAATCATTATGAGCACATGGTAAATTGCAGGCCAGATATTTCTCAAGATTATTTAGTTAGCCATAGAGACTACAAGATAAGATTTTTTTATAGTAGGAGAGAAATATTGGTCTCAATTCCAAACAAAAGTAAAAGAAGGAACTCATAGATAAAAGCAGAATGAGAATAGAAAGTTAATAAAAGAAAATTTAGGGATGATAAGAGATTGCCTAAGCCAATTTACTTACTAGGACTTTTGTTGAAAGTAGGCCACAGTATTCAGACTTTACCTGGAGGACAGTGGAATGTAGAAAACTTGGTCAAATATTTAGAGTGATATAGTATTAATGTACAGTGATTCAGTCTTAGCAGTAATCTTTCTAAAAAATGGACTCTTGAGGACATGCCCCAGGACAAAGCCTAACAACAGGGCTCAATTTGAAGACTTCAGTAGAACCTGGGTAGAATAAATCAAGAAGATATTGTTTTTATATTCACTTATTTATATTAAGTAGTTGTATAAAGAGATTCCAATACCAGTAGTCAGATTAGGAGTACAATGCACTTTGATCAGTGTCACCTCTTCCATCATTCCCTCTTATCTTTTTCATCCCTTCCCTCTCTCTAATTTATGAAGTTCAATTTTTCCAGTGTCATTGAATACAACAACTGTATTTGCTCATCATTTCTCCTTCCACCCATCTAGACTTCCCCAACTTATTGCCTCCATCACGAACACGTTTCAACTTCCTGATATTCATTATGTTAATTTGTTAATTGTTCAAAGGATTTACACCAATAAACTCCAAGGTGATAATCTGACACATGGATACAACTTGTTGATGTATTCACTTGTATGTAGACATTTCCATGGTTTCCACTGGTGTCTTCTACAAATAGATTTGTACAAATGGTTTGTGTCCTAATATTTCTGTGGATGCCTGTTTTGATTTTCTTAGATAAATAAACACTTAAGTACATAAGAATAATCACATGCTCAATACATGTTTAATTTCTTTGGAGGATGTAATTCTTTTCCTACTTGGTTGTAGGACTTTATAGTATTATCTTTATCTGGATCCATAACAGTCCTTGGTAAGCTCAGTCTCTTTACATTTAGTCAAAATTTTGTAAGTTGAAGTTGTTTTGCTCAATTTTTGGATTTTAACTTTGTTTTTGTAAAATTCATAATGCATGATATTGTTCATGTTTTTATGTGTTTAGTTGACATGAATGGATAGGTGGGTTTTGTGTGTGTGTGTGTGTGTGTGTGTGTGTGTGTGTGTGTGTGTGTGTTTGCTTTTTCTGGTCCTGGAGATTGAAATTAGGGCCTGGACACTATCTTTGATCTTCTGCTCAGCCTCCTGAGTAGTCAAAATTACAGGAGTGAGTCACTGGCAATACTAAAGTTAAATTTTCATTCTTTTTAATTTGTTTTATTATTATTTTGGGAGATTTCTTTGCATATGAACTGTGTAAATCTTTCTTTGTATTTATGGAAATATTTTCTCAAAGTTTTGGCTTACTTTTTCATTCTTTGGCCAGTATCATTTAAAGCATTTTGTATATTTTAATGAAATTTACTTTATCACACTTGTTACTTGATCTCTTACTTTTTGACATTTACTGAAAAATCTTTCAGTAATCTAAGTCAAACTTATATCTTCTTAGTTAAGTTTTACACATGGCATAAGATATGGATATAAATATGTTTTAAATTTTTATTGTAAAATACTGTACAAATGGGTTACATGAATAGGTAATGAGTACATTTCTAATGAGCATTGTTACCCCTCCTTTGATTTTACATCTAAACAATCTAGTACCATTTGTTGGAAAATAACCATCCCTTTGTTTTGAATATAGTCTTTGTCCTTTTGTCAAAAATGAGTAACCTATCCATATGTGTCAGTATTTGTGAGCTTCTCTTCTAATGTATTTACCAATAATTTATCTGTCATTATTACAAATGTCTTGCTTGAAATAGTCATCTAAGTTCTTCATTGCTTTTTTGACTATCTTATATTGTTGGTACTTTTTAAAGAATTTTGGAAGCAGCTTATCAATTTCTACAAACTGTGGTATTTGATTGGGATTTATACAAAACATCAATTTGTGCAGAAATTATATTTCAGCAATGGTAATCTTATAAGCTATTTAAAATATATTTATAAAACTTAATTTTGGGTTGTTAAATTCATAATTTAGTAGCTTGTAAGATTTTTTATATTTAACCATATTCATACTTGTTTGTACTATTAAAAAGTACTTCAGTTTTTAAATTTTCAATTTTTCAATATTAGTATATAGAAATACAATTAACTTTCATCTCATACCCTTACTAAGTTTATCTATTAATTGAAGCATCTTGTGTGTGTGTGTGTGTGTGTGTGTGTGTGTATAGATTTTCTTTTCTTTTACTTTTCTTTTGACAGTATTGGAATTTAGAAATTGAGCATTATGTTTGCATATATTTGCCTTGCTAGTTGAGATATGCCTTTAGCCCTTTAAGGTTTAAGTTATTTTTTATATAGTTGTACTATTTATAGGCCTTTTGGGAAATACAATCTTCCTACCTATTCCTCTAATTGTTAGGCTTGCAAGCATGTTCCACCATCTCTGAATCATTATATTCAGAGGGATTTCCAATATCTCTTTTCATAATCTGGCTACAAACTGTGATTTTTCCAGAAGGTACCTCCCAAATAGCTGGGGTTACAGTTGTAATTCATGCTTCCTAGCATCTCACAGTCCTGGGGCTTGAACTCAGGGCCTGGGTGCTGTTTTTTAGCTTTTTTGCTCAAAACTAGTGCTCTACCACTTAAACCACAGCTCCACTTGAAGCTCTCTATGGTGCTTAATTGGAAATTTCATTAGAGATAAGACTCTCATAGACCTTTCTGCTGTGTCTGGCTTCAAACGGATCCTCAGATCTGAGCTTCTTGAATACCTAAGATTAAGGCATGAGCCACTGGCACCCAGATAAATCTTCGTTTTTTTATGTTTAGAATTTTGTCATGTTTAAGTTATTGTAATTTTACTTCTCTTCTTCAAGTATTGGTGCATTTTATCTTCTTTTTCTTGCTTTATTATACTGCCTAGATTTCAGGATAAGGAGTGAAGGTAGCTGAGTGTTTTCTTATTTTAGGTCTGTTTTATTTATACTGATATAATTTATTATCCCTTTATTGAACTCAACCAAAATTTAAAATTCCTTGATATTCTATATTGTTTTTCTGTGTTCTAGGTTTTAATTTCTTTTAGGGTCTTTAAAGTTCTCCCCCTCCCCTAGGTCTTCTAATTTATTCTCATTTAGTTTCTTAAGGTGATCACTGAGGACATTGACTTGAATTTTTCTCATTTTTCAACATTTTATTACACAGAGTATTTCAATGGTATCAATTTTATATTTTCTTACAATTTTCTGAGCCTTATTTTTGGAGATAACAGTTTGATACTTTCAGTGTTAACAGTTTGATCCTTTCAGATCTTGACTTTAAGGTTTGGTAGGCAGGAATAAAGCCAAGTTTAGGGTTAATTAGTCCCCACTTACTGAGAGAAAACTTCTAAGAACTCTAATCAGAATGCTAATAATTGGAACACTATAGAGTCTGACATTGCTAACAGGCATGACCCAGAGCCTGTGTAAACCCTAGAGCACTTGTTTAAACCTTTCATGTTTTCCTTCACCATTATGGAGTAGCTACCTAACATGCAGGCAATGTGTGTTATCAGCACATAATTGAATAAGTCAGGAGACTTTAAGCAGATATATACCCACAGCTTTCTGCTGAACACTCTTGCATCTAACATTCTGCCTTGTGACATGTAGATCTCCCATAACTATCCCCTCTGTAACTTTCACTGTTTGGCTCCTGCATGCTAACTGCATCCACTATGGAACATAATTTTTGTTATTGTGTTTAGTAATTCCTAAACCTCTTCACTGACTTGGGGATAAAGTCTGGAGAAGACCTCCTTCTTGCATTTTCTTAGTTTCTTGGTTATTTTGAAAAGTATATCTAGGCCTTTTTAGTCCATCTGGGTATAAATAGAAGTTTGGTCTTATTTTTCATCTTCTTTTATTTCCTGCAAGAATGTTCAAAATGCTTTAACCATTCATGTTAAAAGTTTTCTGAACAACTTGAACCCTAATGTTCTTTGAAAGTTCTATACATATTTAAGAACTCTGAAAGTGTCTGCTGTATAGCTGATAATCCAGCAATAAAAGTAAAATAATTTTGGTAGTATTAGCTTTTCTTCTGACTTGTAAATTCTAGATTTTGATACTGAACAAATCTAGTTGTATATTCAAACTGAATGACTAGTAGAATTATAGGTTGAGTAACCTTATCCAAAATTCTGAAATGTAATATTCCCTTCAATCTCAAATTTTCCAAATACTGATATGATGATAACAAGTGGAAAATCCCATACATAATCTTACATGACTGGATGAGTCACATAAAACTCAGGAAAGCTAAAAGTTTTTCATGCAATCACCTTCAGGCTATATCTATACATGAAATATTAATTGATTTCAAGTTTAAACTTAGGTCTTGTCCCCAAGATATTTTGTTATTTGTATGCAAGGATTCCGAAACATGAAGAAATAGCCCTGAACCATTTCATATTGTAAGCACTTCACATAACTGAAATACAGCATGTAGACAGAATATTATGAAAATACTTGGACAATTCTAATGATGATTTAAAACATGGTGATACATTAAGTAAAATGCTTTTTAATGTGCTGATTCCATTTTATCAATCAATTAATCTTCATTTTATAGTTGTGGGGGATGTGTAGAGATACTAACATCTTTGTTGTAAAAGTATATTTTAATTCATTCCAGGTGATTGTCAAATCTGGGCCAGGGACTTTTCTTAGTTTGGCCGTTTATGACAATTACATATTCTGGTCAGACTGGGGCAGAAGAGCCATTCTACGGTCCAACAAGTACACGGGAGGAGACACCAAAATTCTTCGTTCTGACATTCCACACCAGCCAATGGGAATCATCGCTGTTGCCAATGACACTAATAGCTGTAAGTTACAATGGACAAAAATTATTGCCTAATAATAAAAGATTTGTTTCTTTATTGTTTGGGGGGATGGCACTCAGCGTCTCATTACAGAATACACCAAAGTTCTTGTAAAGTTTAAGTTTTGTAGTGCTTTATCACCAGAAGAACAAACCATTCAATTTATTTGTTTTTAAATTCAGCTTCAATCTCTCTAATTCCTCTTAATTTTTAAAATTCACTTTGAGTTGTTTGCAGGATAATCAAACTGTATGATAATGTACTGCCGCTAAGCTGGAAAGTCTCCATTCTTTGAAGTGCTTACTACATTGGAGTCCTAGTATCATTATTTTTTCTAGTGAGACTAGTTCACTGGCTTCTTTAACATCCTGGACAAATATATCAGTAAGGTATAACCATCTCAGTTACATTTTTTTTCTAATAAACTTATTGTCTGTAAGGTTTGGATTTTCAAAGTCTTGTATTTATTTCCCATGAGGTATCATTGAAAGGTTGAGGCAGTACAGCAGTTTAACATGTATCTGTAATTAAGATAAAGTGTATATTCAGTAGGAAAATATGACCGATAAAGCCTCATTATTGCAGGTGAACTTTCTCCATGTGTGTTCTTGAATGGAGGCTGCCATGACCTCTGCCTTCTGACTCCTGATGGTAAAGTAAATTGTTCTTGCAGAGGGG
This sequence comes from Dipodomys ordii, assembly GCF_000151885.1. Taxonomy (NCBI): domain Eukaryota; kingdom Metazoa; phylum Chordata; class Mammalia; order Rodentia; family Heteromyidae; genus Dipodomys; species Dipodomys ordii. Next base: position 5,659,610 of record NW_012267342.1, read on the forward strand.
ACCGAGTCTTGATAGCTGACAACAGATGTGTGAGTAAGTAAAGAAAACCAAAATGTAATTTCACATCAATTTAAAATAGCTTATATATATTAAAATTATTTTAGAGTATTCTTGAAGTTGTATTTTAGTAGAAATTCAATAGTTTCCTATCTCTGTCCATGAGAGTACTTACTTCACCACTATGTTTAGTTACAGCACCATATGACAGGTAGTAATAAATTAGAGAGTGACAAGATGTTTTATCTTTGTGATTGTGGACTGGAAGGTGTTAGGGCTAAGTACTTAAGTACTTGTGCATAATAATCACCAGCTATGACTTTAACAATCATTGAATAATAAAATTGATTAAAGCAAAGATAAACAAGAATATAGTCAGTAGATCAATTACTTACAGTGAAACCACTCACAGTCAGTCACAGTGTGAAAATGAAAGAGAATGGCTCATGCAGGTTATTTGTAATCATTTCAAAACTGTTAATTAAAGAAAGCAACATTCCAGCCTTGCTTGTTTATACTTCCCAAAGGCATTACAATGCTTAATTAATACTGTTACAATATACATTTATTAATAGTTAAGTTTACCAAACTGTTTCCAAAATAAATAATTGTTAATGTGTTCCAATATCGCCATTAACATTTAAGGCTATTTGTATGTGGGGAAGGTAGAAGAGAAATACCTTGTTGGAAATTAGTGAACTCACTCTCATACTTTGTCAAGTTTGGCACCTTTTTTCTCATTCATATTCTCAACCCTTATCTTTTTATCTAAGAGCTAGATATAGTTACATTATAAAAATAATTTTTCAGTCTCTTTCTGGAACTTATCAGACAGACCTTTCTTCTACCTCTTCCATAGTTTCTCACTTTTTAAGGTCTACCACAATGCCAACAGATGCCTCTTAGCAAAAGTTCTAAAAGTCATGATTTATAACTCTGCCCAGGAAAATGAGAAAATTATGTATTTAGCCAGTGAAATTTAAATTTAAAGAAATTTAATTAAAATTAAAATGTAATCCTTAGTCTACAATTTCCCATATATTTCCTTGTTGCTTAATGTTTTCCTAAATTTATCAGCCAATTGCTTAAACTTTTTCAGTTGTCCTTTGTAACTTCAAGGCATTTTGATTTGGATCTGATTCCATATGTTAAGCCTAGAGTATTAGTTATGCATTATAATCATCAATAGTGCTTTCATAGGCCATTACAGGCCCACATGAAAGCATTGCTTTTGGTTAACACAACAAGTCTTACAGTGGAAGCCCATAGCTGAAAAATAGTTTACATATACAAATCCCTACTAAGCCATATGTGCCTCTCTATTGTTGAGAAGTAATGAATTCTAAAGAAATGCAGCATTTTATTTATTTTTTATTGTTTATGATAAAGGCAATGAATTCAAGGTTACAGTTACATAAGTAAAATAATGAGTACAATTATTTTTTTATGTGGAGATATATCAACCTTAATATATCCTCAGTTATGTTTATGATTTTACATGATATTTTACATTATTTTGCATTTTAAAATATGGTCCTATACGGATGGAGTTAAACACTGTTATCTCCTCTCTCATTTTCTGCCACTTTTCTTTCCACATTCCCTCCCTCTTAAGTTGTAAAGTTTGTTTCCAACATAGTGTCATCAAGTGACTATCATTGTTGTATTAGTTTATCCTCTGCTCTGCTGTTTTATTGATTCCCTTTCCCTTCCACGGATCACATAAACTTATGATACATCATTTGAAACAAGAGTAGTTGTTTGTCTGTGGAACTATGGAGTGACACTAGACTCCTAAAAAGTGACAAATCTTTGTAGAGATTGAACATATCTACTGTACATTTGTTTTGAAGTCTAGGATACAGCAGATATTAGAAATTAACTCTTGGCTTTATTCTGCCAAATTAATCTGTGAGAAATGAGAACGTATCTGGCCTTGACCACACTTGAAAGAGTTCACCCTGAGCCATTTGTGAATGTTAATGGTATCATTAAAAAGGTAAAAGGCCATTTACTAACACCTACATAAGGGCAATTAAGGGAAGACCATTTGTTGTCATAATTGTAGAGAAAATGATGAGGCACTTCCATTCTGTACAACATTGCTCACCTTATCAACATCCATAATAAGCCCAGGAATTACAAATGTCATTAGCTAAAGTAATGGCTATATAAAAAAATTAGAGTACAAAGGAATCACATTGTTGCTAGGAGAAAACAGCACTCTATGTGATCAAATAAATCTGTCTGAAGAAGACCTGTGCTTATATAATATTTGATTGTATATCAAATTTATATCATATTCATGTCAAATGTTTCTACTAATATAAAATATAAATATATAAATAAATACATGTAATAACCCTCCAGTCATTATTTTCAAATACTATGGTATTTTCCATCATGGCACTTTCTATTAGATGTGAGAAGCTTAATAGGATATGTTCAAAATAGGGCAAATTTGTTAGGAATACCAAGAAAATTCCAGTAAGTATATAAGGTTTGCTCAGTTCATGATGTAGGGTGATTATACCTATTATTTTGGTATTCTTTATACATTTTCATTTATGTTTTAATACTATTTTTAGGTTTAAAATTATGTCTCTTTTTCTAAAATGGAATGATACTTGAGATTGGCTTGTACTAATGTATATATTACATCAGAAAAAAATATCTTCAGAAAGTGTTATAATCACCAAATTAATTAAATGAGAATTTGTATGCAAGTATATGGATAAGTGAGCATTCTATAAAAAAAATTCTTTAAATTCAAAGACTAATACAGAAATAAAACACTGTGAACTACAAATTGTATTGATCACTGTTAAATCAAATACTCCTAAAATAATTATAAATTATAAAATTAAGGTATATCTCCTTCAGAGATAAATGAATTCTAATACCACCAATATAGGTGAATTGATTTAAATGCAACAAGCAATTATCCAATAAACAATGGAGTAAATCTATGCAAACAGACAAAAAAATGGATTCTGAAAATTTGCTAGTGCAATTCTTTTTTTAATATATATTTTTGTTGTAAAGATACTGTACAGAGGGGTTACAGTTCCATGAGTAAGTCAGTAAGTTCATTTCCTATCGAGCATTGTTACCCTCTCCTTCGTTTTTCCCTTACCATCTCTTCCCTCCCTGCCTCCCCAACTCCTCCCGCTGAAATTCTTTTTTATTTTTATTTGTTTACTTTTTTTTGTGTGTGTGTGTGTGGATCTTGGGGCTTGAATTCTGGGCCTGGGTGCTTTCCCTCAGCTCTTCAGCTCCACGCTAATGCTCTACTACTTGAGCTGAGCCTCAGAGCCACTTCTGGTTTTCTGAGTGGTTTATTGGAAATAAGAGTCTCACGAACTCTCCTTTCCAGGGCTGGCTTTGTATGGCGATTCTCAGATCTCAGCCTCCTGTGTAGCTAAGATTACAGGCATGTGCCACTGGCGCCTGGCTGAAATTCTTATAAGAATAAAACTAGGTTTATTTTCTTTAATGGAAACTCATAAAAACAGAATTCACAAAAACGTGATCGTTTAGCCAGAAGCTGATACCTTACACATATAACTCTAGTCATTAAGGGGGCTGAGATTCAAAAGATCGCAATTAAGAGTGAGCTTAGACTGACTACATCTCCAAAGTAACCATCAGAAAACAATGCACAAGCCTAGCAAACAATCCAAGTAAATGTAGGTCCTAGATTGTAACTGAGTAAGGAAAATAACAGCCATCATAGATAAGAGTTTCATGTTTTGCACTGTTAACCTAGATTTCTAATTTAGAGTAGATCACATTTCATAAACAAATTTCTTATGTAAATCCTGAGATTTAGAAATGGGACAACATGACCATGGTGTCTTGGAGAACATAAGCATGAGGTATTTTATAGATTCTCACTCTTTTTCACCAGAAATATTAATCCTATATGACACATTTAAGTGGGGAATAGACACTTGGGATGTTTTATGTTTTTGAAGAATTTATAATAGATCTTAATATGAAAAAAACAAAAATATCCTTAGCATATGCAAAGTACATTTAAGAGGCAAAATTTTTGCTTTAAAAAATTAAGATAGATTGCCATCAAAATTTTAATTACTTTTTTCTTCTACACACATATAATCATCTCATAATTGACAAAATAGTCAGGAGATAAAATTAGTTATGCAACACTCAAGAAACTTAAAAACAACTTCCAAAACACAAAGAGTGATATGGGAAATGTCCTTGTTAACTTTCTGTAAAGAAAAGTCCAACTCATTGACCTTTATTTGGTTTTTCATTTATATGTTATAATTTATTTCATAATTGAGACTAAAGAATATAATGATCATAATATGGAAAGATATTTAGAATTATTGTGAGTTCACCAAAATGTTGGCCTTTCATTCTTCCAGCTAAAAATTCCTCTTGCAACATTTATTCAGAGTTTGAGTGTGGAAATGGTGAGTGCATTGACTACCAGCTCACCTGTGATGGTACTCCTCACTGTAAGGATAAATCAGATGAGAAGCTGCTCTACTGTGGTAAGCATCCAACATAGGGTTTGCTCATTTCAAAGAAAAGTTTCTGAAATCTTGGTTTGTTTCTCTCCTTTCATTTTTTGTGTAGACTTCTTTGGTGTCTCTGATTAACAGGTAGATCTAAGCCAATAGACTTGGCTCTGTTAATGCCTAAAATGAGACCCTTATTTCCAATGATAGTTATGGTAGTTGGAAGATTCTCTTATGCCTTTCCTATCCATGAAATGCAGGTAAAGAAGCATGTCTCTGCAATTGATCTGTAGGGCTAGTTTTTGGGTATCTTAGAATGTAATCCAGTGTTTTTAATATGTTGTAGGTTTACTCTCCAGGAAAAGACCACAACCACTTAGAACCTTGTTGGGCTGATAAAAATCAATGTGTGATTTGTTGCACTTTTGTCTCCAGAATAGCATAGGGACAATGTGCAAAGGCAGGCCTCATTTACTAGCTTTGTGATGCTTTCCCCATCTGTGCTTCTGTTGGCAATACCTCCTGACAGTCAACCTCTCTTCTTCTGAAATAGAATTGAGCTTTTCTATCTAGTAAGCAGCTGAAAAATTTCCTTTATTACAAACATCCTGGACATTGTCTTTGTATAAGCATTCCTACTTACTGTAAAATTGATCCAGATTTTCTTTAATTGATACTGATTTATATTTATCCTATCAATCCAGTAGCACTGAATTTACATGCTATGCTAATATTGAGAATTAATGGCTAGAATTGCTACATTTCATTTCTATATCTGGTAGCATCTAAGTAATAATTAAACCTCAGTAATCAAAAAATGATGAAATAAGAAGATGGAGTTTAAGCAATCTAAATACATTCCTCTATACTACAGAGTAAAGACACAGTTATTTAAAGTGATAGTTGCATATGATTTGCAATGTCTGATGTGCAACCAAATTCTGAAGAGAATTTGCTACAAATATGGTATGTTTCATAGAATAGCTGTATCTTGTAAAATAAGAAACATTATCATAAAATTATAATAATTGATGTAAAAATTTTCATTTACTCTGAAGGGCTTGAGGTGTATTTTACATCAGTTTTTAATCTTAATTGAAGCAAGATAATATTCCTGAAAAGCAGGCAATGCTGAACAGTTTGTATAAAGCTTCAGCTAGTAAATATGTTAGGTTTTGTGAGCCATGTATTTACCGTCACATAGCCTTTATTTATTTAGACTGTTTTTAAGTTATAATTGATATATAGTTCTACATCTGATATCCAGGCATATCAGTAATATATGAGCAGATTGATATCAGAGCAGAATAACTGGCATATCTATCGCTCAGGAATATATAATTTATTTCTGTCATGAATATTCAAATTTATCTGTTATTTTGAAATTTTTAATTGTTGTTGAATATAATTATCTTGTTCTTCAATAGAACATTATTTCTCTAATGTACTATTTCCTTGTAATCATTAACCATTTTTTCCATCCTTCTCCCTATACTTATTTCCCCTGTTTTGGAGAAGATTATTGAATTTTCTACTTCTTTGAGAAAATTTTTAGCTCCCATATATAATTGAGAACATGCAATATATGTTTCTGTGCCTGACTTTTTTTCTGATTAACAGAATGTCTTCCAATTATATCCATCTTGTGTATATCAATAGTCCTGTCTTTTTTGTCTTTTAAACATTTATTTTATTGTAAAGATGCTGTACAGAAGACGTAGAGTTATATGAGCAGGGTAATGAGTACATATCCTATTGAGCACTGTTACCCCTCCTTTGTTTTTCTCCTAATATCTCTTCCCTTCCCCACCTCCCCAAACTCCCCACCCTTCCTGAAGTTGTAAAGTTCAATAGTCTTATCTTAATAACAGGATTTTATTCATTCTTTCAAAGCTTTATAAGATTATATTCATTTATTCAGATTCAAGCTACATCTCTTATCGATTCCATATTTTTGGCAATTTTGAAGTAATGCTTCAATAAATACTCAGTGCAGATGTCCTGTGTGTTGTTTTTAATTTCCTAGAATATGTACTAGAAGGAAGATTTGTAGATCATATGAGGAATCCATTTTGAGTTTTGAGGAATCTTAACAATCTTTTCCATCTTGACTGTACTAATTCACATTTTGGTCAAAATTGTGCAAGAGTTTCATTTTTCTTCACATTCTAGCCAGCTCTTGTTATTTTCTGTCATTTTTGTTTAAGTTCTTTTTTATCTTTCTTTTTTATTTATTTTTGTAATTAAGTTTTTTTATTGTGAAAATACTGTACAAAGAGTTTACAGTTACATGAGCAAAGTTAATGAATACATTTCTTATCCAGCATTGTTGCCTCCTCCTTTGTTTTTCCCCTCCCATCTCTTTTCTCCCACCACCTCAGCTCCCTGCCCCCCGTCTAAATTGCAAAGTTTGTTTTTCAACATAGCGTCTTGTACATCTCATTGTTGCAATGGGTCAATCTGTATCCCTAAACAATCTGTATTTTCCCTTCCCCTCCCCAACTTATACCAATATCAAATACAGTGAAAACTCTTTTTTTAATTTTCAGTACTGTTGGTTGAACTCAGGGCCTCATGCTTGCTAATTGGGCATTCCACCACTAAAACAGTCATGAAATGATATCTCATTATGGTTTTGATTTACATTTTGCTGGTGGTTATGACATTGTTTTTTTTTCTTATATATGCGGCTCATTTGGGTCTTCATTTAAAAAATACCACATCAGCCTATTATTGATTGCTTTAAATTTCTTCATTATTGTATAGTTACTAATACTACTACCATTACTGATATTGCTAGTATTAATATGCTATTATTATTATATATTTTAGATCTTAATTCTTTTTTTCCAAAACTTCAACTTAAATTTATTAAGTTATAATAAATAATGACCTTCATCGTAATAAGAATAAAAACATCATGCCTGTTACATCATAATCAATAACTTTGATCTTAATTCTTTTTTTTTCTTTTTTCTTTCTTTTTTCGTTGATTGTGGGGCCTGAACTCTGAGACTGAGTGCAGTCCCTCAGCTCTTTAGCACAAAGCTAGCACTCTACCACGTGAGCTACAGCACCACTTCTGGCATTTTCTGCGTATGTGGTGCTCACGAATTGAACCTGGGGCCTCATGCATGCATTGAGCCACCTTCCCAGCCCTCTTAATTCTTAATTATCACAAGAACTAGTCTAAGTTTTCTTTAATTATAAACTGATCTTTGTTATCTTTTCCTTATATTCATTTGAGCTTGCTTTCTTACTTTTCTCATACCTTGAGTTACATTGTTAGACATTTTGGTATAAATTTTTCTAAATCTTTGCCTGTAGACATTAATGATATAAGTTTCCCTGTTTGTACTGCTCTTCCTGTGTCCTCTAGGATGAACATATTTTATTTGTATTTCCGTCTGTTTTGATAAATATATATCTTTCCTATTTGATTTCTTAATTGTCTCACTGGACATTCAAATTGAAGTTTCTTATTTAATTTAGTAGACATTTGAAAGATACTTTAAAGAGAAGTTCATTGATATTTTGTTGAGTCTTTGTAAGAATAATTCAAGAATACATGTTTTGTTGATTTCATTATTACTTGTTATAAGACCTTTGTAGATGTAATGAAGTTAGGTGATGCATTTTTGGAGAGTTTCTGTAACCTTTTATGTAAAACTTAATTTCTTATTTCTTCTGAATTGGACATCCCTTGTATGTTTATTACTCACATTTGACAGAGTGTGAGAAACAATAATGTGAAAACAATTTAAAGAAACAATCCGGTATGAAACACTAGATAAAAAAAAGACTTTCCTCAATGAGCTGCTTTATGTTATCTGATAATTATATAATTTAGAGCTTCATTATTGTATAATTCTATTTTGAAGAATCTCAACCCAGTCATTATGATCATTAGGGTTTTCATTTTATACAATATTTCCATATAACTACTAATTATAAGTTTCTACATTTGTTTATAAGAAAACAGAAGCTGTCGAAGAGGCTTTAAACCCTGCAACAACCGTCGTTGCATTCCTCATGGCAAGATATGCGATGGTGAAAATGACTGTGGAGATAACTCTGATGAAGTGGATTGTAAAGGTACTTTATTCTTTGTCCGAGGGCAAAAATACCATTATAGTGCTTTTTTAACCTTTCTGGAGACCATTCTGTTGCAATGTACCTAATAACATCTATAGAGCATACCTACACAAATGCTTTTTGAAATAGAACTGGAGATCGCTATCCAAGGAGAATGGCCTAGGCACAGAGATGTTAAATAGTACATGATCTCAATCAGTGGAATCTAATACTCTGGCCCTAATTTTAACAGTAGACTGGCAGTAACCATAGTCTGGGTAGACAAACCTTAGTGAAGGACCAAGTTGATCAACCAGTTTCTAATGTAGTTACATCAGATTTCGAAGTTCTGATGTGCTATAGTTTATTATGGTGAATATAGCTAATAATATTTATGTAATTCATATTTTGAAAAGCTAGAGAAAGGACTTTGAAAATTTAAGCCTTTAAACCATGGGAGAGTGATGAAATTTGGAGGAGTCAGATGTGTTTCACTTGATTTAAACATTACATGATGTGTGTATGTCTTGAAACATCACATGATAACACATTAATTTGTATTATTTTTATAAATCAGTTAAGAATAAATCTAATTTAAAATTATTTCTCATCACTCCAGTTTTACCTATTTGGCTTGGGATTTTTTTGTAAAAATATGTAATTCTGATTTATGATTAAAAGTTCCCATTCATTCCTGATTTGTCTGTTTACCCTTAATCTCATTTCTTAACTAGACAGAAAACCTTATACCTCCTTGTTGAATTTTTCATTACTTTCATATCTAATCACTAGCAAGTTTTGAATTGTTTTTATATATCTTCTAATCTATCTACTCTGAGGTTGGGTATATTAAGGCTTTAACTGCACTCCATACCAATTTTCTAGTTGATTTTACTGATAATCATGATGATACTATTTGGCCATTTTCCATAGTGACTATTATGGAAGATTATTTGACTAAAATTCTGCCTCAACCATTATTCCCTATGTTTGTGTAACAAAATTAACCAATGTGTGCCTCAATTTTCAAACTTTCAAGTAGAAAATACAAATAAGCAATAATACTAATATAAACTTAAATACTAATTGATATTCAGAATAGTACTTGGCATACAGCAAATGCTACCTAACTTTGGCTTTTTTGTGAAAACATTGATGATCAATGGAATGGCCAAAAGCAGCAGAACTGTGACAAAGATTTTTTTTCTGACCATTCAGAACTTCAAAATCTAAACCCTACAAATAAGAAAAACTTTTTTTTGTCAGTCATGGGGCTTGAACTCTGGGCCTGGGTGTGTCCCTCAGCTCTTCAGCTCAAGGCTACTGCTGTACCACTTGAGCCACAGCACTGGAAAGAATTGAATAAACATTTGGGGAAAATAAAGAAGGAAAGGAAAACAGCAGAACAATATAGAGGCAGAATTTTCTATCAGATATTTTCAAGCAGGACAGGCTAATCTACTAAGCACAGCAAACCAAACGAGTGATAAAATATCAAATTAGAATGTATAAAAACCTAAAAACTAAATTTAAAAAGTTTTTTACTTAAATTGGTCAAAAGAAATTATCACAAATTTCTAAGTTACTATGGGTTTTATTAGGGAATGGAGATTTGTTTTCAAGAGTAGTAAAAAAAAATAGTTTGTATATTTGGGTTTAGAAATACAGTGAGTAGTAGCACATGGTTTTGTGTGGATGCATGAAATAGTAAGTTTTATAAAAACAGATTTATTCTGAGTAATGATAGCAATAGCAGCAGATGAATACTAATAAAAATAACTCAAATTATTATTTTTACCCATCTGAAGCTTGATTCTTGATTTCTGGATCATAACTATCTCATCTATCTCTTTCCGCCCTGAACAGTATAAGTGATTTTTGATCATAACCTCTTTTTTGTGGTAAAAATCAGAGCAGTTAGATACCTTCAAAATAGAAAGATGAAATGAGATGGGCAGCGGGGATTCAAGCCTATAATTCTAGATATTAGGGAGGTTCACATCTGAAGATTGTAGTCAAAATTCAACCGAAGAGTAGTCCAAAAAACTCAGATAACCAGCCAAGAAGATACCCAGGAAACATGGCTCAAGTTGTAAAGTCTCAGCCATGAGTGAAAATTTTTGAACCAAAATTCAAGGCTATGAGTTCTAGTCCTGGTAATCACACGCATAAAATTGTGCATCTTTCCTGATGTTAATACAGCATATTTCATATGATGGTTACAACTCTAAAATTTCTCAGAGTCACATAAGAATATTTATTATTTACTGGCAATGACAGAGTTTAACTAACTAGGTCCCATGGATTAGCAAATGAGTGGCTAGAGGAAAGACTATTCATCTCACTTGCATCTTCTAATTTTTCATCATGTTAAGATTGTTCATAATATTCTTGTAAAATAGTTTTCAATTCATACAGAAAAAGAACTTCCCTGAGTCCATATCCTATCCACCAAATATATCACTGTTTGTGATATATTGGTTCAAGTGTGCATTCACCAAGCATCACACTCATAACACACAAAAGATGATGAAGGCAAAGGCTTGGGTGATAATTTAGGGAGGTGGAAAGAGTTCTCTCTCCAAATCTTTCCTTGAAATTACTCTTTCTTTCATCAGCAAATATTTTCTGCTGCACTTTATTGAATATATTTACTCACATACATAGCTCACCTATTACTTTTGAACCAAAAATAAAACCAAATGATAAGGATCAATTTGTTGAATCAGAAGTACAAATGGAGATTTTTGCTATGATGAAGCAATAGGTAAATTATTTGAAGTTTTATTGTACATATGCTGTTTGTATATTGGTAGTGATTATTTCCTTTAGTTTTTACTTCTACAAAGACACTGGCTCTATATACAGAGTGGAATTGTATTCTACTGGGATTTTTGTTCTCTTGTAGAGGAAAGAACAATCCTAAATCTTCATCAATCTTTTATTTACTGCTTCTTTAAAGCTATCCTTTTCATGAGTACGAGCTTTAGACATCAGGCTACAGTGGGGCAATATAAAGAGCTGTTCAAAAAGCTTGTCATTTTGTATTCTTACTATGATTGTATGACGAGATGAGTGTGCAGGTTCAGGGAGAATGCCGGATCTCACTCCTTGCTGTTGACAGAAGGATAAATTGCTTCCCTTGGGAAGTGCGCACATCTTCACTGGAACACTTTTTAGGTAGACTGGAGCGCTAGGAGTTCTGAGGCTTCCTAAAGGAGAGAACACTGCTGTTTTTTGTTGTTTTCCCTCCCCAAAGTTCAAAGAAAAAAAATGATATATTCCATAAACAAGCTAAAGGAATATGGCTGGAAAAGAAATTAACATTCTTCCTGTGCTCACACAGCATTTAACCCTAACTGGTAATTAAATACTTAAATAAGATTTGGTTGGAAAGTGAACAGAATAGAGAAATGTGAGCAAGTTTAATGCTTTCTGTTTGTTCCTTACAAGTTTCCCTTTGCTATAGACTAAGTAAGGAGAGGTGCAAGAGAGCATTGACTTTGTAAGAACCATCTTAAGAACCACAGGGCAAACATACTGATTTTTATGTATTTCATATTTTGCTAAATGTGTTCAATGACTTGGTATACAAATGGATAAGAATAGGACAATTTAGAAATCATTCAAAGGAGAGGATGCTTTTCTATTTCTCTGAACTATACTTTCATCTACAATCCCGGTCACTGCTTCATGCTTTATGCCACCTGATTACTATTCCTGGTGTATTCATAGTATGTTTTCACTGATATTCTGTAGGCCAAATTTTGCTTTGGGACTATCTGAAGGGTATTCTAAGTCTTACTTAGAGTTTCTTTACTTTGACCACATTGTTTTCTTTACTTTCCTTTTAAGGCATTTGGCCTCAGGAAATATTTTGCAGAAAATTTTCATATTCACCTGACAATTTGGATATTTCAGTATCATTCTCTATAAAATATATCACCTAGAGAATGAAACTAATTTCTTTTTTTTCTTTTTTTGGGGGGTCTGGTCGTGTGGCCTGAACTCTGGGCCTGGGCGCTGTCCTTCAGCTCTTCAGCTCAAGGCTAGTGCTCTAGCACTTGAGCCACAGTGCCACTTCTGGCTTTTTCCTTTTTGTTTGTGTAGTGCTGAGGAATCGAACTCAGGGCCTCATGCATGCAAGGCAAGCGCTCTACCACTGAGCCATCTTCCCAGCCCAAAAGAATAAAACAAATTTCAATACTTGATTGCTCAAAAGAAAATAAGAATTTAGGATAAAAAACAGGAAGATGTCTAGAAAAGACATTCGTTTTTGTTATTTTATGAAGTTTCTGCTACTTCAGAGGGTTTTTTCCAATCCCACAACTTAACTTTGTTGTCTCTAATGCAGTCTCGCTCTTACTGCTTATGTCATTCTGCAGCTCCCAATCTATACAACAACTTTGCCTCTTTAAGCCTATCAACCTATTTAAACCTCTCATGTTACTCAAACTCTGTAAGTAAGTCATCTGTGAAGGCAGGACCAGATGTAAAGTGACAATATATTTCTATGTACACATTTTCACTTGGTAATATGCCAGGCCAAACACTCCTTACTAGAATTCACTAGGTCTATTGATAGTTGCAAAAGAAGAACTGTAACCTACAATATTTCTGCTGACAATCCCAGCTTCCTGACCTCTGAGCTCATCTCTTCTCCTGTGCTTTTCTTTTAAACATTGTCTCCTAACTGCTCTGCTCAGTTTCAGTTTCTTTTAATTTGCAGTTCCTCTTCCTATTGCTTTCTTCTTCCCAGAATTCAGACTAAGTTCGTTCTACTTGTTCCACTTTCCTACTCCTCGCAGAGGTTATTCTATATCCTGACTCCACCTGAGAACTTCCAACATTGGTTTAGAAACTCCGTAACTATGAAAATCTCTAAATCTCCAGTCTTATTTGTGTGAAATACTCCCTCTAGTTTCATAGAATGATAATCTGATTCTTCACCTTCTCTGGCACCATGACAGCCTCAGACGGACTTCTTAAGTTTTTACTAAATGCTTCTCTGTAGAAGTTTACAAGGAGAGAGAGGAACATTGGTGATGGAATCATCCCCATTGCAGTCTTTCTGACATGAACACTAATGTCAAGTATGCTATCAGACAGCACTGCTAGCTTCTTAAGAGATAAACCTTTATAGGCTTTTTGTTAAAAATATTACAACTATCTAAAATGTTATTTTACAGACAAGTGCCTTCTGTCTTCTAAACAAAAAGATTAGAAGAAATCATTTTAATGTAATTAGTAAGAGTCTGCTAATAGATAGTGAAGTCACAAACAAAATGTAAATAACTGACATGATTATCTTCTGTGCTAAATATTATATTTATATCTACTAATAGGAAAATGAGCATGGAATGTAATAGAGAGGAATATAGGAAAATATTGCTTTTGTAGATACAATTTTTTTTTCTATTTTGGAACATTGCATTTATCTCTACTATAATGGTGTTATCTGTGTCACTTGCTAAGATGTTACATTAATGAAGAAAACAAAGCTGCAATTATAATTGTAAATTGTAAATAAAACTTTTTTCTAATCAACATTTAGACAGAAGTATGCAATTTCAAGATACAATTAAATATAATAAACACCGTGCATTATGAAATACAAATGACAAGCACATCTTTGAGTGAAATTTGCATATTTTTCATGTAATTTAACCATTTACAATTGGTATAATTTCTAGTTATAATTAGAAAGGGTGTTTAAAATAACAAATTGAGTAAAAGTAGCATACTCAAAGAGCCTTTTAAGTTGTACATTATTATAATGTGTAATTCTCTAAGTGAATGTAACATACATGATGTGCCACACTCCTGTTCCCAACGTATTACTGGGAACAGTTCTATGGGAATGAATGGGTAAGCAACATAGAAAGAAATGTTAGATAAAGAATAATTTATTCAGAAGCTAGATGCTAGTATTTCACACCTGTAATTCTAGCCACACAAGAGGTTGAGATCTAAGGATTGCAGTTTAAAGCCAGCCTGGGCAAGAAAATCTGTGAGAATCTTATCTCCAATTAACTGCCAGAAAACCAGAAGGAAGTGTGGCTCAAATATTGGAGCACTAGCCTTAGAAAAAGAACAGAACAGAAAAGACAGGAAAAGGAAAGAAAGGAAAGGAAAAGAAAGGCGAGGAAAGGAAAGGAAAGGAAATCCTGAAGGAGTACACCCTATTTCTGTATTCAAACCCCAGTATCAACACAAATAAATTTAAATGAACAATAAAAAAGGTATTCTGAACAAATTGCATATGATATTATTGTAAACCTGGTTTTTTTCTAGAAATATCAGAAGATTGTAAAGTATACTTTATAACCATAAGAATAATGAATGCTACATTTATGTGTTCCTTGGCAAGAGCCATACTTAGTATCTATGCAAATATTATACTCACATGGCCCTCTGTAAAGGTCAGAGCAGAGTGCAAATGACTGTGCATTCCTCTGAATAACAGTGAATGCTTAGTCCCCATTCCGTCTTTCATATCTGCCTTTGTCTCCTTATTTCCATATTTTCCCTGCCTCTGTTTCTATCACAGAGAGAAGGCATCTCTGACAACTAGATTGGGATATGTAATTAAGCATTTCCTTTATTCATAGCCTTTTCCTGTAGAAGATAAAAGGAGAGGGGACTGTCCTCAATATGCATTATTCCTTTTTCTTTTTTTTTGTCAGTCATGGGTTTTGAACTCTGTGCCTGGGCACTATTCCTCAGCTTTTCAGCTCAAGGCTAGTGCTCTACCATTTGAGCCACAGCAACACTTCCAGGTTTCTGATGGTTAATTGGAGATAAGAGTGTCATAAACTTTCCTGCCTGGGCTGGCTTTGAACCTTGATCTTCAGATCTCAGCCTCTTGAGTAGCTAGGATTACAGGCATGAGCCACCAGCACACAGTTATTTCTTTTTTAATTGAATTTACTTTTATTGTAAAGGTGATATACAGAGATGGTACAACTATATAAGTAAGGTAATGAGTACATGTTTTCTTAGTGTTACCCCCCTCTCTTGCTTTTCTCCCATGTTCCCTTCCCTCCCCAAATTACCCCCTCTCTTGTTTTTTTCCAACTTACCCTACCACCACTCCCTTCCAAGTTATAAGGTTCATTTCCAACATAGTGTCTGTGAGTATCACTGTTCTATCGGTTCACCCTTTGTTGTTTGTGTCACCATTTTGTTATTCCCCTTCCCCAAATCAACTTAAAATACATACAGGTCACAGTGTACCAAAATAAAAACAGTGACAACAGTGGATAAACCAAAGGGGCAAAAAGAAAATAAAAGAAATAAATTCACAAAGGACATTATTTCTTAGAGCTGTCTTAGTGTTAAAGCCACATGTCTAAGATGATCAGGGCACAGTCTTTTCTTTAATGAAACTTATTATTTAACAGGCCTTGAGATACATGAACAAGTAATTGCAGTTTAAGAGAAATAGCATAACACAGGGAAGAATGGAAGGAAAGGGGAAGACAAAAAAGATGCATTGATCCAGCATTGTGTAGAGAGCCAATGGTCATCTTACACTTCCCAGAGTTAAAAACCAAAAAAAAAAAACTACATTAATGAAAATGTCAACAGTGTATGAATAAGCAGTTATTCTCATGTACTCATTTATTTATTTACCTGTTTTCCTAGTTTCAACCTGTGCCACTGTTGAGTTCCGCTGTGCAGATGGGGCTTGTATTCCAAGATCAGCAAGATGCAACCAAAACATAGATTGTGCAGATGCTTCTGATGAAAAGAACTGCAGTAAGACACCTTACTACCTCTTATCTGTTCATTCCTGGGCACTTTTGGTATTGCATTGAATGATCTCCAACTTATTTCTCAGTGTCATCCAGAATTTATATGTAATTAACCTCTTTTGTGTAGGATAATTTTGTGTTTTTCTCCAAGCTAACTTTTTTTTGTTTTTGCCTCTGTGGCCTAGTCTTTGAACCTGAGATATTTTTTTCATTTTTTGTTTATATCATTTTAGGTGATACAAACTGCACACATTTCTATAAACTTGGAGTGAAAACTACTGGGTTCATAAAATGTAATTCTACCTCACTGTGCATTCTGCCAAGCTGGATATGTGATGGTTCTAATGACTGTGGCGACTATTCAGACGAATTAAAGTGTCCAGGTAATACAAGAAAAGGAGCATAGTCCCTCCCTTACAGATTTCAAAGCTACTTAGATAGCTGGATGAATTTGTTAATTGTTATTTTTAGTCTTCACTGTTTGAGATTAACATTTAAATAATATACAATACAAAGTAATTATTCCCTTCTAAAAAATGTCCTTTGATCTATTTAAATGAGTGTAAGAGGTTATTAAAGATATGTGTCCTAAACTGGGCAAGGTAGCACATGACTTATAATTCTAACATTTAGAAAGTAATACTATAGCCACACCTGTAATTCTACTCTAGATGCTGAGATCTGAGAATCATGGTTCAAAAATAGCCTGGGCAGAAAAATCCCCATGAGACTTTTATCTCCAATTAACCACCAAAAAAATGGAAGTGGTGCTGTGGCTCCACTGGTAGAGGGCTAGTCTTGAGCACAAAGAAGCTCAGGGACAGAACCCAGGCCATGAGTTCAAGCTCCAAAACTGTCCAAAAAGAGAAAGAAAGCAAGAAAGCAAGGAAGGAAGGAAGGAAGGGAGGTAGGGAGGGAGGGAAGGAGGCAGGGAGGAAAGAAGGAAGAAAGGAAGGAAGGAAGGGAGGAAGGGAAGGAGGGAGGGAGGGAGGGAAGAAAAGACTGCCCTGAGGTACAAAAGGAGACCATCTCAAAAGAAAAGAAAGGAATAGACACTAAATTTTGATCTTTTATTTATATTTAGCTCCTCACTAATAATTTTGAAATTGGTAATTATGTTTTTATAATGTATCATCCGGAGCTAGAGATGTAATTCAGTGATAGATGCTTGCCTAGAGAGTGCTGAGTTTAATCCCCAGCACTAGAATCCATCAGTTAATTATTAAAGCAAAGCAAAGTAAAATCTTTAATCCATAAGTATTTGTGAGAAATATAGTAAAACTTGTAACCATTATTCACAGAGTAAAAGAAAAGTTATACTTTTTTACTACCAGCTTTGCTAAATGTTCTCATACAGCTAGAATTTTCTTTTGAGGATTCAGTTACAGTATATACAATTATGGACAGAGGGACTTAGGAAGCAGTTATTTTTGTTATGGAACAAGGTCCAACAGGTATATGTGTGTCTTTCTAGAAGCCATCATAATCTATGTAAGCTCTGAAAAGTATCATCTGCTTTTTTTAGAGAATGCCTTCTGTGATTCTAATTGAGGGTACTAAAATTATATATAAAAATATATATTCATATACATATGCCTGTAATTTACTTACTGTGTACATATAAAATTGGAAAAGGGTATGCAAAACAGAATACTTTTGAATTTCGTTTTTATTCCCCTTTTAGACCCCAGCCTCTAACCATATACTTTTCTCATATTTGTTAAAATAAAAAGTTTCTTAAATATTTTATATAATGTTTTTATTGGATATTTCCCATAGCAATTAAAAAAACACATAGTCTTCTATAAAAAATATTTTTTTGTAATAAAGATGTTGGACCATTCTGTAATACCATTTTGGTTTAAATCCTTTTTGGTTTTCAAAAGGTAGGCTGTCTCTCTGCTTGAGGTAGAAAAGCAACATGGATGAGTACAATTCCATTGTACAAATATATCATTTTCTTGACCCATTTGTCCATTCAAGGACATCTGGATTGATTCCATATCTTGTCTAGAGTGAATGGTACTACAATAACCATGGTGTGTGATGGTGACTTGGCATCCTGCTTTGTAATCTTTTGGATATATGCTCAGCAGTGATACCACTGGATCATAAGGTTGTTGTATGTTTAATTTTTTGAGGGACCTCTATTTTCCATAGTGAAAAGTTTACATTTACACCAAACACATAAAAAAGTGGTCCCTTTTGGCAACCTGCTTGCCAGCATCTGTTACTGTTTGTTATCATACTAACTGGGGTGAGGTAGAATCTCACTGTTGTTTTGATTTGCATTTCCTTTATGCACAGAGATCTTGAGCATTTATTCATTTGTCTATTGGCCGTTTTTATTTCTTCTTCTGAAAAGAATGTGTTTAGCTCATGAGCCTATTTACTACTTGGATTGTTTGGGGGATTTTGGGCAGGATTTAATTAATTAAATTCCTTGTATACTCTCTATTTTCCCCTTCCATTGTACCTCTCATAAATAAATGGGAATACTTGGAAAATTATATTAAGTATGTCAGGCCCAGAAAAAATAGGATTCATGTTTGGTTTACTTTGTGAAAACTACATTAACTTACAAATTCACAGGTAAATATGTTGGGTGGTATGTACGTATAAACAAATAACAGGCGAATTGTAAAGGGGTCTGTTTGTGTAGCTTCAGAGTTGGATCGACATCGCCAAGCACAGATTTAGTCTTGTCATTTTGTTTACACATTGGGGAGAAAAAACTTCAGTTTATTAAGCATTTCATGTAACTGCATCCAAGTTTTGCCAGGCTGGAAACCTGGACCTTTTCTGTGTAGTGACTTTTTAATTCTAGTTTTCATAACTTGGAGATCACACTGTTGCTTTCGCATGATGTATGTAGTGTCTCATGACTGAAGTTTGATTTGTTTATAGTATCTGTACTCCTTGTATTTTTCAAGAGCTATTTTGTAAACAGAAGATGTATTTCTCCATTGAAAACACAATAAAAAACAGCACAAAAAACAAACATATTAAACCAAATATGGTAGATTCAAAAGACATTTCAAATTGTATAATTCTATAAAAATCTAAAATCAGAGTTCAGAAAAGTAAAACACCAGGAAGCAGGCACTTGAAAGGCTGGCATAGGTTCAAGGGGAAAGATGTAGACAAATGAAGAAAATAAGCACAGGAGAAGAGAGGGCGGTTGCAGCAAGAATATAATGTATGTCCAACAAAATTAAGGAGGGGTGGATAGAGAAGAGAGGGGTGAGAATGTTGGAAGTGGTGACACTGATCAAGATATATTATATTCACAAACTGCTTTGTTAAATGAAAAATTTTTATAACTACTTAAATAAAAAGTTGAAAACTGAAAAGATAAAAAAATATGTATAATGTAACTGGAATAAAAAGAAAAGCAACATGGAGTTACAAAACATTGCATGGACTGTAGCTCATTGTCTTTTGCCTATATACACTTTTACTGTTTACAATAAGTATTTTAAAATGAATTTTTATTGTTTTAGGTTGGTAGAGCCTGTTTGTCAAGATAATGAACCCAAATATCTCTTTTGAAATGACACATTATCTTAATTTGGCTGATGTTATTATTTTGAAATTATCTTAAAGGCAGCATATAATTGACATTCATTAAATGGATACTTTATTTTGTTTCCCATATTATTTGTTGATTCCTAAAATTGATCTTCTTTGGAAAGTGAGAATTTTTTTTCTATCTAGGATGGAAAGGAATGTTTGTGCAGGTTCATAAGACAAGTGGATAGACAGGCAGGAAGCCAGCAGCAGCTCAGCCAAAACACTTCAGATAATAACTTGGCAAACTCCTAAGAAGGTCAAGGTGTAAAGCATAGTGATGATGATTTCAGAATGAACACACTGGATCTGTGGTTTCCTTCTTAAAAATAAAGTTAAAATTTAAAATTATTCATACCATAATTTTATGATTAGCACACATAAATGATACAAGTTGCTTTCATTCTGATAATTCAATGGGTACATACAGTCTATTTGACCAAGTTTTATTCCCCAGAGCCTGTTTTCTTCCCTAACTCTCCTATTTCTTCCCTCCCTCTTTTAGTGGATTTTATTATACTTGCTTCATGAGTAAATATGTCATGTACTTTTATTCTCTTTATATTTCAATGTTCCTTTCATTATTGTCCTCCTCCACCTCCCTCGCTTCCTCCTCTTCCTTCTCCTCCTCCTCAGCAGCAGCAGCAGCAGCAGAAATTTGAGTCTAAACTCCATGAATGAGCAAAAACACATTATTTAGCTGGCAAGACTTTCATAATAGCATATTTTGCAGTGTTTTGTGCTTATATTCTCTAAGGTTTACTTCACTGTTGATTGACTAAGGGCTTAACCAAGGTACATCTAAAATTACTGTGTCCAATATCATATAATAAAAGTAAAAATCCAGTATTTCATATGCCCTCTTGAATATTATAATAGTAACTCTATTTTGTAATGATTTAAATAGTTCTTTTTAGTCTCATGATACTATTTTCAAAGTACAAACATTTATTTTTTAACATATTTGGGACATTAAAGATTGAATCCAAGACCTCACATATGTTGAGTACATATTCTAACACTCAGCTACACATCAGCTCTATAACAGTTCAAGAAGTTTCAATATAATTTGTTCTTCTATCTTATAATAGACAATTATTGTTTGATTCTTATCAAATCCTATTCAGAATAAATGAAAATAGATACAAAGAATCTACATTTTTCAAACAAATATACACTGAGATTTATTTTGTAATTTTTGAGTATATACTTAAGAATATTTTCCATTCAATGGATCAAGAAAATGTGATAGATAGATAGATAGATAGAGAGAGAGAGAGAGAGAGATAAAGAGATAGATTCTATGCTTCCATCAAAAAGAATGATACCACCCCATTTATTAGGAAATGGAAAGGAAAGAAATGGAAAGACTTGGAAAAAAATCTTCTTAAGTGAAGTAACCTAGCTAGACACAAATAAATATAGGTCCCATGACTTCTCTCTTTTGCAATTAGTATATGGCTAGGATAATTTTATCCAATGAGCAGAAAACCTCCAAAGCTATGTACATATGACATATAAGATGAAGCTAAGTGAAATGAACCCCAAGGTATGGACACAAGACTTTTTCTTTGTTGTTATTGTTTTTAATGTATTTTTTTTGTTTCTTTTGTATATTCTTACCCCTATATGGTATATCCCATGTCATCACTGTATTTGATTTTGGTGCCCTGAAACTTGTATATACATTTTTCTAATTTGGGGACGAGAAGGGACATAACAAAATGCTGAAACAAAGAGAGAGGATGACCCATTTCAATAATGATACTCACAAGACACTATGTTGGAAGTGAACTTTGCAACTTTGGTGGGGGTGAGGAGTGAGGGAGATGGGGGAGGGATAATAGGAGAAAAACAAAGGAGTGGGTAACAATGCTCCATAAGAAATGTACTCATTACCTTACTAATGTAACTGTAACCCCTCTGTACAACATCTTTACAATAAAATAAAATTAAAATTAATAAATCATTGCCATTCCAAAAAAGAGAATATTTTTTCCATTCAAAAAAGATTCTCTGTAACAATACCAAACTTCATAATCTACCATAGCCATAATACTGAAAATATCTTGGTACTGGCACACACACACACACACACACACACACACACACACACACACACAAAGATTCTCTGAAGTTAGATTCATCTACTTACAGTCATTTAAGTTACTTTCCCCATTTTAATTTTATTTCCAATATCCATCCTATTTTCTAGAGCCAGCATATGTGCCAATTGCTTAAGTCTGTTCTAAGGCCAAGTCCTGAACTGGATCTATTTTATGTATCGTTTCATCTTTATTGAAAAGGTAACGAGCAGGGGGTTACAGTTACACGAGTAATGTAATGAGTACTTTTGTTTTAAACACAGTTACCCCATCCCTCCTTTTCTTCCCCCTACCCATCCCTAACCATCCCCCCCCAAGGTTGCAAAGTTTATTTCCAACATAGTATCAAGTGAGTATCAATGTTACATTAATTCATCCTGCTGTTTCTGTGATTCCCTTTCCCTTCCACAGATGGAATAAACTTATATACAAGACAAAGGTAGAGAAAACTAAAACAGAAAAAACAAAAAAATAACAAAAAAGCTACAAATCTTGTCAAACTTGTTACCTTTTTCCCTCATTTTTTTCCTATTTTCCTTCCCTGGCACCACCACCCCTAGGTTGTACAGATCATTTCCAACATATTGTCCTGTGAATGTCACTGTTGTATTGGTTCCCCCTTGTTCTTTGTCTCACCATTCTGTTGTCCCACTTCCCTTCCCTAGTTCAAATAAATGTACATACAATACCAGGGTCACTGTATTTATAGTGACTACAGAGCATGTACAATAGGGGGAAGAAAATACAAAAGAAAAAATTCACATAGTACAATAAGACCACAACAACAAAGAAAACCTCTCCTTTCCATATCTCCGAGTTCATTTTGCTTAGCATTTTCTTATATGGTCATATATACATAGCTGTTGAGCTATTCTGCTCATCTGCTAAGATTACCGTAGACATACACTAATTATTGGAAATAAAGAAAAGGGGAACACAAAATAGTGAGAATAGGACAAGAGGGGAAAACAATGTAAGAGCGATAAACACAAGACATTATGTTGGAAATGATTTGTACAACTTGAGGGTAGAGTGGCGGGAGATGGAAAGTAGGAGAAAAATGAGGGAAGGGATAACAAGTGTGACAAGAAAGGTACTTATTACTTTACTAACATAATTTTAACCCCTCTGTACATCACCTTGACAATAAAAATGTAAAAAAATAACCACATAAGGACATAATAAGAACTTCTTGATTCTAATTCTTGGATTTTAAGTCAACATGCTTCACTATATATAGTCCAATGAACTCATAGACCTTAGTCTAGTTATTACAAATGAGAGAAACCATACAGCCTATTT
The DNA here is from genome assembly GCF_000151885.1 of Dipodomys ordii. Lineage (NCBI taxonomy): Eukaryota > Metazoa > Chordata > Mammalia > Rodentia > Heteromyidae > Dipodomys > Dipodomys ordii. Next base: position 5,682,908 of record NW_012267342.1, read on the forward strand.
TTCTTTGGGTTTGGGTTACTTTGCTTAATACAATTTTTTCAGGGTCTTTCTATTTCCTTATGAATGAGGCAATGTCATTCTTTCTGATGGGAACATAGAACTTCATTTTTGATCCATGCATCCACTGAGGGGCATCTGGTTTGGTTCCATATCTTATCCATGGTAAATAATGCTGCAATGAACATGTTTATGATGGTAGCTTGATTTGCAATCCTGATTTCAAATAAAATAGACTTCAAATTAAAATTAGTGAAATGGAAAGACTTGGAAAAAAATTATATTGAGTGAAGTAAGCCAGGCACAAAGATACGTAAGTCCCACGGTTTCCTTTATTTGCAACAGCTAGTATATATCTGAGACAAGCAGAAAAGGTCAGATAAAATGATATTAAGTGAAATGAACCCCAAGATAAGGATACAAGTGTTTTCTTTTTTCTTTCTTGCTATTGTTTCTAATGTATTTATAAGGTACCACGTGATTTTTTGTATGTCCCTCCCCCATGGTATAACCCCTATTTTCACTGTATTTGATGTTGGTATAATTTGGGGAGAAGGAAAACAAATTGCTTAAATAAGGATACAGTTTGAGCCACTGAAACAATGAGATGTACAAGACACTATGTCAAAAAATGAACTTTACAATTGGCGGGGGATGGGGACCAGGAGATATGGGAAGGTATGGGAAGGGGAAACAAAGGAGGAGACAGCAATGCTTGATAAAAAAATTTACTCATTACTTTGCTCAAGTGATTGTAATCCCTCTGTACAGTATTTTCACAGTAAAAACTAATTTAAAAAATAAAAAATAAAGTAAAATTAAATTAGTGAGATATTTCCTACAGGAGGATTTAACAATCCTAAACTTCTACACACCAAATGCCAGAACACCCAAATTCATCAAACACTACTTACACTAAAAACACACATAGGTTGAAACACATTGATTTGTTGGTGGCTTTAACATACCACTGCCACCTCTGGATAGGCAAAAACTCAACAGAGAAACTTCAGACTAAACAATTGCACAGACTAACTAGTCTGAACAGATATCTTACAGAATATGTTCTTTCAGCAGCACATATATAATTCTACAAAATAGGTCACATTCGAGGGCACAAAGCAAATCTGAAAATTAAGAAATATTGATATTATTCCCTGCATTTTCTCAGAACATAATGAAATAAACTTCAAGCTCAACACTAAAGCCACCATAGAAAATTCTATAGTGCTTAGAGACTGAACAGTACATTGTTAAACTGGATTTAATTGTCATTTTTGGCTATTTCCTTTGGTATCTGATGGTTTTTCATTCTCTTCTTGGAGCTTAAGGAGAATATGTCAACTAGTATTTTTGCCTGTTCTTTATCATTTACAGCTTAAGCCCTGTATCTACATAAAATTGAAAAAGTCTAATAATAATTTAAAGTATTTGACATTGCATTCTATATTCTACCACAGTTCAAAGCAAACACAAATGTGAAGAAAATTATTTTGGTTGTCCTAGTGGAAGATGCATTTTGAATAGCTGGATATGTGATGGTCAGAAAGATTGTGAGGATGGGCTTGATGAATTCCACTGTGGTGAGGAATTATAACTTGTTTTAATTTTATACATCTTGTTATTATTTATATGCCACTATTCCCTTACATACAGATCTTATACAAAATGTTAATGGATGTTAACTTTGATTTTACTTTTGTTAGCTCATATGAGATGGGTTAAAATAAACCAAAAAATGGAATTGGTGCTAATAATGTTTTCTTTAAACCTATACTTAAAAATTGGTTATTTTGCTGGATGTTGGTGGCTCACACCTGTAATCCTAGCTACTCAGGAAGCTGAGATCTGTGGAACACTGTTCACAGCCAGCTATGGCAAGAAAGTACATGAGACTCTTACCTCCAATAAACCACTAGAAAACCAGAAGAGCACTGTCGCTCAAGTGGTAAAATGCTGAGCTGAAGAGCTCAGGGACATTGTCCAGGCCCAGAGTTCAAGCTCCACGACCAAAAAAAAAAAAAAAAGCTACTTCTATTTGTGTAATATATATATATATATATATATATATATATATATATATATTACACTAATATATATATATTCATTTTCTTATTTATTTAAGATGACATTAATATATTTATATTTAATTAAAAAATAAAATTTTGAGTGACATTATACTCCATATTGTTGTGAGAGTTATATTATGTTAAATTTTCTATTAAATTGTGTGTGTGGCTTCAAATAATAGACTCAAACCTCAATTGCTTCAAATATTCATCCCTTGCTCTTCAGCTTTTAATTTCTGAGGGTGCACATTTCATTTCCTATCGATAAGGTAAAAAACAGCCTTAAAAATTATTTTACAAAATTTATAGATTTTTGTGATTTGCAGGCCACAGAAATTTCCTAAAGGAAAACAGAGCATATATCTGCTATTTTCTCTTAACATAAGTAACATACACTATGATGAATAGAAAGAGTGGGATAAAAAGACTAAAAATGGATCTTCTATGAAATGTCAAACTCTCCTAAAAGTAAATGTCATGAAATGAAAAAGTACATTTTGTTTGATTAAGATCCTATATATCTTTACATCAGAGCCACATTCTGGAGAAGGTTCACCATAAACTTCTAAATATTTTAGGTGGAGTCATAATTTCTAAAACTGGAAGCCATTCTATAATTATATTTCTTTTATTTTTCCCCTAAGCATCAGTTGTCTAAATTTTCTTTGACTATTTAAATCAATATTTTCAATTGGAAATTCAATTGTTTAAAACAGTCTTTAGGAGTAAAGACACATTGATGTTTATATAATAGGTTATTTTTAACTATTTTTCTTGAGAGGATATTTGCTGTTGGTATAGAGGGTGTGATTTAAAACTATAACAATATTAACTATGGACAGAAATGGAGTCTGTAATATAAGTGCCTAAGTTTTAAGAAAAAAAACAAGAAGTCACTATTGTAATTAATTTGGGTATTTTAGCCAAGTATTTTACAATGTAGTGTTTATAAATAACTGAAACAAAGGGATCAATGTATTAGATACATATTAACTTGTCATTAAATTAAAGTTTTTAAGTCACTTCACTTGTATAAACAAGCATTGGCTAGTCAGTTCAACCTATCTTAACTTTGTTTGGGATGATGTACTTTTCTTTCTTTCTTTTCAAATTTTTAAAAGGATTACTAAGTGTACCTACATCAGAATTATCTACTTTATGTGCTCACAGCACACATTTTAAAGAAATGACTATAATGAAAATTATAAGAGAGGCAGCCAGCATACTGAGTACCTCAAAGACAGCCTCTGAGAATCATGTTAAAGGAAGACAGTGGTGTACTGGAAATACTGAAGGAATATGCAAATACTTGTCAAAATTTTATAGGGAATTGGTTAGCTTTATTCTAGGATGGTTTTTGTAATACTATTAAGAACAAACTTTTTTTTTTACTGTGGACGATGTTCTGAGGTGATCTCAACAAATCTATTTTCCTTTCTAAAATAATGACAATTGACAATTGTTAATACTTTTGGAACACTATTGCTGACTTGTTACTTGTACATACCATGCAATGATAAGATTATCAGGATAATCATTTGTGTTTCCACATCGATTATTACTTAATGTAGAAAGCTTCAAATTTTTTCCACTTAGTGTAAAAATAAGATAGCATGGTTTAGGTAAGTGTAGTCACTTCATTATACAATAAGACACCAGATGTTTTACCTAAAACAAACAAACAAAAAACCCCAAAATATCCTTGTTTGTTCCTTTTCTAGATTCTTCTTGCTCTTGGAACCAGTTTGCTTGTTCTACACAAAAATGTATTTCTAAACACTGGATTTGTGATGGAGAGGATGACTGTGGGAATGGACTCGATGAAAGTGACAGTATTTGTGGTGAGTTGATTTTTTAGTGGTCTCAATTAATTTTTAAGTAATATAGGTTCTGGGACACACAGAATATTTTTTCTAGTAAATTTGTCACTCCATTTTCTGTACTTTTGTATGTATATGTACTTATATTAGTTACAGCTCATTTTAGTTTTTAAATAGTTATGTTATATGTAAGGCTTTTCTTCAATATTCTCACAAGAAATGTGTCTGTCCATTTTATTTGTTTATTGTGACTTCCTTGGAGACATCACAGTGATTCAGGTTGCTGTAAAATAAAGGAACTAGTTTTGAGTAACTCTTGAAATATGTTGTTAGTTAACTTCCCAAATTAGTAGGTGAATTCACACTGCCACCAAACAACCATATTTATTGTTTATGTTTTTCAATGTGTATATTTTACAGTGTCTGATTTTACTGAGTTATTTTAAAGGGAATGTAAAGAATGGTGGCTAATATGTATGAGACTAAAAGTATTTTATGATTTAGTGTATATATGATTGTACATATTAATATCAAGCATGTATAGTTACATTCTTTATATTAACTAAATCTTCAATGCAAATTGATTTTTAGTAATCACACAGATTTATCAAAGAGCCTACATTGATCACATAGCTTATATTTCTCAAGGGGTACAGGAAGGAGAATAGCTTTACAAACAAGTTACAATTGGTTAAGTACTATACTAAATTTATTTCATTTATATTGACTATTGGTTCTGACTATCATGTGTTTGTAGCTATAGCTATTATCCTTCACTTGTAATATCAGAACTTTTTGATGCCTATTACTCCCATCTTAAAAAGAGAAGGAGGTGACTCATGAAATCAAGTATGTGTACAATTAAAAATTCCTAATAGGGGCTGGGAAGGTGGCTCAGTGGTAGAGCGCTTGCCTTGCATGCCTGAGGCCCTGGGTTCGATTCCTCAGCACCACATAAGCAAAAAGAAAAAAAAAGCCAGAAGTGGTGCTGTGACTCAAGTGGTAGAGCTCTAGCCTTGAGCTGAAGAGCTGAGGGACAGCGCCCAGGCCCAGAGTTCAGGCCCCACAACCGGACCCCCCCCAAAAAAAATTCCTAATAGTTCTTCAGTTTTTTTCTTCTTGCGTCCTGCTCTGAGACAGCTGAAACAGGAAAGCTATTTCAAAGCACTCTGGGCTCAACCAAAGCTCTATATAAATTTTATGTAGTTGATATATTTCATGAAAATAGGCAGTTCCTATATTTAAAACACCCAGTCTCTATTTTCTTTTTCCATAGCGGAAATCATATACTTATGAAGACAGTGAAGAAAAAAATATAGTATAGTCACACTCCAAAAGCTCTGGACACAAAACAAATAATAGTTATTATTTAGATGACTGGCTACTCTCTAATTTCTTCCCTTTAGAATTAAATATTATTTTAACACAGTATTACCTAGTAACAATGGGATAAACATGTTTCTATTGTCTAAAATTATCTTGTTTTTCATCTTTTATTTCACACTACACAAAATAACTCCATTAATAATTCTTAAATCCATTGATAATGGATTTGCAAGCTCTTTGATAATGGCAATAATTTCAATGCTTATTTCTATGATTCCTTGTAAAATGGATACAAACAAGATTTATATATAATTATTAAAATAACAAAACCAATATATATATATTATTCATTACTATAATACCATCTCTTTTCTCTTGTCTCTCTTCTTTTAATGAAATGCTATTATTTTTCTTAAATATATATGCCTATATACATATCTCTATCTCTATAACTTTATCGCTATACATAAATGTCCCAATATTTCATTAAGTAAATGACGAAATGTTAGTGGACCAGTTGATGGACCATCAAATTTTATTTATTTACTTATACCCGATATGTTGTATACTTGCATCCTAGTAACTCAAAATACTACTTTTAACAACAAACGAGTAACACACTGAAGTATAATATAGAATAGGAAAGGAAACTTGCAAGTGATTAATCTCAGTGATTCCCAACTCATTGTACTGAATATCTTTTCATGCTCTTAAAATTTAGGTTCCCCATCTCCACATTACACATCTCTTTAACCAGCATGGAGGAATTCTGACTATAATTCCAATGGCCTTATTTTTGGAAAATATATCTAATCTAACTTCATCTTTCTACCAGTAAAAATAAAAGAAATAGAAAACCTTAGAGAGATGTAAAAAATTACCTGAAGGCACTCAGCTAATTACTGATGTCAGAACTAGGTACTTCATTTCAGGTTCCATATTACTAAGTACAATAGTGACTCCTATAATTTGACTATTGATTATCTGAGCCCACACAAGAAGGATGGAATATATCACATCAGCTTGGTTTTCCTCTCCTTTGGAAATGTTTTCTCTGGGGAAGGTGTTATGTCTCCAGATAGCAATGCCACCCATGGAATGAGTTGTTTGTTTGTTTGTTATTTTGCCCATTGTCTCTCAAAGAATCAGAAGAACATTTTTCAAACTTTATTTTATGGTAAAGATGCTGTACAGAGGGGTTCCAGTTACATGTGTAAAGTAATGAGTACATTTCTTGTCAAATTTGCTGCCCCTTCCCTCCTACTTTCTCTTACTCTCCTTCCTCCCTGCAAGTTGTACAGATCATTTCTACCATCTTGTCCTGTATATAGCTGTTGCATTGGTTCCCCTCTGTCCTTTGTCTCACCACTCTATTGTTCCCTTTCCCTTCCCTAATTCAAATAAATGTATCTACATACCAGGGTACCAAAATCAACTACAGTGACAACAGGGGATATACCATAGGGGGAAGAACATACAAAAGAAACAAAAAAAATCACATAGTACATTAAAAACAACCACCACCAAGAAAAACCTTTTGTGTCCATATCTTGGGGTCATTTTGCTTAGTATCAGAAGAACATTAGTTGTTAGGTTTTTTGGTTTTTTGTTTTTGTTTTTGTTTTTGTCTGTCATAGGGCTTGAACCCTGAGCCTATGCACTGTCCATGAGCTCTTCAGCTCAAAATAAGCATGCTACCACTTGAGACCCAGAACCACTTTCGGATTCCTGGTGGTTAATTGGAGATACAGCTCTTAGGGACTTTCCTGACTCAGCTGGCTTTGAATCCTGATACTCAGATCATGGCCTCCTAAGTAGCTAGGATTACAGATGTCAGCCACTGGTGCCTGGTTAGAAGAACATTTTTAAGGGAGCGATTAAGTTACCTGCAAAGAACCATCTGCCATCTTATAGTCTGAGATCACTTTTTAATTATGTAGTCAAATCCCTCATTCTAAAAGAGGGAAATTCTGATATCACTTTTCTCTAATGTCAAAGACATGCAAAATTAGCTTTCCCACTTACAAATTAGCCCCCAAAATAATATAATGATTATACTGAGGCAAATAATGATGTTACATCAAAGACAATGCAGAAATTTAAAACTTCAGGTTATATAATAGAAATATCATGAGTGGCCAGTGTCTCACACTTGTATTTTAGCTACTAAAGAGGCTGTGATCTGAGGATCCATGTCAAAAACAAGCCTGGGCAGGAAAGTGCATGAGACACTTACCTCCAATTAAGCACCAAAAAAGCTGGAAGTGAAGATGTAGCTCAACTGGTAGAGCAGTAGATTGAGCAAGATGCTCAGAGACAGTGTCCAGTCCCCGAGTTCAAACCCAGAACCAATATAAGGAGGAAAGAAGACTGAAGGTAAAGGAAGAAGGAAGAAGAAAGAAGAAGTGGAACAAGAAGGAAGAAGAGGAACAAGAAATAAGAAGGAAAAATGAGGAGAATAACAAGAAGAATCTTACAACTTAAAGTATTGCAAGTACAAAATTGTAAATTGCCTTATTTGTTCATGGAGCAAGCTTGAAAATATAAGGAACCATACAAAGATCAACTTTATAAAGCAAAATTTATAGAAGTTACAATAGATATATTAGCAGTTAGAATCATTTTAAAAAATGAAAAATATTTTTGGATATTTTTCTGATTTCTTCCATGTTAAACCTCATTCTACTAAAGCTCAGATTCTAAATTAAATGATTAGATTCACATTACCTGGTAACTTATCAGTATTCACTCACCATCTTGTTCTTCAGGCCAAAGTATGTGTAAGAGACAACTATAATTAAGTGTAAAAGATCCCTAAGTTATTTTGCAAGAATTTTCTTCAGTGGCCTATTTTGTAAAGATTATGGTGCAGAGCATTTTCTGTCTATAACATGGTAGCTGAAAAGTGGGAACATAATAAGCATTCCATTAAACCCTACATGATCAAAGGAAATACATTCATCTGTCGAATCAGTCATGTTCTCATTCTAGAATTGTTTTCCAGTGTTGGGAATTGAACCCAGGACCCTGAACATATTAGACAAGTGCTGTACTCAAAAATAACATATGCATCCCATTGAAGGGTTCATTTTCATAAATCTAATGCTATATTTTGACACATATACTGAAGAAATTTTTACATAGCACCATGAAACTTTTGTAAAGTTAGATTGAAGTACAGGCTACTAACTCACATAAATATAAAATAAAATAAATGGAACATTTACTATAGAAATCTATATAAGGGTCCATGAGCATCATGAAGGAAGTGATATGACACTGACTATATCTGCATTAGGAAGAGAAGATGATCCTTTGAATTTCCTGTCCAAATCAACAAGCATTTTTTAAATCATATCATATGAGCATAAGGGACATTGTATTCATAAACCAGAGAACAAGCAGATTCTAGTTATTATGAAAACATTATTACATGTATAAAATCAAAGGCAGCATGTTTTGTTCCTTCCAACAACACAGGATGTGATAGAATGAAAAATGACATTAGCGGTTAAGAGAAAGTTCTCAGGAATAGGAAGGAATTTGGTACTGCATTCATTTTTTTCTATGAAATAAGACTAACGGTTCTACCTCCTGGAGCTTCTTGGATTGAATAAGGAAAATTCTGTTTTCCCTCTTTGGAAAGGAAATGTAACTGAAAGGCTTTGTCAAGTGGACCTATAGTGATTGTAATGACATTTTTCTTTTGGGTTTAAGGTGACGTCACCTGTGCTGCTGACATGTTCAGCTGCCAGGGCTCCCATGCCTGCGTGCCCCAACACTGGCTTTGTGATGGTGAGAGGGACTGCCCCAATGGAAGCGATGAACTTTCCACAGCAGGCTGTGGTATGTACTTGGCTGGGACTGGGTGTCCAAAACAAAACAAAACCAAAACAACTGCAGCATCCTTCAGTCTTTGCATAGGGCTCTGGGTATCACAGGTTCCTCCATGTTTCCCATTCTTGAATACGTAGTAGCCTTCCTAAGCGGATGTCGCTATCAAAACAGTTCAGCATCCCTCTTGCAGAGTGTTTCAGATCCACACAGGAGATATTACCCACTTAATAACAATTTTTATAGGTGCAGAAATACCACGCCCCCTCCAAGATAGTATAACTACATTATGTTTGTGAGCGCGGCAGGTTTTGATACTTTCTTTTAAGTGGCTTCCATCCCCCAAGAAAGCATTTAGATTGTCTAGTATAGATACTCTGTAAATGGCTGATCTGATCTTAGATATCCACTGATCAGAAGGTCAGTAAACACCTATTAGTCCTACAGATAGGGTATTAACCCTTGGGTCAGGTGAGGATAGTGGAGATATAGCTGAATGAAGCTAAGGGATTCAAGGAACACATTTGGAGGTCAAACAATTTACCAAGTTTCTGACTCTTGATCGTTTCAGGAAATTTTCAGCTAAAACTCAATGGTTTAAAAAAAATGAGATACATTCCTCTGAGTGATCGGAAAGAGGAAAGGACTGAATATTTGAATGCAGCTCCCAAGGTCACACAGGGATCTGTTGTGTTGAGCAATTTATCAAAAATAGTACAATCAATTCAGTTTGTGAAAGTTAATTCTGCCAATCATTTTTCCTCAATGACTTGTCTTTATATCTTTAAGATGCTGTATCTGAAGCCATAACGTAAGTGTACATGAATTCAGTTGTATGTACTTAAAAGAGGTAGACAAAGCACCAAATAAATAGAAATCTTAGAATAGGCCTGCTTGCAAAGAATTCACACTACAGTGGTAGAATAATTCACTTTGATCTTGAAACTGATATGTGTGTGTCTATAAAGGTCAATGGGGCCACTGAGGGCTACATAATAAAAGATTATGCATCAATTCAGGGATCCAGATGGTCCCAGTATGCTGTTGCTATTGTAGCAAGTTAACACTCTGGGAAGCATATTAACACTTTTGGACCTCATGGGTACTATTAAGTAAATTATGCAAAAATGTAGCAAATGGTACTCAAGCGATCTGAAAGTGTTAATGCCAAATAAGTTAATGTTGCTCAGTGTTTAAAAGAAATAAGTCATGTATTAGCATTGGCATAATTCACTTGAGTTATATAAAGCTGTCACACAGTTAAAAGTTAGAAGGGTTATTAGTAACTCTGAATTTTACTTTGATTATAATGGGCAAATTTTTAATGATGTTTCTTTGTGACTTCTATGTAGTTGTTAAAATAATTTTTTCAAAGTGTAGTAAATTGGATTCCAGTGAAAGAATCTTTTTTGCTATACTACTCATGACTCTATGTTAATTATTGCTGACAGGAAAGCAGATAGTTCTTGGTTCATAGAGCTTACGGCAGCCTAAATCTGAGGACTAAATGACATGAGAAAAAATAATTACAATAGCTTAACTTTTAGCTTAATTCTTTGTGTATGTATATATGTATGTATTAGTATATATACATATAGATGTTTCTATGTATGTGTGTATATATATATATATATAAGCTATAGATAGACAGATGATAGATAGCTAGATAAATAGATAGATAGATAGATAGATAGATAGATAGATAGATAGATAGATAGATAGATAGGTAGATAGATAGGTAGATAGGTAGATAGATAGATAGATAGATAGATAGATAGATAGATAGATAGATAGATAGATAGATAGATAGATAGATAGATAGATAGATAGATGATCCTGGAATTCTCATTGAAGAGCTTTAAGAAAAAATTATGATGTTGTCAATCTTGAAGGACATACAGAAGGCTGAGTCCAGTTCCACAGGGAGGATTGTGATTATTCAGATAAAAAGAAAGAAGGACAGGTACCTAAGATGCTTCACATGCCTGTTCTCTGTCAAATATCATGATTGGTGTTTTTTATTTGCATTATTGAATTTCCATGATATCTCAATAAAGTATTTTGAGCAATCTGCCAAAATAATTACGATGTAGATAGGAATTTAAAGAGTGCTTAGGAATTGATTGAATGTCTTAGATCCAAGATCTAAGGTCTGTGAAACGGACTTCTTCTAGTCATAAGAAATTTATCAGGCAGATTTTTATTATCTTCATTAAACAGAAGAAAAAATGGATATGCCAAGAAGGTAAATGGCTTCCTCAAGGATGTGAATATGTGACAGAAATACTTTCTGAAATTTGATATTCTATGAAGTATTTTGCAATGACATATAGCAGATTCTTCCCATGTGCAATATACCAAACCTTGAACCTGACTATAGTATTGACCTTTACATGTAATCAGGAATTATTGAAACTATAGGATCCTTTAAGCATATAGCAATGAGATTTGTTTCTTTCATCTAAGTATTATTTCCCTTTTGGGTCATTTTTGACACTGGTTAAAGCTTTTCTCAGGATTTCTAAAGGGTCAATATTACATCTCAGACAGCCACATTTTTATTGCTATTTGATTCTTACACAGGACTCATTTCATCTCAGATTTTGGCTCTATTAATTCAACACTATTCTTGAATGTAGCAAAAAGTTTTATCTTCCTTTAAAAAATAGTAACTTGATCTCTTTTCATATGATTTGGTTCAGTTCTACGTGAACAGGAGCCCATGGCTCCTGGTTTATAAGGCAGCAACACTTTCTACTAGGTCTATGTCCAGAAAAACTAAACATGTATGTTATTACCCAACTGAGTTTTTCCAACATATAATATTTCAATAATCATTCAGAAAACTTAAATATGTCTTTATAAGTGTCAGTTCTGTGGTTAGTCAGAAATAATCCACAAAGTGTTAATACTAAGATTTAAACTGTGTCTATATATTCCAATATATTCATGAATATATATATTATGGATATTATGCATTTATTTTTAGGTACTTATAAATATTCTATTTCTATTGTGGGGGAAAATAACATATGCTCATCTAACATTACACTTTGTGTTTATTTTCTTAGCTCCCAATAATACATGTGATGACAATTCCTTCATGTGCCACAATAAAGTATGCATTCCTAAACAGTTTGTTTGTGACCATGATGATGACTGTGGAGATGGGTCTGATGAACCCTTGTCATGTGGTAAGTAGGTCTCAACATCCATGGATCAGATTCACTGGTTAAACATTTTTAGATGACTTGGAATGCATAAGTACATAAGAACAATCACATAACAAGAACAGTCACATGCTTTTATTAATGATACTAAGTGCCTGTAAATTCAGTGATATAAAATAAAATTACATGTAACATGTAATTTATGTACATTTATTTGTAAATCATGTTTACTTGTAACATATTTGTAACAGTTAGCAACGATGTTGGGAGATACCTATAAAAATGGATATGGTTTGAAGTGTTTTCAAGCACTTGGAAATATATAGGCAGTATGTGGTTGGTTTCGATATTAAAAGAACATCATATATTTCAGTGTGCAAAAGGAATTTCATTTGGGATAATAATGAGAAAAATACAATTACTTAACATTTTCTGTTCCCTTTATATACATGCCAATTTGGTGAAATTTAAAGTATTATAACAATGTTCTTATTTCTATAGCATGTTTATATAGGTATATCCCCCTATACCTGAATACTAGAAAGCATGAGTTGGTGATTAATAACATGCTTGATTAATAACATGTCTGACATTCTGGCTTTGTGCACCTCTTACCTCCTAGCTCTCTGATACTGAGAAAATATTTCAACTCCCCATGCCTCAGTTTACTCATTTGTAAAATATGCACACTTATGTCAATTAAGTGACAACTCTTAATATTAAGAGCTCTTAGAGGACTGAGATAATATGTGAAAGCATTTTGAGTACTACAAGATGCACAAATTCTAGATGTGTATATAAAATCTGTAAATTGGTATGACCGCACAGCAATTAGCCTTCTGTGAGGTTAAGCTGAAGTTAAAAGGTTAAATTGGTGGTATATTAGAAAAAGCCTCAAACACATAGTTAGATAATTCCTATTTAATTGTTTTGCTTTTTAAGCCAGCAACTTTTTTGAAATAGTGGTATGCCATGGTCTAATTTATGTTGTAGAATCATCTTTTCAGCAGAGTAGAAGAAATCTTGCTGTGGAGGAAGACAGCCATGAGGGGAAAATAAACTAGTGAAGCAGTCACTGAAATAATTCTTGAAGTTAGCAATGTGTTAGCCAAATGGGTGATGATGGGATGTGATGGACAGAATATCAAGTTCATTTACACTTGTGCTGTACTTTTTTGTTTGTTAATATACAAAATATATGAATGATGAAATATTTCCCAGCAAAAATGTCTTGGTAGAAGTGTTCAGTATTCGTGATCTTTGGAATACAGAATGATAGCCAATTCTCTGATGGAGTAGAAAGTTATAAAAAATAATTACTGTGATTTTTTTGCCAGTAAGATGATCACAAAAACCATGCTGTTTGCGTGCTTGAAACAATGAGGTTAGGTAAAGTTTCTTCAGTTTAGATCATTGTAAAAGTGACATTTAAGGATAATAAGAAATCCAAGTACCTAGAAAACATAAAAAAGCAGGACAGTAGTAAACTTAAGATTTAAATTAGAGCTTCTCCTCCATCATTTTAGATTGGGACGAAGAAAGACTTTATCCAGAAAGGGGAAAGAAGGATGCAGCTAAAGTTGTGTGGGAACCTAGAAGGGCCGACCATAAATATTAAACCCAGAAATTGTTTCTAAGATAATATGGTTTCCCTCATTTGTTGTGACTAGAATGTACTTATAAATCTTTAAGTGAATAACACCCTTGGGCATGAAAAATTAAACAAGAATCTAGACATTACCACAGTGATAGTGAAGGAAGATAGTCTTAGGAGAGGATTACAAAAGCTCAATAACTATGTGCATATGATCAAATATTTATTGACATGAATTACAAGAAATGGAAAACACAACGTTTTTTGTTATTTTGCTTTTTTCTTTATTTTTATCACTGTTTTTGTTTTCTGTACCTTTTGTCTTACATGTAAGTTTTTCTGTTTGGGGGAGGGTAATGAGGAACACAGAAATGGTGGGACAAAGATGAACGAACACAGCAGTGATTTTTATAGATACTTGGTTGAAAATAAACTATATAACTTGTGGGGAGATCAGCAGGGAATAAAACACTGGGAAAAATTGAGGGAAGAGGTGACACTGTTCTAAAAGAAATGTACTCATTACCTTACATATGTAACTGTAACTCCTCTGTACATCACTTTCACAATAGCAATAAAAAAATCGAGTCTATAAGTCTATAGACTTTCAAAGAAACTTTGAATTTGAAACCTACCGGTTAATATTTTTATGTCTAAGAGACATTATAAAAGTCAGTTGTTGCAGATACAAGATGACTAAACTTGAACTGGAAGTAAATACCTGGAACCAAGATTATAGAGTACAAAGAAGAGAAACTTGTTGTTTAGGGATGCATAGAGGGTCTTACATTGTTAGTTTGGCCGAGTAACTATTTATTGGCTGTGGAGAACAAGCTAGTAAAAAAAAGAGAGAATAAGTATGGAAGTTGAGGATATCATAATTCTCTACTTTCATATTGAAATATGGCAATCACTTCAGTTAGATATTCACTATTAAATTCTCTATCACCACTGAATTTTATGATTTTCTTTTTTAAGCCATCTAAAAGTAGTAAGTTTATTTTGTTTATCAGAAAATTTTAATGAGAATGACTGGTTTCATGATTGACAAAAAACAGGAAAAAATCATTCTAAAATGTAACATGAAAAAGTCAAATTAATTTTACTTACAAAATCAGACATGTGTACAAACATTAACAAGTTATGAACTTATTTTGTAATATGAATATTATTTTATGCCTGACATTCAAGATAATTCTAATAATAATTTTGCTTATTGCTTGATAAATAGATTGTTTTATCATTTTAGTTTCATTATACTTTGAATACAATTTTCCAGGCATTAATATGATATTTTGTCTTTTGTGAAATACTGGTATAGCACAGCATCAGTCTATCCATCTGTTCTGATCCTATATCTAGAAAAATTTCATCTTGAAAAAAATTCTAATAGTTTCATTTCAGTTTTCCATTCTAAGTAAAATCCCTAAAATATAGGCAATAGGTTACAGAATTGTTCTACTCAAGTTTGTTGCCTTCTTATTTCTTCTCTTAGAAAAATAAGATTATATTATTTCCAGCCTCATTTGTTAGTCCTTTTCTCTACTTTCAAATATCAAATATTTTTTTGCAACTATGAGTATTGCAATACAGTAAAATGGAGATTTCTAGTAGGAGGCCCAAATAATTTCATGATTAATCAGGTGAAGCATGCATAGATGGGATGGATTATTAATTCATATTGACTAGTGAATTAGTCATCGTGATTGTTCCTTTTTCTCTAGGATACCATCAATGTACTGCAGAAGAATTCCGTTGTGCTGATGGGCGATGCCTTCTAAATACCCAGTGGCAGTGTGATGGAGATTTTGACTGCCCTGACCATTCTGATGAAGCACCTTTAAACCCCAAGTGTAAAAGTGCAGGTACAGAACCTGAGGGTAGATTATAAACATTTCTCCTCATATATAATCCCTGTACCTCGATAAAAAAATAAGTGTAAGACATTATAACTACTTACTGAAAATAGTATGTATACTTCATAACTAGGCACAATGAAACTTTACATATAACTTGATCAGAAATACAGATACACCTACATACTCATCATACTTTTTACCTCACTATACCAAAGAGCGAATAGATAGCCATGATTTTAGAATGAACTGAATCACCTTTTTCTATGTAGTTTACTGATTAATAGGCAACATTTTTGCATGTATGATTATGAGTAGTATTCAAATCATCTGGTTATGAGTAGCTATACTACCTGAACTCCTTTTCCAAAGCTATATTTGGAACAACTATTATTCACTGACTTAAAAATGTCAGTGTTATGTTTTGTGGAAGAAAAAATTTAGGATTATATAAGTATACTAGATTCTTAATTTTAAGTGACATACAATTCCTCTAGGACCTATAGTTTGATGGAAATGTCAGACTATCCATTGTGCTTTGAAATCATTTTTCATGGTATAGATGAGACACAGATAGTCCATTAACTTTAGTATAGAATCTCATTTGATTGTTAATTTTCACAGTAAAACTAGATGGGCAAAATGTGGAATACCTGCAAGCAATATGTCCTTAGTTTTCTACAGTTTATGCATAAAATATTATACTAACTGTACAGTATTTTATATAAGCATATATTTATTTTAATATTTGACAATTAGGAATCATAGTTGTGAATGTTTTCGAGAATGGTAGTATAAAAATGGCATGCCCTTTATATTCCATTTGTTTTATTTTCTTTTTCCAGAACATACATGCAACAGTTCATTTTTTATGTGCAAAAATGGCAGGTGCATTCCCAGTGGAGGTCTCTGTGACAGTAAGGATGACTGTGGCGATGGCTCTGATGAGATAAACTGCCACATAAATGAGTGCTTGAGTAAGAAAGTCAGTGGATGTTCTCAGGATTGTCAGGATTTGCCAGTCAGTTATAAGGTAGGTACTCATGAAGACCCTTCAAAACATACATTTTGAGAATTGGCAATTACTTAATCCCTACATACTTTTAAATTTGAAAGTGCATTGTAACTTAGATATAACTCTTTAAAGGAAAAGTAAAAACAAAAAAATTAGAAACCATAATAAGACTTGATATGAGTTGTGAGAATACAGTTAAAAATCAAAATATATTTAAATATATTCAGAAAATAGAGAGAAATGTATAAAACTGTCTCACACATACACACACACACACACACACACGCACACACAACTAATTTTTGCAGTTCTTATTTCTTCTTTCCTTTCCCTTCATGTACATCCTTGAAGGGAAATGGGCTGATCATTTCTTTAGTAAAACAACAGTGAGTACAGAATTTTTATTTATTTATTTATCTTTTATTGTAAAAATACCGTACAGAGGGGTTACAATAAGATGGGCAAGATAATGAGTACATTTCTTATCAAGCATTGTTGCTTCCTTCTTTGATTCCCCTTCCCATCCCCCACCCGTAACCCCCATCCGAGCCTCCCCCGCCCCGAACGAAGTTGTAAAGTTCGTTTTTCGACATAACGACTTGTACATCTCATTGTTGCAATGGGTCCACCTGTATCCCTATTTAAACGATTTGTTTTTTTCCCTTCCCCTCCACAAATTATACCAACATCAAATACAGTGAAAGCAGGGGTTATACCATAGGGGAGCGACATACAAAGCAACAAAGAAATCATCTTATAAATATGTACAGAATTTTTATGTAAACACGAAGAATAACTGGAAAGCAGTAACTAGACCTGAGTTCAGGCACGCTAAAATAAATCATGCTTAATAACTTAATTGCGTTTTTGTTAGTACAATTCCCTGAAGAGGCTGATTCACTGGCAACTTTGATTGACAGAAATAGCTTCTGAAAACATGTCTGTGTCATAAGAATAGATGTAGACTAATACAATATTAAAATATGAACTCATGTTAATTTAAAATTGAGTAAGTATGCACTGGGAAACCTCATCAAGAGTACTTATTTGTGGATTGAGGCTGTATCTCAGGAATACAAAAAACATATTTTATGAAATGTTTGTACACAGATTTCATGGACTTGAGAGTAAATGTCACAAATCATCAGAGGAATATTGAAAACATGAGAGAGATGCTAGAGGAAGGATTTTTGATACATATTTATTTAATTATTGACAAAAAGCCTTTTGTAAATATTACTCTTTCTTCAAACAAGAGCATGTTTCAGATTCAATGAATAACTTTTGAGACTGTCTTTGTTTTAAAATTTAGTAACCTCTAGCTTTTCTACTGGTTATCTATAGAAAATTATGCCTTCATGCTTCCAGATTTCTAAAGATAAAACATCTTTATTACATATATTTTCTTTTTTTTAATTTTAGTTTTTTTATTGTGAAAATACTGGACATTTATTTTCTTGTTTTTAATTTTTATTTATTTTTTATTGTGAAAATTCTGTACAGAGGGGTTACAATTAGATGGGCAAGATAATGAGTACATTTCTTATCAAGCATTGTAGCCTCCTCCTTTGTTTCCCCTTCCCATCCCTTCCCATCCTTCCACCGTCCCCCCACCCAATCCTCCCCCCCCCACCAAAGTCGTGAAGTTCGTTTTCGACATAAGGACTTGTACATCTCATTGTTGCAATGGGTCCACCTGTGTCCTTATTTATACGACTTGTTTTTCCCCTTCCCCTCCACAAATTATACCAACATCAAATACAGTGAAAGCACAGGTTATACTGTGGGGAAGGGACATACAAAGCAACAAAGAAATAATCTTATATATGCGTTAGAAACAAATGCATGAAAGAAAAAAAAGCATTTGAATACATATCTTAGGGTTAATTTTCCTAACATCACCTTATCTGACCTTTTCTGCTTGACTCATACATATACTAGATATTGCAAATAAGGGAAAACTTTCTTAAGTATAAAATAAAAATATATAGAAGAATGTCAGAAATTTCCAAAATTTCACATAAAGATTAATTCTTATTATAAAAGTTTTCAAAATCCATAATATAATGCAGTAGAAAAAGAAACAATGGAAGTTGAAGAGGATGGTTGATTTATTTTATTTTATTTTTGGTCCTAGTCATTTTCCACCCATGTCACTTCAGTGATGCTAATTAACTTCAAATTTGCCAACCTTAGATGATCAAATGAAAACATTTAATAAAGCATTTTTAAACTTTAACTTTACATAATATATGATGTTCTTATTAAAGTCAGTTGCTAAAAGACAGAAATACTTGCCAGTATCTATTTTAAAGTGTTTTGCTAGCTTGAGTCACTCTAAAGGGACGTCCAATAGTAAAAGACAGTGGCAATAATGTGAATTGATTATGCTCATCTTTCTTTCCTCAGTGCAAATGTTGGCCTGGATTCCAACTGAAGAATGATGGTAAAACATGTGTTGACATTGATGAATGTTCTTCAGGCTTTCCGTGTAGCCAGCAATGCATCAATACTTATGGGACCTATAAGTGCCTCTGTATAGATGGGTATGAAATACAACCTGATAACCCAAATAGCTGCAAGTCACTCTCAGGTATTGAGTTAAGCCTGCCTAAGCTCCAACCTTAGTTATACAAATGGATTTGCATTTTGTAGCCATTCTTACTGAATTTATCCTTCTTTGTTTTCCAAGAAACAAAAATTCATCCCTACTTTCTTCAATATCGAAATCTGTCTCTATGATTTTGGACATCACATATCTACTGCTCTTATTTTAATAAAGTAACAATACCTGTTTCTAGCATTATTTTCTGTTGAAACGTATGTCCTTGGGAGCAAGTTTGGGCAAGACTATTAAAAGCCGCTTGTAGTATTTTCCTTTTTCCCATACATCAATCACATGTATCTTTGCATGCATTCTGAAGGAACAAGTTCATTTTAATAGGTTAATTATATAGGTTAATTGTAATTATAATATTAATAATAAATTAGGTACATAATACTATTTGACTTCTTCCAATGAGTCACAAGATATTCTTAAAGTTCTGCTTATTCAGAGTACTGTGTTTAATTCTATAAATTATAAATTTAATGAAGTCCATAATTTTGAAAATATTGTATAGTATTAGGAAATAAATCATATACATTAAATTCTACAAGGCCACGTATGATAATTAATGTCCAAATGGGTAAAATGCCCATTTTAACTTGTTTTTAAATACAATGAGCACACTACCACTGTCAGCTTCTCAGGTATATATACATAGTTGGCTTTATATGAAACATTGAATGTTTTATTGTATAATTTGAAATAAATATCAGAGGTAGAAATTTAGAATTAAATTTTAATTGGTTAAACATTCATGCTATATAAAAAATTATTAATCACTTTTACATTTCATTCTATTGTCATTTATTTTTCAACATGATTCACTTAGTCCTCTTGGAATTCACTTAAAGTCAGACTGTAAAAGTAGAAATGTTTACACAGGGCCATTGTTTCATCTTCCAATGTAGTTGCTCATGGAGAGCTCATTGTTTGTTGTATCAAACATTCAGGGAGTTCGGGTAATAGATAAAGATGAAATTTCCAAGCAGTAATGTTGCTATTACTTGAAACTTTCCATGAAGAATCAAGTAGAGAAATTGAATGATACTGATTGCAACTTAGGCTATTTGCAGTATGTTTCCATGAAACAGATGTTTTTGATGAGTAACAACAATTAGTAACTCTTAATAATTTCAAATAAAAAATGTGGTTAGTGAAGTATAAATCATTTACTAAAGAAGCCAGGAATTTTAAAGCAAGTATAACCAAGTTGAGAACAGAAATCCATACTACTGCGGTAGAACATGACTGACTAATATTATATCTATAATTAATGTTGATAGGAATAGAAAGACACTGTGAACTAAAAAGACGCGACTCTGATTTGAAAGGGATTATGAGTCTCAATTTGGCCTTCAGCAGAAGGTTAGAAAAGTTAAATGTTATCATGGATGATGTAAATAAGTGTCCAAATGAGTAACAGTGAATGATGAAAAATGCTAGCATATTATATTAGCATAAATTGCATGTGAAAACAAAGGAAAAGGAGAGAAATACAATCATGTGAAATACAAATGAGACAAATGCAATAAATTGTATTTTTAAATTCCTAATGTCAAGTAAATATTAATTAATATTAATTAAATTGCATATTTGCTTAATTAAATTGCTTAATTGCTTACTTATATATACTTATATATGTCGATATAAAGACCACATGAATGTATTTTATAAATAGACATGGTTAGCACAAATATTTACTGAATTGTAGGTTCATAAAAATTTCAATTCAAATTGACTTTGTTCAATTTATATTTAAATAACTATTTATATAAGTTTAAATAATTACATTTCACAAACTTTTTTACATTCTTTTTTGACTATTTTAATAATCATTAAGTAGTTGTACAAAGGAGTTTCGATTCAACAAAGCAGTTTGTTAATATGAAGAACATCTTGATTAATGTCACCTCTTTCAACATTCTCACATACCCCTTCTAACCAACTCGCTCCCTCACTTTTCTTAATTGTTAGGAGGAATTTTTTTGCCATTTAACAAAGCAGTTTATGTATAAAATGCATCTTGACCTATGTTATCTCACCAACATTTTCAACTCCCTTTAGCCCATCCCTTCCTTATTTTTTTTTAAATTTTGTGGTATATACAATTTATTATTGACTGCATTCTTCCTTCTGCTTTCCTCCTTTGTTGGGCTTCAACTCAGTCTTTCTAAAGAATTATACTATTTGAGCTCTATATAGAATCTATTATACTTCAGGTTTTCTTTAAGAATTTATTTCCAATTTAATTTTTGAGAGAACTTAAATTGTGAATCTAAAGATGTTATGATTAAAAATCTTCGTATATATTGAACATTAGTATGTATATGAATACATAAAAACATTAATATGTATATGAACACATGAAAAAAACATATTTGATTCTCCTTCGTATAGTCTAAAAAGACATTATAAAACATATTGGATAAATGTACAGAAAGAAATTAATTACTAAGAATCATGAGGAAAATTAAAATGCAAAGGTCAGAAACTGGAGTTCAGAAATTATTAAGAAGATTATATGCCAGATGTACAGAAATTTATGTAAAAATATTCCTTGCTATTCACTCTGGAAGGCTGAAAGAAATGTTGATTATCAAAGTGGATTTTTTTGTTATATCAATCCTTGAATATACAGCACATGCTTAAGAGCATTGTAGATTATCCTTTTATAAAATTCATTCAAAATATGACTGTAAAAGTAAAAATGTTTCATTAATTCAAAAAAAATTATCTGAGTGTCTAGGAAAATTCAGTGTAGAAAGGTTTTAACATTATCTTTATTTTCTGAATATCTTGGGTATCTGATGCTTTCTTGCACAAGTTACTATATACTGCATAGTTCTCTCTCTCTCTCTCTTTCACTGAATCTGTATGTATACACCTTAACCTATTATAATATCACTGTGTTTGTAGCACTGTATGTCAATGTAAGTTTTTGCTAAACTAAACAAAAATTAACTATAGGAATAAATTAAAAATCAAACATATTCTTTGCTTTGGAATTCAGATGAGGAGCCATTTCTCATCCTTGCTGATCATCATGAAATAAGAAAAATTAGCACTGATGGCACCAACTACACCCTGTTAAAGCAGGTATGTCACATTTGATATATGTTATCTAGATATTTTAGAATTCTCGAAATACAATTAGAATTTATGAAACACATAATTATACCTATGAACATGTATATGTATATCAGATCATTCTAAACATTATATTTTATGATAAGTAAGTCATATTTTCAACTTGCTGTAACATTCCATATCACAGAAGTCAAAGATCATACAGCATAGTTAGTGCAAGGGAAATTACCTCAAGAATAAGTGGATTGCAAATTAGGGAAACCATGGGATCTATATTTCTTTGGGCCTGGCTTACTTTACTTAATATAATTTTTTCCAAGTCAACGGTCAGAGAAGTTGATGTTAGGCGAAATGAACCCCAAGATAAGGACTCAAATGTTTTCTTTCTTGCTTGTTTGCTATTGTTTCTAACATATTTATAAGATATTTCTTTGTTGCTTTGTATGTCCCTCCCCCCACGGTATCATCCCTGTTTTCACTGTATTTGATGTTGGTATAATTTGTGGAGGGGAAGGGAAAAAACAAATTGTTTAAATAGGGATACAGGTGGACCCATTGCAACAATGAGATGTACAAGACTTTTGTTATGTTTGGCGCGGGAGGAGGGGTGGGGGGCAGAGATCGAAAGGAATGGGAAGGGGAAACAAAGGAGGAAGCAACAATGCTTGATAAGAAATGTACTCATTACCTTGCTCATGTAATTGTAGCTCTGTACAGTATTTTCACAATTAAAAAAAAAAGAATAAGTGGATTAAAGAAATTATAGAAGCTTTTGAGGTATTTCCTAAAATGTCTTTTGCTATTTATAGAACCAGCAAGAAAAACAGGTTTGGTGACAAGTAACCTTTAAAACTTTAGGAATAACAAGAAATCAAAATTGTGTTTGCAGTTTAATCATGGTTGAAAGTCTATATGGTGACCTGTGTTCAATCTAATCTTCTCATCCTTTAATACTAGCCATGTGAAGAGAATCTAGGAAAATTTGGTGTCTATGTAATTTTATTTGTTATTTTTATTCATAGGCATTATATTTCATGAAAACTTATATCTATCTTGTGATAGGATGAAGAACTTTGGATTGCTCACTTCTATTTTGAAGGTTTTCCTTCATGTGTAAAGTGGAAATAGTATGAAATCCTTTAATTAAAATTAGAAGACTAAGAAAAATCTTTCTTTTTTTTTTTCTTGTTGGACATGGGGCTTGAACTCTGGGCCTGGGCACTGTCCAACTCTTCAGCTGAAGGCTAGGGCTCTTCAACTTGAGCCACAGTGTCACTTCTGGTTTTCTGGTGGTTTCTTGGAGTTCAGAGTTTCACGAACTTTCCTGTTTCCTGTCTAGGTTGTCTTTGAACTGCGATCCTCAGATCTCAGCCTCCTGAGTAGCTCCTAACACAGGCATGAGTCACTGGTGCCTGGCTGAAAATCAAATGTTATATATAGAATACTATTAGTTGTTAAAAGTATTATCTTTACTTTGAAATATTTAGTTTGTATCTATTATACCACTAAATTCCTTTTCCTCAAACAATATTACAACAGTGATATTCTGTGCTTATTTTACTATTAGTGGTAAATGATAAACATTCATTCCTGTGGTAATATTTTGTCACATAAAAATGACTTAGAACTGAGTCTGGCACTAGTATGTCATGACTGTAATCCTTGTAATTCTCTGAGAATTATAGTTCCAACCCAGCCTACACAGGAAGGTGTGAGAGACGAGTATCTCCAATTAACCAACAAATAGCCGGATATGACTCAAACGGAAAAATGCCAACCCTGAGTAAAAAGGCTTAAAGATTGTGGCAAGGCCCTGAGTTCAGACCCCAGGACGGCATGCGTGCTCGCGTGCGGACACACACACACACACACACACACTTAAAACTTGTCACTATTTGATTCTGGTACCTGGTACTGTATATACTTTTATCTGAATTAGGGAAGGGAAGGGGAACAACAGAATGGTGAGACAAAGGATAAGAGGGAAACCAATACAACACCGATATTCACAAGACAATATGTTAGTAATGATCTGTAGAACACGGCGAGGGAATGGATGGGAATAGGGAAACTAGGAGAACAATGAAGGAAGGGGTAAGAAGTTTGACAAGAAATGTACTTATTACCTTACTTACGTAACTGTAACCCCTCTGTACATCACCTTGTCAATAAAAGACGAAAGAAATGTAAACAGGTGCTTGAGAGAGAATTATTTCCATAAACAGAGCCTCACATTTTTATATTAATCTTGCTTGAAATGTAAATCTTTATTATCCAATATAATGTTAACTCACTCGGAGAGAGATGGATTTTAAAGCCTTTTTTTGGACCACAGTTTGAAGTTGATATTTTTACATGAAAGTCTTGGCTGCTGGATAATCATGAAAAACTAGGGAAGTATAGAGTATGGAGCATCCTTGAATGCTGGTAGTCTCAGTTTTATAGTAGCTGTCACAATGAGATAGAACACCATGCACTCCATCCTCAGACTTCCCAGGTACTTCAGATGACATCTGGTTGCTTCCTGGATGTTATGAAGCTTATAGCATTGCTCTGAGTTTGGATTATGACAACAATGTCCAATATGTCACATGGTTTCTCTCTTTGTGTATCCATAGAATATTATACATAATATAAAATAGTTTCACAGTAGTAGAAAAATAAACATAAATCTATCTAAAAAATGTAATAAGTGGACTAGAGTCTCTTTAAGGGATGAGTAACATAAGCAACCTTGATAGTTTAAGTGTAAATAAGTACCTCAAAATGGAATCCAGAATTTTGCTACCCAAAGTGTTTCTTAAACTAACTCGATCTCTTTTGTCCTTTAAATTTGCACCAGATTTGTGAAACATTTAAACTTACTGTTTTTCTATTCTACATTTACCACTCCCGCTAAGGAATGATATGACATTCATTTCCTCATATGATGTCTAGCAAAGGAATGTATTTTCTCTGTTTTGTAATCATTTTAATCTTTATACAATTCCAAATCTGTTTCAGAAGAGAGTAGAACTTCATGTTTGTGTGTTCAGCTGAACTGCAAGATTAACTACTGTAGATAGCAACATTATTTACTATGTGGGTAAAGAACTCTAACAGAGTTACTTCTTATTCCAGTCTTGCAGCTCATAATATCTCTCCTAGTAACATTTTTTTGTTGTATTGCATGGGTATTGTGTTGCTACAGATTATATACTTGATAGAGCAAAATTATTTTTCTATGCATCATTTAAGTCTATTACATATAATAGAACCACTTTTAATGCATATTTTAATATAGCCTTTTTCTCCTAGAAGCACAATTTTAGACTACTGTAGGCAATCCTTAGTACCTATGTTGAGATAAGTTTCAGATTATTACTTTCAATTCAGTGTTTATAGAAATGAAGAGAGAATAAAGAAAATGAAGATTTTATGAAGTACAGGAACACCTGTGCTTTCAGAAAACATTTGTTAATTATGCTCTCTGTGGAAGAGAATATAGGCCTTAAAATTTAGGGTTGTATAATCCAAATTTGGCTCTGATTTCTTGAGGTATCTATAGATGAGCACCATTTCATCATAGCACTATAAATATTTTCAAAGCATTTTAGGCAGCAAAATCATGAGATTATGAAAGATTTAGAGAGTATGTCTAAGAATGAATAATTATGTGGAATGGGGAAAGAAGTAGAAAACAGAAAATTAATTACCTCTCCATTTTCTCTCAGTTTCCATAAATAAAAAGATATTGTCACTGTCTTAGTTATTTGCTGTTTTTTTGAAATGCTAATTAGGAAAATGATTTTTCCTAATTTTTTTATTTACTCTTTTTGAGGTAGTCAGCAATGATATTAGGCCTATGCCAACATAAAATTATAAAATCTGGTAAAATTTTTTGATTTATTCATTCTAAAATGTAGTTGAGTGTTTCTAGTTTAGTTATTGTTTAAATTTATATACTATATTAAGAAAATATTTTAATAACATGGATTTTAGGAATGAACTGAAATTAATCAAGAAACTTTTCAGTAGCATATTTAATTCTTTTTTTTTTTTTTTGTCGGTGATGCAGCTTGAACTCTGGGCTTGGGCGCTGTCCCTCAGCTCTTCAGCTCAAGGCGAGTGCTCTATCATCTGAGCCATAGCGCCACTTGCGGTTTTCTGGTGGCTTATTGGAGATAAGAGTTTCACAGACTTTCCTGCCCAGGCTGGCTTTGAACCACAATCCTCAGATCTCAGCCTCCTCAGTAGCTAGAATTACAGGCGTGAGCCACCGGTGCCCGGCTTCAATATGATATTTAATTCTAATAGTGCTTTTATTCCAGTAAAATTGTATAGAGAAACAAAATTCAGTTTCCTAAATTAATCATCTAGAACCAAAGAGTTCAAATCTGCAAGTACAAACATGAGAGGATGGAATAGGATTATGATGAAACCAATTTTCAGTTCTGAAGCAACTGGTACGATTTTAGTTTTTAGACATTATTTTGACCATATCCTTGGTTGTTTTAATGTCCCATGCTTATCCTGCTACAAAGAGATCATTGCACTGTTTTGGAAGGGATTATGGGAAAAACTGTAGAAAATGATCACCTTGAAGAGATTTGTCAGAATTCTGGGATTCAGTTCCTCCACATATTAGCCATAGTTTATTGCACTTGCTAAATTTGGAATTGGATTTTTATTTTCCAATTTGCTTATTGTCAATAGGGAATGAAATAATTCTATCAAAATGAAGATGTAGATAAATCTTTGCTAAACTTACAATTTTTTCTATATTATCCTTTTATTGCTTTCAATTTACTTATATCAATTGTCTCACCATCACAAAATCATAACCCTGAATAGGAAATTAATATGGATTACTACAGATACGTATTTTTAAATCTTCTATCCAGATTCATAACATATATCTATTTGCATTTTAGGACTGACTGATTTTTTATCCTCATTTTCCCAAGTATATATAATTGATAGTATAAAATTAATGCATTCAAACAGCTTTTAACATATACATGGATAGTTAAGGTATCTTTTGAAATTTATCAGCCTTTTTATTAGTTTTATGGTTATTATTCTTGATCAGTAATATTGTCAATAAGAAGTGTACATACATTAATTATGAGCTCAGTGAAGAATTAGCACTGAATCATGATGTGTGTTTAGTTCTTTGTATCTTTGTTTATAACCAATGTCATACAGTTTTGTGGGGTTGGGCTATTTCAGATTATCTTTGAAATCTAAAGATAAATAAAAAGATACTGTTCCTCTTACACTAAATATAAGCATAAGATCTGACCTTATGTTATTAAATATGATTATTAGTGAAGTTTATTTTGATAAAGAAAGAAACAGAGAAACAAAGGGAAAGAAAGAGAAGAAAAGAGAAAGAAAGAAAGAATGGTAGTTTCCAGCATTTTCTCTAACTACCTTCTATCCACAAGACAACTTTAAGTTTGGAAATCCTTGGAAAGAAATACAATATGAATAGTAATCATTTAATTTTGGGCTGACTATTATAAAGTGCAATATAAATCTAAGGCTGTGTTATTATGAAATTCTGAGTTTTGAGGTAACTGAGAGAAATGAACTCAAACCTGTCAATTACCATGTTTCCTTTCCAAATCCAAAGCAAAGGAAACAAAAACCTTGTCTCCTTGAAGATGATAAACCTTTTTTTTTTTTTTTTT
>NW_012267342.1:5713718-5738920 GCF_000151885.1 Dipodomys ordii
AGGAGGAGGCTGCAATGCTTGGTAAGAAATGTATGCATTATCCTGCCCATGTAATTGTAACCCCTCTGTACAGTATGTTCACAAATAAAATAAAATAAATTAAATTTTAAAAAAAACAAAGAACTCATGGACTTTTCTGTCTAGGCTGACTTTGAACCAGGATACTCAGATCTCAGCCTCCTGAGTAGCTAGTACTACAGGATGCTTTAATACATTAAAAAAAATTGGGGGGGGGAGCTCAGTCATGGGGTTTGAACTCTGGGCCTGGGTGCTGTCTCTGAGCTCTTCAGCTCAATGCTAGTGCTCTACCACTTGAACCACAGCACCGCTTATGGTTTTCTGGTGGTTTATTGTAGATAAGAGTCTCACGGACTTTCCTGTTTATGCTGGCTTTGAACTGTGATCCTTAGATCTCAGCCTCCTGAGTAGCTAGGATTATAGGCATGAGCCACCGGTACCTGGCTAAAGATACATTTTAACAGACGCCATCTGCCATCTTAGCAGATGTTAATTTTATATGATGTCATAGCACAAATTTGCAGAAAAGTATTTTTATTTATAATAAATTAATAAATTCAAGTGTGTCAGCTAAATAGCCTGCTATATTAATCTCCAAATTTAGAATTTGGAAAAAAGCAATAAAGTTATTAACACAGTAGATCAACATTATTAGAATTACTAATTTTAAACTCATAATTTATAGTTTTAGGGAAGCAGTTAACTTTAAATCTGAGAATTTTTGGGCTGGGAATGTGGCTCAGTGTTAAAGTGCTTGCCTTGCATTCATGAGGCCCTGGGTTCAATTCCTCAGCACCACATAAGCAGAAAAAGCCAGAAGTGGTGCTGTGGTTCAAGTGGTAGATCATTAGCTTTGAGCTGAAGAGCTGAGGGACATTGCCCAGGCCCAGAATTCAGGTCCCATGATTGACAAAATGACAAAACAAAACAAAAAATCTCAGAATTTTCTTCTTTCTACTAATATAACTTGGCTTCTTGCAGCTTCTAGTTTAATAGTCCTTTCAATTATAACTAAATATACAGATAACTCAGAAATATATGCAACAGAACCAAAGATAATTGATCATTTTTATGTATCACTTTTATATACAAAACTATGTTTATTGCATTTATTATTGAAATTGATTAAGTTTGATTTTATATATATATGAGAGTATATTTTCACTCACCATTGTTTATCTTCAGATTACTTAGTGCACATTCTGATCTTTTATTGTAGTCATTTTAACAGGGGAAGGACAGTGGGGAGTGTAATGAATACGAATGAAATCATACCAGAAGCTGTTAGGAATAAATAATACCGATAAGTGTATGTGTGTACTTGTAATAGAAGCTTTGTCCCAATTTTTATGAGGATGAGTAGATAAACTCTAATGGAAATGTGATCACCAACTGTGCATCTATTCAACTTCTTTTTAATTTGATTGTATTTTTATTCTTAAACTCGTATGTATTTCCTAGGGGCCTGATTATGTATTAGACAATTTCTCTCAAACAAGTAGTAATTATATTGTGCTTGATTGTTCTTTTCTTATCTAAATTCCAATTCAAATGTTTAAATAGAATTTTTATCTTGGTAAAAATCAAAAAAAACAATTGCTCAGTTCTTCTTCTAGGCATTTATACTGTTAACTTTTTAAATTCTTATTTTGTTAGGTAGTGCATAACACAGCTGTCCCCAATGCACTTGCTGTTGATTGGATTGGAAAAAACCTCTACTGGTCTGACACAGAAAAAAGGATTATTGAAGTATCCAAACTCAATGGCTTGTACCCTACTATACTCGTTAGCAAAAGGCTGAAGTTTCCCCGAGATCTGTCTTTAGATCCTCAAGCTGGGTTTGTAATGTTAACAATCTTACCTATGGCTGTGGGTTGCTGGCCTTGTGGTATATCTACTTCTGTGGGTTGTTAACATGAAAATTTAATGTAATGTGTGAATGTGTAGAAAATCTTACTGAGAAACTTTACAGGTTTAAACACGGCTACTTCTCTAACTAAGCAACATATGTGTTATGGTAATGAATGAAATACAAAGATTTCACCATTTTTATTTTACATATATATATATATATATATATATATAATGTGAAGGTACTGTACAGAGGGATTACAGTTACATCAGCAAGGTAATGAGTCCATTTCCTATAGAGCATTGCTACCCCTTTCTGTTTTATCCCAACCATACCTTTGCTCGCCACATTCCCAAATCCTCCCTCCCCTGCCCAAAGTTGTAAAGGTCATTTTCAGCATAGTGTCTTATACATCTCGTTGTTACAATGGGTCAACCTGTATCCTTATTTCAGCATTTTGTTATTTCCCTTCTCGTCCTCAAATAAGAAAAATGTATATACAAGATGCTGGACACCAGAATCTAATTTAGTGACAACAGGGGTTGTACTATGGGGGAAGAACATACAAAGAAACAACAACAAAAAATCATCACAGAGTACATTATAAGTTCATTAAAAAGAACAACAAGAAAGAATGACATTTGTCCCTCTCTGGGGTTCATTTCGTTTAGCATCAGGTTATCTGTTCACATGTACATAGCTTTTGACCTCTTCTGCTTATCTTAGACATATACTAGTTATTGCAGATAAGAGAAACCATGGGATCTATGTTTCTTTGGGCCTGGCTTACTTCACTTAATATAATTTTTCCAAGTCTTTCCAATTCCTAACAAATGCAGCGGTGTCATTCTTTCTGATGGAGGCATAGAATTCTATAGCATATATATACCACATTTTCTTTATCCATTCGTCTACTGAGGGGCCTCTGGGTTGGTTCCATAATTAAGCTATGGTGAATAATGCTGGGATAAGCATAGCTGTGCTGGTAGCTTTAGTATGGTCTTGTTTGTGATCGTTTAGTAAATACCTAAAAGTGGGATTGCTGGGTCATAGGGGAGCTCTATGTGAAGTCTTTTGAGGAACCTCCATACTGCTTTCCAAAGTGGTTGAAGAAGTTTACATACACACCAACAATACAGTAGGGTCCTCTTTTGGCCATATCCCCTCCAGCATCTGTTGGCATATCAATACCAAATTTCAAACTCTAATACAAACTCATAGCAATCAAAACAGCTTGGTACTGGCACAAGAACAGACCTGAAAGCCAGTGGAATAGAACTGAAGACACAGAAATGAACCTATAGCCACCTAATCTTTGAGAAGGGAGCTAAAAATTAGAATGGAAGAAAGACAGTAAATGGGCTGTCAAAATTGGTTAAACATCTCTAGAAAACTAATGTTATATCCTGATAAATCACCCTGTACAAGAATCAACTCCAAATGGATTAAAGACCTCGAAGTCAAAGAAGACAGACTGAAGGAAGAAATAGGAGAATTGCTAGGGCTCCTTGTCACAGGGTGAAATTTTCTTGATAAAAATCCAGAAACACAACAAATCAAAGAAAGGTTGGACAAATGGGATTACATGAAACTGCAGAGCTTCTGCATGGCATAAGACATAGCTTGCAAGACCAATAGAAAGCCCAGGATTGGTAGATCTTCACTAGCCAGACAACAGATAAGGGTCTCATATTTAAAATATACTTAGAACTCAAAAAATTAAATCCCCCAACAACAAATCTTCAAAGAAACAACAACCCGATTTATAAGTGGTATAAAGACTTAAAGACAGACTTCTTTGAACAAGAAATAAGAATGGCCAATAGACACGCGAAGAAATGCTCAACTTCTCTAGCCCTAAAAGAAATGCAAATCCAAACAATATTGAGATTCACCTCACCCCAATTAGAATCGCTATAATCAAGAAATCTAATAACACCATATTTCACTGTTTTGATAGCCTTTATGATTTGGAAAAAAGCTGCTGCTGTTTTTTTGTTTTGTTTTGTCTTTTTGTTGTTGTTTTGGGTTTTTTTTGGTTGTTGTCTCAGATATCAGCAATGTAATTTAGAGTATAAACAGTATACATAGATAATAAAAGTGTGTCAGCAAACGTATTCAAAAGGAAACACTGTTAGAATGATGTAAAAGATTCATGTAGGTAATAGGTTCCTTTTGACTTTCAAAGGGAGGATGGGAAATAGTGGTTAAAAGAATCAAGGACAGTGGACTGGATGTTTCAGATAAGGGGATAACAGATTAATATGTCTGAGCTGTCTAGTGTATGGTTGCTAAACTTCTATAGATTATTACCATTATCATTCTATTTCAATTATGTAGTAGAGAGAGAATGCATACCTTTCCACTTTTTAGTCTATAATTTAGAATGATTACTTACTCCAAATGATATTGGTAGTTCAAACTACCCAATATACTTCTTAAAATAACGATTTTAGAGAAAGTTTTATGTTGTAAAATAGGGCACATTCATATAGCAACTATTGAGATATCTAAAATGTTCTTAAAGTTCTCCTATTTAATTTCACAAAAAGCATTTCACCATGTATCTACAATTATCATGACATAAACAAAAATGAAGTTTTATTTTTGCTAATATATTTTATAGTCCCTCTTGTTGATAACTGGTAAAGTGTTGATGTTGTATTCCAAAGCATAATTTGAAACATTAATTTGGGTAAGTGCAATATTGAAAAGAAGATTTGCACTTTGAATGCATTTCTGTTTCCAAGGTAGTAAGCACATTTTAACTTTTTACTTTATAGTATATAATGCTTTTTATTACTTTCTGAAATATTATACTTAACATAGCAACACAATGTTCAAAAGATTTTTAATGAAAGTAGAGTCATATGAGAGTGTTTCTATGGAAGCTTAAAGTAATACTAAGTATTGCTACAGATTTTATTCATTGTATCTATATGACTATTTTATTATTGTGTCATTTTGTCAAAAACTTTATTTTTGATTAGCCAAAATTTTGTCTACATACTTTTTTCTCAAAAATCAATTTAACTGGTTTATCTTCTTTTATTTTTGTTTCTTTTTGTTTTTTGGTATCATTCACTTTCCAATGAAAGAAACATTACCAGTTTGCAAATATAAGTCTTGTAGAATTTCCTATATGTAAAGTAAAATTGATATTATTGCCTAATGAATGCATCTGAATCTAGCTTTATATTTTACTTCTCCAGGTTACAATTATTACTCAATAAACAGAAAGCAAACTTAAATTATCCTCAACATAAACCTATTCATTAAATGTATCAATTAAATCATCAAAGTACTAAATTATACATTTGATCAAAGATCCTCCCTTGTTTTCTCTTTTTGATAATATTTGAATTATAATGTTTATTGCAGTTTATAACCAAATAGACTGATAAAACTGTTTTTTAATGGAACAATTAAAGTTGTCTCTTTTAATAGCTACAGTTTAATGGCACTTTATTTGTTCAACTTGTTTTCTTAATTCCCTTGGGTGAGTCAATAAGGAACCTGGATCATGAGATGAGTCTCAGCCTGAAAATAGCATAACTGTATAAAACTTTGTGCAATACTGTTTTAAAGAGGATAGCTTAAAGTATAAGATTATGTAATGAAATATTAGTGAATTTCAGGCTACAACTATGATGCACATGTGATTTGAATATGGTACTACTACTGACCCCTGTTTCCTTGAGAGGTATGATTTCTGTCCTGAAATCTAATAAAGAGTAAGGAAAGGATCCTGCCATTTAATTTTCTACAATCGTATCTAATCACATGAACTCCTTTCAGTTCAATGGAAGTGACCTTCTCTTCTTTATGGCTCTTTCTTTCCCAGACCCCTGTCCTTTCTGCCTGAGTTATCTCCTGCCCCAAAGTACAGCACAGGGTCATTGGGTGCTCTAATCTACCTGAAGAGCCAACCTTTCAAGGAACATCTTGTTGGATTTTTGTTTGTTTGTTTGTTTTGTTTTGTTGTGGGCCTGAACTCTTGGGCACTGTCCTTCAGCTCTTCAGCTCAAGGCTAGTGCTCTACACCTTGAGCCACAGCCCCTCTTCTGGCTTTTTCTGCTTATGTTGTGCTGAGGAATCGAACCCAGGGCCTCATGCATGCAAGGCAAGCACTCTGCCACTGAGCCAGCTTCCCAGCCCCCTCAAGGAACATCTTAGGAGATCATTTCTATATCTTATGAGGAGCATACAGGTTGTAATAATAGTATGAATATAATAACTAGCAAGAGCAGGTTAGACCCAGCTGTAATCTCATTTTCTATTGTTGTAGTCTTTAATAATTTTTGAGTAATTATAATTCATATTTGATATTTTAAAAAGATAATTTATAAGGGGAAGAACAATTTAAGGGACACTTTAAAATCAGATCAAAGATATAGTTGACATTAAAATGTACTGAACAATTAAGTGGTCAATTTCAGATTTTCCTAACAAAAGCCCCTGATGAACTATGTTATCAGTATATTATTCTTTATCCCTTTAGAATTCACAAGTTAGTGAATGTGTGATAGGACTAATTAATAAAATAATCCTCAATCATTTATTGAACTCCTATTTATTTTTAGAATTTATTGAATAATTGACCCTGTTCTACACAGGATTCAATGTAGAATTGAAAAGCAGTTTCCGCCTACAGACATTTGATAAACAAAAAGTGAGAAAATAATTATAATGTACTCAATATCTAATATGTCGGAGAAAGCATAAATGATCTCATCTGGGATCAGACAAGAATGGTAGAACCAGCACCAGCCAGGTCCTGTGGTGATGTTCCTGATAATAAATGTTTAGTCTTTCTTTTTTCTTTTTTTCCCAGAAGGAAGAGACCTTCTACAGATGCACAGACACTAACATATCTTGGCACATTCAGAAATTACAAGAAGTTCGGTTGATTGAAACAAATGAGTCACATACAATTTAGGAAGAAATTTACAGAGTATAATAGAGCTATAAATAACTCACAGTACAACACAATCCACTGAGAACAAAGCAACCAAAGTTCCAAAGCTTCTAGGTAGTGCAAATAGGTAAATATCTTTCAGAATATGGAGATATGGAAACATATACAAATACCAGTAAGGGAAATGACAAGTCTCTAGATCTGTTGCAATGGAGTATTCTAATCTAAAAATAATGAAAAGGAAAACAAACATCAATTCTGTAGCATTTTGTAAATTACAAAACTTCCTCTTTTTTCTTCCTTTATCCTTGTACAGCTTACAAAGGGTCTCTAAGAAATACAATATTATTTTTATTGCTTTCCTTAAGTACATATAAGAATATTAAACTTCAAACCGGTTAAGTTATTTTCTTGATTACTTTGGTAGTACAATATCAAACCAAGGATTATTTGATCCCATATATTTTTTTCATTTATATCACAACAGAGATTATACTAATGAAGTGAACATGGATCCTGAGCATTAATTTGAATGTCCATTTAAGAAAAGGAGCCACAAATCTTATGCCTTGACTATTTTAATAACTACCCTTAAATTAAAAGTATTAGTGATGATATAAATGTCATTGCTAAAGGATTATTATTATTATCTTCAGTTGTACAAAGGAGGTGGCATTTAACAAAGTAGTTTATGAATACAATATATCTTGATCTTATTTGTAGTTCTGAGTCTCAGATCCACCCAACGTCTACCATTTTCTAAGCAAGTGCTCTATCACTAAGCCATACCTCCAAAACTTATACCTTTGTCCAAAAGTTGTTAAGTTCATTTTATATCTTCTCTCCCTAATTAACCATTAACTAAACCCATAGAATATGATCATGGCTGCTATTTTTTGAATTTGAAATATATGTCAATGAAAATACCTGGACAATGTGTACCAGCATCTGTAACTGCTATTGCCAGTACAAGCTATACCAGTGCAATAAGCAGGTGAAGAATCACTTTTTGCTTCAATGCATCTCAGACTTAGCCACAATTTCTGGGTAGAATGCTATTTCTCCAGATAGAATGACAACCCATTTTTCCAAGAACAGCAATTACTATTTCCTATGGAAACACAAACTAAATATGCATAAATGACTACAACATGAAGAATACTTAACATTATATGATTTTTTTTATATTCTAAATGTTTCACTTCCATTAAGAAGGTAAATTGCAGCTTGGCACCGGTGGCTCATGCCTTTAATCCTACTACTCAAGAGGCTAAGATCTGAGGATCACGGTTCAAAGCTAGCCCAGGCAGGAAAGTCCGAGAGGCTCTTATATCCAATGTATCACCAGAAAACCGGAAGTGGTGCTGGGGCCCAAATGGTAAAGCATTCACCTTGAGCTGAAGAGCACAGGGACAGCACTCAGGCCCAGAGTTCAGAAAATAATGCATGGTAACTGAATGTGCACCAAGTGTGGGGTTACAGCTACAAAGACAGCATATCTGCTCCCATGCACAAGTCCACACATAACATGCCTGTTACAAAGAGAAGATAACTAAGGGAACATTAGTTGTGAGGGAAAATAAAGGATCTAATTTCTGAAGCAGCCCAGAAATATCTCACTGAACTTTATGATCACATAAGAAAAATATTTTTCCTCTATCTTCAAAAATGTATAAACAACTGCTTTCAGTATTTCCCTACTTAGGCAAATTTTTACAGGGAATGAAGAGTAATGATTATTTTATATTTCAGAAGTAGAAATAATTACAGGTAGAAGAAACTGCCTTAAATTTATTATATGAACTGAGAAAAAAATAATAAGTGTTCTGAGAAGACTTCTATTTAATCCATTTTAAGTGAGTACAATGTATTATATTCAATATTGAAAATATCCTCAAATCCAACATGGGCCAGTTGTTATGGTTACAAGCAGACATTATTTCACAAGTTTATACTTGGTCTGGCACAATAGGCATTATTTGGGAGTGAGTTTTTTTTTAATATGTAATCTTAGATGAGCTGCATACTATTATGTGGGTACAATTCAGAATTCTCTTTGAACATTTTCACTGGTTTTCATATTCAGTTTTAATTATTGGAAAATCTGCATGTAAGACATTATGGAGAGGTTGAATTTCAAAAAGTATATCTTGTTATTTTGTTTAGTGTAGACATTCTCAGATTTGTAGAAAAAATAGGGCTTAACTATGTGAATAATACTTAGCTATCAGAAGTTAGCTAGGTACATTGTCAATTTCTGGCTCAGAAGAAGATTCATACTCTATTCAATTAAAAGATGCTTTCAAGATAAGCAGTGTCTCACATCATTTTTTTAACAAGTGACTGCTATTTTCTAAAAATTTTATTGTCAAGATGATATACAGAGGGGTTACAGTTACACAATTAAGGTAGTGAGTAAATTTCTTGGCTAACTTGGTATCCCCTCCCTCATTTGTCTCCCTTTTTCCCAAATGATTTCCAAGACATGGACACAAGAAGCTTTTCTTTGTTGTTATTGTTCTTAATGTAATATGTGATTGGTTTATTTTTCTTTTCTGTTTTCCCCCTATGGTTTATCCTCTGTTGTCACTGTATTCTATTTTGGTACCCTGGGTAATATATATACATTTATCACATCTTTTCTTGTAACTACCCAGGAGGCAGAAATCTAAACATCTTTTCTTCAAGCCATCTCAGGCAGATGGGTCTGTCCATCTCTTATTTCCCAATAAAGCAGCAAAATGCAGGTATGGCTCAAGTGGACACCAGTAATAAGTGAGAGTGGGAGCCCCTACCCAAATATTGACCTATCCACTATCAAAAAAATCTTTTAAATTCAATATAGTCCTTTCATACTATTTTTTTCTGATTGATGAATTTTAAAGAGATAGATATTATATTATACGCATAAATCCAATATAATTACTCATCTGTATATAAGCCAGCTGTATCAGGTGTACATGGATATTGCTAAAACAAAATAAGCATGAGTTTATATATGACATATCTAGAAGAATTAAAATTAGATGATATTTAATGACTACTTGCTATGTGCCTATCAGTGTTTTATGTATTTATCCAAAAAAGTTTACAGTTTATAGCTAAAAATGAAAATAAACTATCATTGGCCTGTTCAACACTATAATAAATCCATGGTTAGTGGTTAATTTACACGTTCATATTTATGTAGTAATGGCAGGACTAGGGATTTGAAGTCAAATATTCCCTATTTAGGGTAGTTTGGCTAAGACTCTACATACTATTTATTATATTAGAAAACAGTAATTTACCTGGAAATTTACTAGAGACACAAGTCCTGTTCTAATTATATTACTACATGTGTCACATTTGTCACCACTTTACTCCTCATTTTACTAATGAAGGCGTTTACCTATAGGGCTTCAGTACCATTGCAGAACCAAATCTGGTACCACAAAACCTTTTTTTGAATCCACTGCTACTGAATTCACTGGGAATTCTTTGAAGGCAAAAGCATTATCACTTTACATTTAGTTTTCTACAGGTGATTAACCAATTTTCCAGCACCATTTACCATCTTTCTACCATTCTATTTTTTCAGCTCTCTTATCAAAGATTAGGTGGCTATAGGTCTGTGGGTTCATTTCTGGGTTTTCTATTTTATTCCATCGGTACTCAAGTCTATTCTTTGGCCAGTACCAAGCTGTTCTGATTACTATGGCTTTGTAGTAGAGTTTGAAATTTGGTATTGACATTCTTCCAGTGCTATTCTTTCTTTCTGTTAAGGATTGTTTTTGCTATTCGGGGTCTTTTATTGTTCCATATGAATTTTTGGATTGCTTCTTGTATTTCATTGAAGAATAGGGTTGGAATATTGATAGGCATCATATTGAATTTGTAGATAGCCTTGGGAAGTATTGCCATTTTCGCCTTTTTATCCTTTCAATCCAGGAGCATGGGAGGTTTTTCTACTTCCTAAGTTCTGCTTTGATTTCCTTTTTCAGGTTTTTAAAGTTTTCATCATAGAGGTCCTTCACTTCTTTAGTTAATTCTTAGGTATTTTATTTTTTCTGGCATTATTACTAATGGAGTTGCTTTTCTGATTTCAGCCACGCTCTTCTGTGGAAAAAAATATACTAAGTAAAATAAGCCAGGCCCAAAGAAACATAGGTCCCATGGTTTCACTTATTTGCAATAACTAGTATATGTCTGGGACAAGCAGAAAAGGTCAAAAGCTATGTACATATGACCAGACAGATAAGTTGATGATAAGTTAAATGAACCTCAAGATTGGGACACAAGTATTGTCTTTTTTCCTTTCTTGCTATAGTTTCTAACGTATGTATAATGTGCCATGTGATTTTTTTGTTTCTTTGTATGTTCCTCACCCATGGTATAACCAGTTTTCACTGTATTTGATGTCAGTGTCTTGCATCTTATATATTTGGGGAGGGGAAGAGAAATAACAAAATGCTTAAATAGGGATACAGGTTGACCCATTGTAACAATAAGATGCACAAGACACTATGTTGAAAAATGAACTTTACAACTTAGGAGGGGAGGAGGGAAGGGGGGAGGGAGGAGTGTAGTTAGAATGGCTATAATTAAGAACTCTAATAACAACAGATGCTGGAAGGGATGTGACCAAAAGGGAACCCTACTGCATTGTTGGTGGGAATGTAAACTTGTTCAACCACTTTGGAAAATAGTACGGAGGTTCCTCAAAAGACTCCACATAGAGCTCCCTTATGACCCAGCAATCCCACTTTTGGGCATTTATCCAAATGATCATGAACAAGAGCATGCTAAAGCTACCAGCACAACTATGTTTATTGCAGTCTTATTTACCATAGCTAAGATATAGAACCAACCCAGATGCCCCTCAGTAGATGAATGGATAAAGAAAATGTGATATATATATATATATATATATATATATATATATATATACACACACACATATATATATGGGAATTCTATGCCTCCATCAAAAAGAATGGAATCACCCTATTTGTTAAGAAATGAAAGACTTGGAAAAAAATACATTAAGTGAAGTAAGCCAGACCAAAAGAAACATAGGTCCCATGGTTTCCCTTATTAGCAATAACTAGTATATGTCTGAGACAAGCAGAAAAGATCGGTTAAGATAATGTTAAGCAAAATGAACCCCAAGATAGGTACACAAGTTTTGTTTTCTTGCTATCATTTCTAATGTATTTATAAAGTACCATGTGATTTTTTTGTTGTTTTGTATTCCCCTCCCCCACAGTATAACCCCTGTTTTCACTGTATTTGATGTCAGTGTAATTTTGGGAGGGGAAGGAAAAAAACAAATTGCTTAAATAGGGATACAGGTTGGCCCATGGCAACAATGAGATGTACAAGACACTATGTTGAAAAATGAACTTTACAATTTGGGGATGAGGAGTAGGGGAGTCTAGTTGAGGAGTTGGAAGGGAAGGGATGGCACGGGAAACAAAGGAGGTGGCAACAATGCTTGATAAGAAATGTTCTCATTACCTTGCTCATGTAACTGTAACCCCTCTGTACAGCATTTTCAAAATAAGAAACATTAAAAAAATGACCAAACACACTTATCTAATGTGTTTCCTAGTGCAGTAATTTTTATGAATAGCTCTACAGAAATTGTTGTTACTGCCCAAAAATATCTGAAAAATGAAATAGCACTGCTCTTTTTAGTTAAATAACAATTAAAACATATTTCAGATTCTAGGAGATTTTGTATAAAAAAGATTAGGTTTACATTGTTTTAGAAAACATTTCTCAAATACAGTTGATCTTCTAGCCTATTCAAAAATGTGACCTAACATTAATCAAGAAATAATTTGTAGAGAGCACAAGGGGCAATGTGAAATTATGTTTTCATGAAAATATCTTTGTAAAAATAAAAGATCTTGGTCAAGATAAATTATATGAATAAAGCCCAAGAGTGAAAAATGTGATATTATGACTAAACATTCAAACTAGAATTTAATTTTACATATTTTAATAGTAAAGAGAGATTGGCTAAGTGTTATTTGGACTCAATAAACAATGGAGGTTTGGATGGTAGGAAAAGCTTTTCTGACCCGGAACTCTTACCATAGTTTTGGACAGAGATGTAACAAATGTTGAGCACTATAAAATGTGTCTTTTTTTTTTTATCAACTCAAGATCTTTGTCAAAAAAAACTTTTGAAAATAGAGAAAAATTTAGGCTTTATCTAATGTAGAACTTAGATCATTTAAAATGCACAATTTACTTACATTTACATCAAGTAATTTCTAGTAATTTTCATTTGGAGATTAGTTCTTATCGGAGCTATTATTTCCTTATTATTTACCATAGCAACTCTTTTTGCTGTTTTTATTTAATTTTTAAGTTTTCATCGTGTGTGTGTGTGTGTGTGTGTGTATTAGTGTTGGTCCTGGGGCTTGAACTGAGAGTCTGAGCCCTGTCAGTGAGCAACATTTTGCTCAAAGTTAGCACTCTTCCCTCTTTCAGCCACAGTCCACTTCTGCTGGTAATTACATGGAAACAATTAGGCGAAGAAGATAAATACTGTGTAATGTTTTATTCCTGGGTTGTCTTTAAAATGGCTTTTGATTTTCTTTCCTAGGTATTTGTATTGGATTGACTGTTGTGAGAATCCTCACATTGGCCGTGTTGGGATGGATGGAACCAATCAGAGTGTTGTCATAGAAACCAAGATTTCTAGACCTATGGCACTAACAATAGATTATGTCAACCATAGACTCTATTGGGCTGATGAAAATCAAATTGAATTTAGCAACATGGATGGATCACATAGGCACAAAGGTTGGTCTAGCAGTATCATGAATCAATATTTATCTATAACACACATACACATGTATAATATGCTGTCAGAAAATTTATCTCTTATTATTATAACATTTTTACACTACTTTGTGAAATTCGGAAATTAGAATTAGGCAAAATTTTCAAAATCATATAATGTTTGCACAAATCATTTTGATACTGTCAATGCTTTCAATAATTTTTAAATTATGTCTATTAAAGGGGCAATAGTTTCATAAGTTAATATATTTGCATAAAACCTGATTGAATTGTATATACTAGTATATTTCCTTATAACCTGACACACTTTAGGCAGTTTAGCAGGGTTTGAAATTCATTTTAAGTAAGTTGAGTGAAAATATAACCTTTTATTACCAGTGATATAGCATTTTTTAAAGTTATAGATTAAACTATGTGCATGATTAAATTCACAATTATTTAGTAAATGGCAGTAGCTCTAACACAGTAATTAATATGGAAACATCTTTAAATTAAAATAACATCCAGGAACTAAAGTAAATGTGAATGAATATAGAATCTTACAAATACTTTATTTTTCACCTTTATTGACACTCAGCACATTAAGACCACTTTAAGTGTCAGACAAAGAATTAGATACCAGGAAAGAATTATCGGTAAAGAGGTTTATTATAAGAAAAGAATAGTTGAGAACAAAGGAATGAAATAGCCTACGGAGATAATGAAGAAGAGAAGGACTGATTACATGAATAGATTGAACAGAAATGACAGGATTCCTCAAAATATTTCAAATGCAGGTAATATGTCAATGATTAGATTATTTTTCAGTGAACTTAAAGAGCAATAATTTTCATTGTTTTTTAATACCTTAACATCATATTTACTATTGGATGTTTGAATTTTACAAAGAGGTTTCAAATAAAGCATACTGTTCATATGTCCAATCAAATCAGATTGCTTTCCTCTATGGCAGTAGACTTAGTGAAGTCTCTTGATGGAAGGGAAAAGGAGAAATAGAAAAAGAGAATAAAATTAAAATGCCAGATGAGACTCTGAAAACAGTTTTCAGTGTGGAATACTAAGAAGTATGAGTTCCTGCAGCTTCAAAAGAAAAATAAATGATATAAAGGCTCTGAAATGTCACTGAAATAGATCAGTGGTAGGGTATTTTCCTTCCATGGACAAGGCCCTCAATTCTGTTCCCAAGACTCAAAGAACAGTAGTGATAGAAAGGGTAGAAATATTAACAAATAGCTATAGGTTAACAATGGTCCACCATTTCATACATTTGATTACGTTTCTCAGTTGATGTTTAAACCAATACATTTTTGGTGCCAGTCCTGGGACTCAACCTCAGGCCCTGGACACTGTCCCTGAGCATTTTTGCTCATGGCTAATACTCTACCATTAGAGTGCCAGATTCACTTCTGATGTTTTGATGGTTTAATGGAGATAAGAGTCTCAAGACTTTCCTGATAAGACTGATTAGAACCATGATCCTCAGATCTCAGCTTCTTGAGTAGCCAGGATTGCAGGCATGAGCCACTGATACTCAGTATAAATTATATCCTTCTAATATATGATATATTCAAGAAGCCATTAAAGATGGTGTTTTAAAGGATAAAAGCACTGAGGTATGATAAGTACATTCCAATTTTGGAGATTAGCAAACATCAGAATGGCATGTGATTGAGGCTTCACTGAAATATAACTTTAGGATTGTAATTATTGAAAAGACAGGGCTGGGAAGGTGGCTCAGTGGTAGAGTACTTGCCTTGCATGCGTGAGGCCCTAGGTTCGATTCCTCAGCACCACATAAGGAGGAAAAAAAAAAGCCATAAGTGGCACCATGGCTCAAGTGGTAGAGTGCTAGCCTTAAGCTGAAGAGCTGAGGGACAGCGCCCAGGCCCAGAGTTCAGGCCCCATGACCGGACCCAAAAAAGACAAAAATATCCCATACAAAGAATCAATACCAATACAGCTTTCATCATTTTTGGGTAATACAGCTCAAATTTTTATTTTGGAGTTTCATATTTTCCCTATGAAACCGTGTCTTTCCATTTTTAGCATTTGTCAAAATCACCAGGCTGCTGTGCAAATGTAAGGTTTATGTACAATGAAGTCTATGTAAACTTTTGTTAGATAGGTAAATAAAGAAAATATGTATTTGTTGGGGCTCGGATTGTGGCTCAGTGGTAGAGTGCTTGCCTAACATGCATGAAGCCCTGGGTTCAATTCCTTAGCACCACATGAACAGAAAAACCCAGAAGTGGTGCTGGGGTTCAAGTGGTAGAGTGCTAGCCTTGAGTGAAAGAAGCTCAGGGACAGTGCCCAAGCCCTGAGTTCAAGCCCCAGGACTTGCCAGGAAAAAAAAGGAAATATATATATATATATATATATATATATATATATATAATTCCTTATTATATATATGCTTATTTTTCCTTTGATTCTTGGTATTTCAGTTTCAATGTTTCAAAATTTCAAAGATGAAATGTTGTTAGACTTATTCAAAATTATTAACTTCATCCACTGTTATTTTTAAATATGACTCAGATAGGGATGACTAGTGCTTTGGAAACTTAAATGTAATAGTTACGGGCATCTGATCATATAAAATAATATTTACCAAAAGGAACTCTAGGAAATGGACACAAGAAGTTTAATTCCTTGTTGCTCTTTTTATTTTCTTTTCATCTTGTCTTGTTTGTTCTTTATCCATCTTTCAAAGGGTAAGGGGGCACAGAAATTATGGGACAAAGGAGGAACAAATGCAGCAGTGATGCCCATTACATATGTTGAAAATGAACCATACAACTTGTGGGTGGGAACTGGAGGGAAAAACTGGGAGAAAGGAAAGGAAGGAGCAACATTGTGCAAAATATATGTTCTCTTTTTCAACTATGTAACTATGACCCTCTGCATATCACCTTTACAATAACAAAAAATACAATTTTAAAATACATACGATTTAATGAATGAGAACAAAGTATCATTCAGTCATTGATAGTGACTATGGATAAAGGAACATATTTAGGTAAGAGAAACCATAGGGGATATAAAATATTATCCAGAAGATAATCAAGTGTAATATTACTAAAATATATTACACTTCAGTTTAAACATAACTTGAAGTTCAAGTGGGAGAAAAAGGAATAAAAATGGTTTAGAAATATAAAAACATACTCAGTCGCATAAACCTCTCCTTAATCCATATGTGTGTGGTGTTTTGTGGTGTATGTGTGTATGTGTGTGTGCGTGCGTGCGCGCACGCGTGCGTGCATGTGTGCTTTATCTCTGCCCACTTCTACCATTCATTTAATAAA
Source organism: Dipodomys ordii (assembly GCF_000151885.1). Classification (NCBI taxonomy): domain Eukaryota; kingdom Metazoa; phylum Chordata; class Mammalia; order Rodentia; family Heteromyidae; genus Dipodomys; species Dipodomys ordii. Next base: position 5,730,610 of record NW_012267342.1, read on the forward strand.
AACCCACTGACTTGTGTTTCTGTGCTAATTATTATTCTAGGCTGTGATGACTAGTCCCTGTCTGCAAAAGAATGTTCAATGTAGAAAAAAAAAATTTATTAGAAGACAAAGATAAGATGAGTGTCAGAAGTATGTACTGGATATTGTGCAAAGGCAGTTAGAGTAGTGAAACGTTCGCTGAACTGAGAACTTTGAGTAATGTTAGTGATTTAGAAAAACTGCCCATACCAGAAATATAGCAAGTAATCTTCCTACAGTGGAAACAGTCTGTGCAAAGGATAGAGTCTTGAAACTGTGGAGTTTAGAGGATTTGGTATGACTATAAATCATGTAAGAAGGATAAAACAATATTCAATGAACAAGAACAAGTTAGGGCCAGATTTTGACAAGCTTACTGTAGTATATAATCTCCATTTATTCATTAGGCATAGGGAACCATTGATACTGTTATTATTAGAATTGACAATAGCATGAAAAATGAAAACCCTAGAAGAGCAACCAATTTGGACAATTGAAATATTTTAGGATAATATGCTAAAAATACTTAGAGCTGTGGGAATAGCAATAATAGCAAACTTCACTAGTTACTTAACAGATAAAACAGGAGAGAACAGTAAGTTTATAGTAGAAAAACTGCAAGGTTAAATGTAAACACAGAATAAATGGTTTTTAATATTTTTCAGTTAGTTGAAGTAGGGGAATTCCATTGTATAACTATTGTTTGACATATATTCATATGTTATTCAAAAGAATAAATGTACCCTAATAAACCCAAATTTGTCATCTTTTTGAATCTTAAAACTCTTTTAACTAAGATATAATTTTAAAGAAGGATCAAGGAAAGATAAATTTTAAGGATATGTCTAAGCATGTTTTAGCACTTCTTTCCCTAGAAAGATTTCAGACATTTTGATAATTTATTTAGAGGGAAGAATTTGTTTAGAAGAACATGAAATACTCAGGAGAAACCTGGCAATTGTTGTCCTCTAGACTGAAATATTCAGTGTATCAATATGTAAATCTCTACACAAAATCAGAAAGATTCTATCTGAATAAGAGTGATCTTGGAATTCTATGTATTTTGGATTCACTCTTTACCGCTTCAAACCATTTAAAACTACAACTTTCCTCCCAAAGTGTTATGTTTTGATTTTGAACAAATAATAAAAACTTTGGTGAAGGTCAGCAGATCTTTACATGAAGCAATATCTTTTAAGTAGAGAAAGCAAAATTTAGAAATTTTGTAGAAGCAGGTAAATGGAGCTGGGTTGGATTGGGATCAATGGTAAATTAGTTCTTTCTTTCTTTCCTTCCTTCCTTCCTTCTTTCTTTCTTCCTTCCTTTCTTTCTTAATTTCTTTCTTCTTTTTTTCTTCTGAAGAGCATAGGTCAATCCTCTCAGCCATTGCCTTACCTACTGAGATAAGGCTTTGGGGACAAAAATGATATCAAAGAAAGTCCAGAACTAAACTTTGAAACCTGAAGTATAATGGAATCAAAAAAATTTGCATATGTTACAAAATCCTTGAGGCTTCATCTCAGATTAATGTTTTTCAGTCTTAAACAGAGAGATGATAAATACAGAATAATCAAATGTTTGCTTATATAGTCTGATGAAGCACTCAAATTACCAACACAAACCCTAGTCCTCCAGGAACCTTACTGGGGAAATTATTAAATAATTTTAATTGAACCATGGTGGCTGGATGAATTAATGAGGAAGTAGAAAAGTCTTTACATTTATGTATGTATGTATTCTGCTGATACTAGGACTTGAACTCAGGTCCTTCCAATTTTGCTTAGCTTTTTCAGCTAAAGACTTGGACACAACTTTACTTCTGGTTTCTTCTGGTTTAATTTATTTCATATTTTGTAGCAAAATAATTTACACTTGGACATTTATATTAAAAATCCTCCAATTTCTGAGGCTGAGAAGTCCAAGACCAAGGAACTTGAAGATTTTCAAGTCTGATGAAGGCTCCGTCTGTTTCACAGTCAACTTCTTACAGTATCCTTATAGGCTAGAATAAGGCAGTTCTTGGGCTCTCTCTCTCTCTCTCTCTCTCTCTCTCTATATATATATATATATATATATATATATATGGAATTGATCCTGTTCATGATGGTGTACTCTATCTGATGTTATGATTTCTCTAAAACCCAAGCTTTTAGTATTGTAATATAGGCTACTCATATTTACAGTTACAAATTGAGGAGGTATTTCCATTCCAACTCAACAACTCTGCTCTCATTGTTAGTTTGGTGTTAGCATATCCAAATGGCACCTGCTGCATATAGAAAAACATTTCTATCTTATGTAGAAATTCAGGATTTCTGAAATTTGATGACTTTGACTGATATCAAACATTGAAAAAAAGTACAGCTTTTCTCTAAACGGATAGTCTGCTAAACTTAAATCACAGATATCTCCAAGACCAATTTCAGTAATATCTCTGTCCATCTACATTAACTTAAAGGTTCCATTTCCGATATGACAGAAAGAAAATTAAATATCAGACAATTGTATTTGGACCAAAATATTATTCTGGTTAAGTATATCAAAGTATATAAATTTGGTTTTAGTCCTTATTTTTTACTGTGCCCTTGAATTCAACATATCTTAGACAAGATATCACCCTGGCAAAGAAAAGGCTTAAACTATTGTGTTAGTAATATTAACACAGCAATGACAATAATAACAATAATAACATATTAGTTACTTTTGAAATTGATTTTCTAAGCTTATTTGTTCTAATAATTTCTTCCAGAATACATTTTAGAGATTCACTAAATTATTTAACTTTGTGTTAAATATGATGACTGTGTACATATATTGCCTAACATTACAGACAATTTCATACTTATAAATGCTAAGTTCTCTGAAGAGTAATAGTTGGGCATAATTTTCAAATATAGTTAATCACTGAACTGTCCTTTATTTTGAGGACAAATTGTTTAAAGTTTCATATAATTATGTTGACTGTATCTCTTCATTTTAAAGATAACAGACTAAACCCCGACCTGAAGATTCTCGATATTAAAGTTTCAACATTGTAGTCTAACTCAATTGTGTCTTTATTGCTCTGGGAATTGAGATGGTGGCTGAGAGAGTAATTCTATGCTTAAATTTGAAAATACATATCTAACTCATATAGTGAGAGTATAATTAATGTTGGAAAAGGAATCCAGATATCAGTATGTCACTGGGGAAATATTATAAAATATATTTAAAATGTTTTCTTCTGTAGGGAAAAATACTGATAAAATAGGTAAAATTTTTGTATTTATATAACATAAATTTCAACAGCTTTTTCATTGTCTTTAGAAAATTTAAATATACATTTATGTTTAACAAGAAGTAGAATAAACCTAATGAACTAACTCCCCTGTACTATTTTATTTCATAATATTCTAAAGAGTTCAGTTGTGGTAAGATATTGAATTTTAGCACTTCTGAAAAAAATATAACCCTTATTTTTCACAGTCCATTACAAAGAGTAGGCTTCATGGTATATTTTATGTTGAAAATATTAATGTGCTACTGTTTACAATACAGTAAAAGTTAATGAAATGGAACCAGATACAATTTTGTGGATGTAGAAATGTTCTGAAATATTAAAATAAATTTTCTCGTATATATAGTAGGACACCTGTTGTGTCATTCCATTGCTTGTTCCTACTTCTCAATAAGACTACCTAGAAGATATCTGGGGATGATACTAGGATGCTCCACTCTTATTCTAGAAGATATTAAGAATTAGATCATCAGAGACTTAAGATAAGTTTCTAAATAAATCAGGTCTGATCTCTTCCCCAGAAACTGAATAGGAAAAGTAATAGTGACAGGCTGTGAAGGAATTTAATTACAGTTGGCTATACTAGGAAGGAAATGAGATCAAATGGCTATTTTATGGAAATTGACATGAGTTCCAAGTTCATAAAGTGAAGGGGGGAATGTATTCATAGTCAAACGGTCTTTATCAAACTATGATTTCATTGCTCACTGTCTCAGTTTTAGTCACACGGAATATATGGAAGTTGCCACTACTGAAAGTTACAAATGACTTTTGATGCCCAGAGCATTGTCTACTCATGGGTATAGTGAGGAGGTAGTCTCCATTGGCTTCATCTAATGTTTATTTGCCAGGCTTGTAATCTGGAAAGGGGAAATTCGTTTTCATGAGGTATATACTTCTGCTTATTGTGAAGTCTCAAGATGGAGTAATCTGCTTGCAAGGCTCTGCGACGATCAGAAAATACATAACATTTTTAGTTAAAAAGCATACCTTCAGTATCATATCATGATATTTGGAAATATTATCTAGTCCTAGTATTCCCACTACTTTGTAATATAGTTATTCATTTGGAAAATGGATTTGAAATCCATTTGCCTGAAATTGTATTTGCTGTACTATTCATTATAATTAAACAATATTGTCTTTAAAAGCAGGCAGGCAAAATTCCTAGAAAAGAAAACAATAAATGAAAACTTTGTAATTTATTGACGACACTGAGAACAACATTATATTAACAAGCATCCTGTAAACAACGCTGAAGTTAACATAATTATTGTCAAAAATAATATGTTCCTGGCCCTAAAATTTCATAAATCATCCATCTTTTTGGTGTAAGTAAAGTAGCTAACTCAGTGGTTATTCTCTAAAGATTAGTAAACCCTGGTCATTTTCCCAACCACCCACTCTTCTCTGTGATTTTTTTAATAAACCATAAAAGATTATATATCCACCTACTGAGTAGGACATAAATCTTACACATTTTCTTACACATAAAACCACTTTCTGCTATTATCTAATTTCAGATTCTGTGTCTCAGTCCATATATATTTTTATAATCCATTTTTGATCTTTCACCTCATTTGTTTCACTGCTAATTGCTTTCAATTTTTTTCTTCCTTTTTGGTTTTTATGTTTAACTACTTTAATTCATATTCTCTTTTTTCCTAGCTGTCCTCCTGAAAGAACATCAGGGCATAGTATCAGTGTCAGGGTCTCAGAGGAAAGGTTTACTTAGCAATTTGGTATTCTGTCCTGAAGTTGTGGTGATTTAGTCAGTTAAACAATTTGGTGATGAAATTGTTATTGATTCTTTTTAATGAAAGAGAAATGTCTGAGATTTTAAAAAGAGAGAGAGAACTAGAGAGAACTAGTAAGTGAAGGTGTTTGAGTTTTACTTCCTGTGAATCTTTGTTCTGGTCTATGTGCTAGACAGCTGACTCCTAGAAAGGACATTAGTAAACTCTTCTTTTCTGGCCTTAAGTTTGCTTTATACAATGGAATACATTGGAGGATATTAGATGAGGGAAAGAGGAAAAAGTGGAATGTTTTCTCATCCCTTTCACTCCATACCCAATAACTTATTTACCAGTAGCTACTCCTCTTGTTGGGTGCTGTTTTTCTCTCAGTTACAAATTTCTTCAGGTTCTGATATGTGATTGAAGGAAAAACAATGTGTCCCTTGCTATGTCTATTCCTCTAAAAGAATTCCCCCATTAAATTCTGCAATTATTACTTGAATATGTTTTTTTCTGTTTATTTCAGGAACACTGACTTTCACAAAAGAAATTTAAAAATTACACATAAGGAGGAAATTTAGGATAATTTTGAAGGACATCAGGTATGAAGGACTGTGAATTTTTACTTGAGGGAATGTCATCAAAAATAAGTAAAACAGAAGAGTCAAAGTATATTAGAAAATGATAACAGGCTATTTTTTTGTTTTATAGATTTACTAAATTTTAAGTTTTACAAACCTAGTCTTCCCAGTGTGCTCATTTGTAAAATAGATTGACATTAAAGGGTTTTTCTTTGTAATTTCCTTCTAAATAATGCATAATTATATAATAACTCATTTTAAATTCAATTTATTTCTTTATTGTGATTGCTCATTAAAATTATATGTTACGGAGAATATATATTATAATTTTACTTAAAAAATACTGCCAAAGCCTTTAATCATTTCTCAATAGTTAGTTACAGGGCTCACAAGACATAAAGTAATATATTAAAAACACATCTGGGCCCAGAATGCAAATATCAGGAAAATAAGAAACAGAACAGAGCATCACTAGTGAAATGTGTAAGGATTAACCCCCTACACAAAACTTTGTTGATTTTGTCAAGGTCTCATGTTATGTTCTTGAAGTTTCATACTAGTGCATTGTTCCTATATGTTTAATTAAATTAGTCAAAAATACAAAATTATAATGATTTTATACAAAAATATATTTGCATAGCTGGTTAAAGATGAATAATCAAGACTATTGTAATAGTCTTTCAGGCTGTGTGAGAAAATGCTTTAGCTAAAAGGATATTCTGCATTTGCACCTTTTTAATTTAATGCCTTGGAAGAAGAGTATCCAATTTGATGCAAAGGGAAAATCTCAGAAGACACCATTTCTTTTTATTTATCCTTTTTCAATTTTTCGCCAGTCCTGGGGCTTGAACTCACGTCCTGAGCACTGTCCTTGGGCTTCTTTTTGCTCAAGGCTAGCACTCTTAACACTTGACCCACAGCACCAGTTCCAACATTTTTCTTTTTATGTGGTGTTGAGGAATCAAACCCATGGCTTTGTGCACACTATGCAAGCACTCTGCTACTTGGCCACATTCCCAGCCCAGAAGACACTATTTGTGTGAATCTTTTTGTTTTTGCCAAATTCTAACTCTTTTCTTTCAAAGATATGGTTTAGTAAATAGAAAGTCTAGTACTTGCATGGAATTCTGCAAACAGTACAATAAATAATGCACCTGGACAGGATAGAAATCTAAGTGCAGTTTGCAACTTTGAAATTGGCTTTAAATATATAATAAGTACCTGTTAAACTGCAGCTCACACAGCACTTTCAGGTTTTCTGTCTTTTTTGTGTGTATGTTGAATAGCTGTCAATGAAAGATGTCTTGAATTTACTTTTCACATTTTTCTATTAATTAAGCAAATACAGTCTCATAAAGGATAGTTGGTCATTTTATTTTCTCTTAAAAAGTATAACTACCATAATTATGAGAAAACATAACTATTTGGTCTCCTAAATTCCGTCAAATCATGGAATTAGTACAATTTCAAGCAGGACCTTTAATGATAGTCTTGTGCCATCTCTTTCCGTACTTATATTTTGGTCAGCTCCATTTGCTGCCAAATTGCATGGTTAAACATCAGCATTGTTGTTCTTGTGTGCATATGTGATTATGGACTAGATAAACATGTATAGTTTCATGCATGCATACACATATACATACACATTGCATATAGATGTGAATATATATAGAGATATAAAATAAAAGCTAATAAAATATTAGATAATTAATTATTCATTTAGAATCAAACATTGCTTGAATGGCAGCATATAAAGTTTTAGCGCCAAAACTTTTCTCATTTTATCTCAATTCAGGTGGATATGCTAATGAAAACATAAGTATAATATTTATTTAATCAAACTTAACAGTTAGCAGTTAAGATATATACAATCTTTTCACAGCATGATGTCAATTAATTCCCAGAATCACACTGCTAATTTACAAACTGAATCTTAGTTTTCTTTGATTTACACTGTTGTAGATTTTCACTCTCTCAGAAGATGAATGGATGAGCGAGATTAGACATCTTAGACTATGTTTACTCTTGTGAAAACAAGTCAGTGTGATTACTGTTTTCCCAGGCATGATACGTATTGTATCTCTTATATGAGAATCGCATTTACCATATGAGCAAACCTGGAGTGGGCTTATACAATGACTACTGCCCATCCTGTTCTTTATTGTCTATACCAGAAAGAAGTTGAAAAAAAACTCTTTTGGACAAATGGACACATTATCTTAATTAAATATGACTTTCAACATATTCTGGCACATTCACCCATGTGTCGTCCTTCTGATACAACTTTTCTTATTCCCATAAATTTATGATTAGTTGAAAATAGAAATTGATGATGGATGGCAACTACTTAAGTTCTTGTCTAATATAAAAGTATTTGCACATCTGTACATCATACTGAATATGAAGCTCATTCAGTAAGGTAATTAGGTAAGATGACTTTTATTTGGAGCCTATGAAATCAACTGTATTTAGAAGTAAGGTATTGCTTTTCACTAATGCAAATGTTAGGTTTATGAGGTGGGCAGACAAGCAGATTCAAGTTCAGGAATCACCACCTTCATTTACTATTCTTTTTTTTTTGGGGGGGGAATCCGGTCATGGGGTCTGAACTCTGGGCCTGGGCACTGTCCCTCAGCTCTTCAGCTCAAGGCTAGTGCTTTACCACTTGAGCCACAGCACCACTTCCGGCTTTTTTCTTT
>NW_012267342.1:5740005-5956905 GCF_000151885.1 Dipodomys ordii
ATATATATATATATATATATATATATATATATATATATATATATATGCTCAGCACTTTTTGATTAAGGCTGTAAATTTCCCTAAAAAGGAATGACTGTATTTTAAATTTTCATAACTATATTCAGTGGCAAATAATTAAGAATATGCCAAATATTGATTCTCAGTCATTAAAATCTACTCAGTGAAAAAGAACGTAGTATTGGAACTTTATTACCTTTGGTCTTTAAAGCTTTTTTTCTTTAAATTTTACCCAGTAAATCTGAATTTTAATACAGGAAGACATTAGAATGTTTATACAAATTATTTTTTCTGTTTTGCTGAATTTGATCATTTGATAATCTTCAGAATTGAGAATCACAAAAAACTATTTAGGATTTTTAAATTCCCAACTTCTAAACTTATTATATTTTATTCACCCAATGAGATTCACTTGAATAAAAAAATCTATACTGGTGATGCTCAACCCATTGTAATATGTTTAAATCCATTTCTATAATGAAGCCATAATTACAAAAACAATTTTAGTTCACAACTAAACAATTTCATAACTATTAAATCTTCATAATAATTTATCAGTCACTTTCTTTCTAAATAACTCATCTTACAAGTAACAATGCACATATTATCTCTATGAAGAAAATGGTTCATAGTAGTTTCATAAAACTCTTTTCAGATAAAAGACATAGTTTACCATTGACATTTAATCATTTTTAGTGTGCAAGAAAATTGGTCAATGATTTTTTTGGCTGAGTGTTTGGGTTAAGAACAACTGGGGGATATTATATGCATATGCATATGTCTCCTGATGGTGAGTTTCAAAATGTTGGGTGTTCCTTGTTTCTGGTGAAGCAGACTTCCTGTGATGCTGCACAGGATAACATTCATTTTCTTCCCAGAGGTTTAACCAAGCTATATCTGAGCAATGTGAACTCCTGCACCCAATCTTGCATTGCCTTAACTGGTAATAAAGAACTTTGCTGGCCTGACAGGTTGTCACAGCAATTATTCACATGAAGCTCTGTAGCAGTTGTAAGTGTCAGCCCATGTAGTATTGAATATTTTAACTGGCAGTCTTCCAAGAGTGAGCATTAATCTTACCATCTTCTATTACAGTCCCTAATCAAGATATTCCAGGGGTGATTGCACTAACATTGTTTGAAGACTACATCTACTGGACTGATGGGAAAACCAAGTCACTCAGCCGTGCCCATAAAACCTCGGGAGCAGACAGACTCTTACTGATTAACTCATGGCATGCCATCACAGATATCCAGGTGTATCATTCTTATAGACAACCGGATGGTAATTATTTTTTCCATGATTTCCATACATTCATCACCATCTTTCAGTAGCATTCTACCTTTGATTCTATCAAGGTTACATGTAATTTTGTTTTAGAGAAGATGGTTCAGATTTTATTACATAGCATTATTCTGTACAATGAATTTGTTAATATCAAGGACTGTTGTTAAGAGTTATAATTAGAAGCTCTATAATAACAGAATTATTTTCTTCATATCATATAAAGCTGAATTGCAATATATGCATATGTAGTCAGAGAAATGAAAAATACATCCATTAATTTCTGAAATTTCTAAAATTCTGGAAGTAAAGGATTAAATGTAGACCTAGATTTCTAAAATTGGCAAGCATATAAAATTTCTATAAGGATATGTCTTGTGGTAGGCCTCTACCATGCATTGCATAGTAAAGGTTAAAATCCTTATTGAAAATACATGTCTGCTTTAGCAATAAAAGTTCTTAATCTTTAGCTATAATCTCTCTTTCCTTATTTTATTTTACACATATTTCTAAGTATATGTATATCTTCATCCAACATATTTCTGTTCTCTGTTTATCCTTCTGATAAGCAGTTTTCTACTAATGTGCTCAGTTTGTATAAAGAATCTTTAAAAGATTTAATTGTAAAATTAATGTCATTCATTGAGTAGCATATTTAAGAAATAAAAGTTATATTTATAGTCTTGAGAAGTGTCTGATTACAATAACATATAAAGATACAAATAAAGAAACCTATCTCCAATCCTAAATTATGTTAATAGTCATTATTGTCCGACCATGTTGTTGTCTCTTTTCTTATCTCTAGTTTCCAAACACCTGTGCATGATCAATAATGGTGGTTGCAGTCACTTATGCCTTTTAGCCCCAGGAAAAACCCATACCTGTGCATGTCCCACCAACTTCTACCTTGCAGCAGATAACAGGACCTGTCTGTCCAACTGCACAGCCAGTCAGGTAAGTGGAAGGCTGTAAGTCATGTCCTGCATGCTTTTTTTTAAATATATATATTTTTATTGTAAAGATACTGTAAAGAGGGGTTACACTTACATGAGCAAGGTAACGAGTCCATTTCCTATCGAACATTGTTACTCCCTCTTTTGTTTTTTCCCTACCATCACTTACCACCCCACCTCCCCAACTCCTCCCTAGCCCCCTCGTCCCCTGGGCACCTGTTTGTTTTCAACATAGTGTCTTGTACATCTCATTTTTACAGTGGGTCAACCTGTATCCCTATTTAAGAATTTTTCCCTTCCCCTCCCCAAATTAGAAAAATACATATACAAGATGGAGGGCACCGGAATCAAACACAGTGAAAACAGGGGCTATACCATGGGGGAGGAACATACCAAAGAAACAATAACAACAACAAATCACATAGTATATTATAAACATGTTAAAAACAATAGCAAGGAAGAAAAATCCCCTTGTTTCCCTATCTTAAGGCTCATTTCCCTTAGCATCATCTTATATGATCATATGTAAATTCATATGGAACAATAAAAGACCCCAAAATATCAAAAATGATCCTTAGCAGAAAGAACAGTGCTGGAGGAATATCAATACCAAATTTCAAATTCTACTACAAAGCCTGCATGTTTTTACAAAGTGTGAAGCATTAATTTTTACAGGTGTTATGAATGATTTTCAAACACAGCATAGGGAAAATGATGTAATGATTATTTTTAGAAGAGAACTTTAGGCCTTAGGGTATAAGTAGATTACAGGAAAAAAAATGAAAGGGTTGACATTGATCAAGATTTATTGTATTTGTGTACTATTTTGTTGAATGGCAATTCCTTTGCACAAATACTTTATGATTAAATAAAATAAATAGGCAAAACAAAAAAAATAAAAAAGAATAACAATATGGGCAGAAAGGAACAAAAACAACAACAGACAAAAAAACAACACTTCTCTTAAGTGAGCCAAGTAGCAGCATCAGATTTGCCACCAAGAAGCCAAAGTAACTGAGGCAGTGTGGAGAGAGATATGGGATTGATTGAAATCAAAGCAATCTTCCTGGAAAGCTGGTTCTGCATCCCATCTATATTCTTTCTTTCTTGCTCCCTAGAAACAGAAAGAAAAAGCTGAAGCGCATAGAGATTAAATCTCTAGATTTTTTAAATTAAAAATATGATAAAATAATTTTCCTTTTCTCCATTCATAATATTTTATTTAATTTTTATTTATGTCTTCTTTAGTTTTCATGTGGCGTTTTAAAAGTTTTTTTTATTATTGTAAAAATACTGTACAGAGGGATTACAATTACATGAGCAAAGTAATGAGTACATTTCCTGTCAAGCACTGTTGCCTCCCATACTATCTTTTCCCTCCCACCTCCAACAAATACACCCCCACCCCCAACCTAAATTGTAAAGTTCATTTTCAACATAGTGTCTTGTACATCTCATTATTAACAATGGGTCAAACTGTATCCCTATTTAAACATTTTGGGTTTTTTTGCCTTCCCCTCCCCAAATTAGAGAAGTGTATATACAAGATGCAGGGCACCAACATCAAATACCATGGGGGAGGAACATACAAAGAAACAAAAAAATCACATGGCACATTATAAATATGTTAGGAACAATAGTAAGAAAGAAAAAAAAACCACTTGTGTCCTTATCTTGGGGTTCATTTTGCTTACATCATCTTATCTGGCCATATGTACATTGTCCCAGACATATAATAGTGGTTGCAAATAAAGGATGCCCAGAATGCTGAGATCTGAGAATCAGAGTTTGAAGCCAGCCCAAGGCAGAAGAGTCCATAAGACTCATTTCCAATTCATCAGTATTATGTCAGAAAGGGAGCTGTAATTCAAGTGCTAGAATGCCAGAGAAACAAAACAGCAAAAACAACAAAAAGGAAACAAACAAGAATATCAAGAACTTGGGGTTCTTGATATTCAAGAGTTCAAGCCCCAGTATTGGCACACAAACACACATAGTACAGACATCCCAGAAAAACTTCTTACTTCATGGTAGTTAGATAGGTCTCAATTTCATTATTTTCAAATTCTGGATGACTGTCATATGATATTAAAAGTGTACTTTTTTATATTGTAGTCATTAACATTTTTTACTTTATCTTTTTTTTATCAGTTGTGGGGGCTGAATTCTGGGCCTGAATGCTTTCCCTCAGCTCTTCAGCTCAAGGCTAGTGCTCTACACTTGAGCCACAGTGCCACTTCTGGCTTTTTCTGCTTATGTGGTGCTGAGGAATCAAACCCAGGGCCTCATGTATGCAAAGCAAGCACTCTACCACTGAGCCAGCTTCCCAGCCCTCATTTTGACTTTAGATAACATTGGTAAATTAAATCATGATTATTATATTTTTCGGCCTGTCCTGGGGCTTACACTCAGGGCCTGGGCACTCTCACTGAGCTTGTTTTGCTCAAGGCTAGCCCTCTTACCACTTGAACCACAGCACGAATTCTGTTTGTTTGTTTGTTTGTTTCTTCTGTTTATGTGATTCTCAGAAATCAAATCCAGGGATTCATGCATGTTAGGCAAGCACTCTACCACTAAGACATGTTCCCAGCCCATGATGGTTTTTAATGACTGCATTTATTCTTTAAGTTCTATATGTAGAATTTTCCTATTACTAGAAATGATATTATGGCAAAAGATTGAATTTCTCTTATAAAAATAGAGAGGTTCTCAAAATAGAGAAATGGTTATTAGATCAGTCTTTCTCTCACGCTAAAACTATAATTATCACCTGTGACAGGTAATATAAAATAAATACCTTTTCCAGAAAGTCAACATTTGAAATGTTTAAAAGCTTACTGAGGCCAGACTCCTTGTTAACCTCACCCTTATTCTGTTGCAAATTGGTTGAATCACCTGAGTTTGTTACCTAATTTCTTGTTGTCTCAATTTTCTTATATTTAAAATGAGATATTTGTCTTAGTCTGTTTTCTGATGCTGTATAACAGTATAACAGAAAAATACTGACAGGCTAATTTAGTTCTAAAATTAAATGTATTTCTTATACTTTTTTTTTTGGTCATGGGGCTTGAACTCTGGGTCTGGGTGCTGTCCCTCAGCTCTTCAGCTCAAGGCTAGTGCTCTACCACTTGAGCCACAGCACCACTTCCAGTTTTCTGGTGGCTTTTATTGGAGATAAGAGTCAGACTTTCATGCCCAGGCTGGCTTTGAAGCACCATCCTCAAATCTCAGCCTCCTGAGTAGCTAGGATTACAGGCATGAGCCGCTGGAGCCTGGCATTATGCCATTTTCTTAATAAATCTAGTAATCCATACATAAAGATGCAGCCCTTTTAACTGATCTAATCTTTTGTTAGTATTATCTTCATTCAATGACAATTCAATTTCAACATGAGTTGAAGGGCATCTTCAAACAATAGCAATACTATTTTCAGGCCACTGTTGATACTTAAATGGCAATAGTTGTTATAAACCTTACCTCTGAAGGGCAACAGGAGTATACTCACAAAATTATGTGTGCAATCAATAAGCGTGGCCTTCCATCAAAAGGCTTTTGTTGTTGTTGCTGTTGTTCTAATGTTTCCGTATTTGTTTTAAAAAATGCATCTTCAAAAAATCTCTTAAATGATTTAATTATTATTTAATTATTTCTGGAGATTGGCCTAGTTTATTCTGAAATAACCTTCAGTGCCTTGGGTGCCTTGCTCGAGAGTGCTTGTTACTCAGTCTGTTAAGACCAAACATGGAGTCCAATGTAGAATTAGTGGTGATGAATCCAGCCTCAACCAAGAATGAGCCAACTGAGAAGACAATAAAACCAAAGGATTATTTGTATTGCAGATAAGACATATACAAGCTGGGTCCAGGCGGCTCATGCCTGTAATCCTAGCTACTTTGGAGACTGAGATTTGCGGATCTTGGTTCAAAGCCAGCCTGCGTAGAAAAGTCCATGAGACTCTTATTTCCAATAAACCACTAGGAAAAACCCCGAAATGGCACTGTGGCTCGAATGGTATTGCACTTACCTTGAGCTGAAGAGCACAGGGACAGCACCTAGGCCCAGAGTTCAAGCCCCATAACCGAAAAAAAAAACAAAACAACAACAACCACAAAAAGACATTTAGTTTTTTGCATAATAAAATCTATATGCATTTGTTTCCAATGTTCCAAGATCTGACCAATTAAATAAAAACATCACTTAACTAGAAAGTATTGTTCATGTAATAATTTTCTAATTTGAAATCATTGATAAAGACGTATTCCATTTTTCAAAGACCTCCAATTGTATTTTTCAGACTTTTTTTTAAATAGCTAGATTAAGCAAGTAAGATTAAGCCAGATTTTGGACCAGATATCTTTGTTTATAGGTAAACTACTTGAGAAATAAAATGCCATTATTTTATTTGATTTTAAAAAATAATAAGAAAAGTTAACACACATCATTGGTGGTGTAAATCTTTTGGCTTAACTAAACATTTGACATCAGATTATTTTCTGGTTCTATGAGAGGAAAAGAGCTTTGCTACACTTTTTGGAGGAAAATTTAATTTATAGAAATAAAATTTTTAGTATGTTAAACATTTAAATGTATAATATATAATCTTTCAGTTCAGAATCTTGTCAGTTGAGAATCTAGTATTTTAAAGACACATATTTTTTTAAAGAAAAGGCCTGTTTCAATTTTAAAGCAATTTTTGCTGTTTCTAAATATAAGGTCACTATTAATGATATACTCATAAAATGAAAGTAATATAAAAATCCATTCATACCTCTACTGGTATTATAATCTGAGAAACGGATAAAAATTCAATTCTTAGAACATTGAGTTTAACTCATAATAAAAGGAAAAAGTCTGTTTTGAAAACACATTACTTATTTTTAAGTGGATATTATTCATGTTACAACTGCATTATACCATATGGGAGATGACATTTTATCCTATATTCAAATTAATCGGCATGCGTTTAGTGTTTTTTAATAGGTTCTTTTTGTGAATGATAATTAGTTTAGTTTACAATTTATTTTGTGAATTTATTACTTTTGATAACATTTATCATGAAGAAAATTTACCATTTTTACTTAGAATAAATCATTATAAAATCACTGAATTTAAGTATAAAAAATGTGAAACCAGAAGTGAAATAGAAATCTTCTGAGAATAAAATGTCGATTAGTATATGAAGTTAAGATATTTTTTCTGACTTCTCAACTCAAAATCCTTTAATGTTCTTATTAAAATGAAAGGGAGAGATAAATCATCATACTATATATAATTCCACAAATGACATTTATTAAAAATCATAGTGAATTAAAAATATATGTTTTAGATGTTTTCTAGGCATAATTGGGAATACTTTGAAGATACTCTGGAGAACAGAATTCCTCTCACTAATGTGCTTTGATATACTGTAATGACTGGAAATATTTAATGTTCAGGGCAATTGCTTTCAAATTTAGCCTCATATTCCCTGACACTCACTATCTATCAAGGTAATTTTTCCCCTCTGGTAATTTATGAAAAACACAACATACATGACCACAGGCTAAGCAAATATGAGAAAACCAGCTAAATTGTCAGATGTCTCTTCAGATTCATAGTCCTCTGTTCCCTCCCATATTGCCAGTGAGAAAAAATTCATTCCCATATTTAATACAATTTTATCTTGAATAAGTTCCATATTCTCCACAGAGTTTCAGCAAAAGTAGAACCTTTAAATTTTCTGTCATTTAAAGTTAGTAACAGGATTTTTAATTAACACTTAGATTGCTAATGCATTTTCTTTTGTATTCCGTTACTATCAATTCATCTCCTTGCCAGATGCTCATGTAGGAATTATACTGTCAATATTTATTAATTAATATTATTATCCATTAATTCTAGATCAATATTGAGATACATGCTTTGTATTGAATTTCTATTGAAATAAACAATAAACAAATTTGATACCAGTAGAAACAGCCTAACATTTATTTATTTTATTTTGTTTTATTTTGTTTTTTGTTGGTCCTCGGGCTTCAACCCAGGGCCTGGTGTTGTCTCTGATCTTCTTTGTGCTAAAGACTAATGCTCTACTTCTTAAGCCACAGCATCAATTATAGCTTTTTATAAGTCATTTATTAGAGATAAAAGTGTCACAGATATTCCTGCCTGGGCTGTCTTCAAACCAAGATCCTGAGATCTCAGCCTCCTGAGTAGTTAGGATTACCCATGTGAGCTACCAGCACCCAGCTTAATTTTAATAATTTCAATTAAATCTTTTAATGGTAACTACTTCAGATGCATATTTTCTATATATAAAGTGTCATTTTGTTTAATTATATTTAGTTATTTTAGTTATATCATAGTGTTGATAAGAGAAATTAATTTATAATTAATGTCATTAGTGAATAAATTGAGTAATGTTTTTGGTTACAGTTTCCCAATGAAATTAGAAGGATCATTGTCTTTGTGCCTTATCTTCAGTGAAAGAATTTGGGTTGTTACATTTTCTTATAAAAAAAAATGTTTGGCTGGGAAGGTGGCTCAGTGGTAGAGTGCTTACCTTGCATGCGTGAGGCCCTGAGTTCGATTCCTCAGCACCACATAAGCAGAAAAAGCTGGAAGTGGCACTGTGGCTCAGGTTGTAGAGCTCTAGCCTTGAGCTGAAGAGCTGAGAGACAGTCTCTAGACCCAGAGTTCAGGCCTCACAACTGACAAAAGAAAAATACACCAAACATAGATAGATAGATATAGATAACATTGAGTAATAACTGCCTAAACTTTTCTTAACTTCTAAATACCTGTGTGTCAGATAGCCTATAAGTAAATATGTCTGTGAAGGGCTGGGAAGATGGCTCAGTGGTAGAGTGCTTGCCTTGCATGCATGAGGCCCTGGGTTCGATTCCTCAGCACCACATAAACAAAAAGGAAAAAGACGGAAGTGGCGCTGTGGCTCAAGTGGTACAGCACTAGCCTTGAGCTGAAGAGCTGAGGGACAGCGCCCAGACCCAGAGTTCAGGCCCCACGACCAGACCCAAAAAAAACAAAAACAAAAAACAATATCAATAAAGTGCCTTTGTTGCTAATCTTATCTTTGATGATTAATTTTTAAATTAAAATGCTAAAATCTATTTCTATAAGTACTAGAATTATCTTTATGATGACTAGCAGTCTTTAATTAATAAAACACTTAATATATATTTTAGTGAATAATTAGTCTTGCCACTTTTTTCTCAAGAATAGTGCTTTACCAGTTGAGCCATACTTCCACTTCCAAGTCTCCATTTTTATGACAATCTTCTTCTGTGTTTGTATACATAAATTAAAAGTATATAATAGTCTTAAAAATTAATTATGAAACATGTGTGTACCTTTTAAAAATATATACTTGATTTTCCTTTTTTGCTCTTAAAGAATGTATATATTATTCATCATTCTCAAAACTGAAAATAACTCTATTAAATCCCTAATTTTTTAAAGACACATTTTAAAAATGTCTATGGCATAGATGCTCTTCAGTTTAGAGGTAATGTTTTAGTGTTCAGGAACTTTGATGGAGTCAGAGTATGACAGAAATGCTAAGGATTTGTCAGAGTCTGCTCAGGTCCCCATCTTACACAGCTGAATACTAGACCAAGAAGATAGTAATTGCAGTACACAGGTTCTTAAGGAAATGTAATTCAGTTCAATTAATTATGATTAACAAACATAGCTCTGCTTTGATATCACTTCCTAATATTCCCGATTATTTTAACCCTTTATGTAAAGGGTCAGATAGTTAATATATTAGTCTTAAAAAAAAAAAAATAGGATCTCGCCGGGTGCTGGTGGCTCACTACTCAGGAGGCTGAGATCTGAGGATTGCGGTTCAAAGCCAGCCCGGGCAAGAGAGACTGTGAGACTCCTATGTCCAATAAACCACCAGAAAACTGGAAGTGGCGCTGTAGCTCAAATGGTAGAGCGCTCGCCTTGAGATGAAGAGCTGAGGGATAGCGCCCAAGCCCAGAGTTCAAGCCCCACGACCGACCAAAAAAAAAAATAGGATCTCCCTAGGAGCTAGACCCAGGCTACTGTAGAATACCAGTAGCTCTTCGGACCAGATGTAAATGAATATCTGTGTACACAGGAAATGTGGAGAGTTTATCTTGGAGGAATCGCCAGATATGTATTCGTTCCTTATGGAGGAGGGGACGCTCTGAGATGACAGTTGTTCATATTGCAGGAAGAATTATATAGGAGGTTGGTGGGTGCTTTTAAATACTCAAATTAATTATTTGGGACTTTCAACATGTATTATTTTTTTTTAAGTTTCGTTGTAAAACTGATAAATGCATACCATTTTGGTGGAAATGTGACACGGTGGACGATTGTGGAGATGGGTCCGATGAACCTGATGACTGCCGTAAGTACCTACAAACGCCGCAGTGACATCACTCATTGGAAAAAACTAGATAGTTTGGTATATTTTTCTTCAGTGACTGAAATAGAGATGTTGTGTGTGTGAATCTTTGAAAAATATAAGACAAAAAGCTTTCATTCTGTCTTGGTTATTTTCTGACAACTGTCAATGTTTAGGATATTTGACCGTTTTAACAACATGTGTTGATTTTTTTTTCTTTCTTAAATTTGATGACTTGATGTGTAGAACTATGTTGCTTCATTAGTGCAATAATTTTAATAGTTTTCGACTTAGTATGTGACCAAATTATAAGTGAAAATGGGTAAGTTTTTAGCATGTCACACAGTGATTAAACTCTTATCTTCAAAGTATATAAACTTTCAACTATTCTGTTACTATTTGTATTCTGAAAATACATGAGAAGTTAGATTCATGAGATACTAATGATCATCTTAAATTTAGGTAATTTAACAAGTTCCTACAATTGTTTTAAAGTGACTTGCCAATTATGCCTTCTGATTGGTGGGAATGGTTGACTGTGATAGTTTCAGCAATCATTGGTAACTTTGGTGGCAATGGACAGACTTTTCCTTGATAGCCTTTTTTAGTTCACTCCATAGGTTATTCCAATGCTGTCCTGTCAAGATGAAGACTCTGGTAGTCAATCATGGTGATTCTCTCAACATCCCATTGGATGTTTGCCATGATTTGTCCTTCACAATAGAGTTCAAGATCCTTAGGTTTTCACTGAAGAAAGCAATGAAATGACTTGGTAAAAAACAGTTACTTTCTGCTATATAATATCTTAACATCTAATTACAAAATTTTGGATTTCTAGATAGTTACTCAAATGGACTGTGTTACATCTCTGGTTTACCACATACAATGGAAATTATTTCACATGCTGTCTGTATATGATTGAAAAGTAGTAAGCAATTCAATGAGAATGAAATGTTCCAAAATCCATTGCTTTTCTGATAAAATTTGCATGTTTGGCAAAATACACTTCTCTTTGACTTTTTAATTATGGCTTTTGTTTTCACACTAATAACATATATGGTGGAGTCTTTGTGGAATAGGTATCTCTGGGTTTTTCTAAATACCAAATTGAAAAGGATGACAATGGAACAAATTATATCACTGATCTTACTCAGATTTACTTATGAGCAGAAAGTTACTTGATTCTTGAAAACCAAATAAACTTTCCCATGTTGCACAAAAAAAATAAATTCAAATTTTATCTGTAATTTGTAGAACTAAAACAAGCCTGTTAAAATAAGCCTTGCATTAGGAAGATAAACTATTCTGATGAGATTCACTGTTTTCTGAGGAAAGTCATTCGAATAAACTGCAACACAGTAGAAAATCATACTTAAAAAAATGTTTATAGTCCCTGAACTCTAGTTTTAATCTTGATTTTAATTACATACTGAAATCATACTTTTGTAAAAATTTAAGTACAATTTTAATATAATAAGTTTTCACTCTTACCTACATTTAGAATATACGGTGGTGAATCATTTAATATTGCTTGAGGGAAAAGATATTGCTGGTATCTGTTACCTATCTTATTTATTGTCCTATCCTGTTCAAATACCAGTATCTGCATTTTATTCATTAATTAGAAAGTAAAAGTGATGCATATATGAAAATTATATATATTAAACTATATGTAATTATATATATACATATATAATTATATATGATGGTTATTATATATGTGATATATCATATATAATTTTATATTTATTAATAATCTATGGCATATAGCATTCTTGTGTTAAATTGAAGCCATTTAACATAAACATTGAGTTATGTTTATCACCCTTGGGTTAATATGTAAAGTGAATTTTCTTAATTTTTAATATGTAATAAATCATGACAATTGTTAGTCAGTGATGCACATAGAACTCTTGAGCTTACTTCTCCTGTGTAACTGATAGTTTATGTCCTTTGACCAAAATTTCTCTAATGCTTCCACCTGCCTAGCCTTTGGTTATTGCCATTTTACTGTTTCTTTTAGCTTAAAATTTTTAAATATATAAATATAAATGAAAACATTTAACAATTTTCTTTCTACACCTAATTTATTTGGTTTTGCATTACATTCTGATTTCTTGTAAGTTGTTATAAGTGAAATGAATTATTTGGTCATTCATGTTAAATAGCAGTGAATCGTGAATGCAAACTATGTTTTCTCCATCTGTTTATCTATCTATTTATCTATTGATGGACTTTTAAATTGATTGCACATTTCAACTATTATGAATAATACTGCAATAAATAGTGGAGTACAGATATCCCCTAGAAGTTCTTATTTAGTTTATATATATATATATATACTCAGTATGGAGTTACTATCTTATTTTTTTTGACAAAACTCCATGCAGCGTTTTATAACCTATCCTAACTTATACTCCTATCAACCCTGAACAACTTTCTCTTTTTTCTACATATTTCCAAATTGTCATCATTTGTCATTTTTATAATACCCATTCATATAGAAATCAAAACATTTCATTATATTTTAATATTTTTATTTCCCAAATAAATACTTCTGAACATTTCTTCAGATACATATTGGTACCCAATAGGACACAAGCCCTGAGTTCAAGTCTCACGACTGACAATAAAAAGCAAAGTTTTTTTTTAATAAAAAAAGAAAAGAAAAGAAAATCTGAGCACTTTTTTCCACTTACTGAGTTCTGTAGTTGGAATATTAACCCGTTATCAGAATATAGAGCTTATGGATATGTTCTCCCATTTTACAGATTGTCTCAGCACTTGTTTGATTCAGTGTGACACAGAAACATTTAGTTTGATGTTTATTTTTATTGTTGTTGACTAAATTTTGGAGTCAGATCCAAGCAAATTTTTTTTCCCAATTCAACATCATGGATATTTTGCCTTATATTGTCTACCAGTAGTTTTTCATGTTTTATTGATGTTACTATCTCTGTGATATTTAGAAAATAAATGTTTACTTGTAGTGATAAGCCAACACTTTGAGAATCTCTTTACATGACATTTGAGGAGTCATAGTGAGGTGAAAAATGGCATGCAGGAGTCTGTGGAGTGTTTGATTTTGAACAGCTGCATTATCTTGCAGCTGACAGCCAAAGATGTAGGTAGCACAGCCTCTTAAGAAAGCTG
Organism: Dipodomys ordii; assembly: GCF_000151885.1. NCBI lineage: Eukaryota > Metazoa > Chordata > Mammalia > Rodentia > Heteromyidae > Dipodomys > Dipodomys ordii. The sequence continues at coordinate 5,753,791 of NW_012267342.1, forward strand.
AAGTAAAAAAGGATTATAAGTGCAAGGCAAGTCCTGGCTACAATGGGAACTTGCAGTGAACCTGGGTTATATAATAAGGATTTCCCTAAAAATAATAAAATAAAAAGTAATTAAAGAACAAATACCCATAACTTTAATTGAGAAAGTTCTAAAGCCTGCTGCAAAGTAACATACATTAACCCTACAGGGTATTATGATAGATATAAAGAAGGGTAATACATCAAGAATTTACCAGCATCATAAATTTGCAGCTAAATGTTCTATGTTAAACAAATACAGCAAAGCCATCTAAAGAAAGATATAAAGGTCTGATGTACTTTATCTGGCATTCACTTTTTTTACTTTTATACATCTATTTTTGCGTAGGAAAGAACAATTAAGGGGAAATTTACATGAAGGAACAGGAACCCAAAAAAACTGTACAAGCTCAGAGTATGAGAAAATTAAATACTATGCAGCTTAAGGATATAATATGATTAACAAACTTTATAGATTAGAGGTGAATAACATTTTAGGCTTTCTGCTTTATAGAAGTAAGCACACAGATTTATTTTTGAAGTGTTTAAATTTCATCAATAATGTAATTATGAAAGAATAATATAGTTTCCAAAGAAAGCTCAAAATACCACATATTAATATTTGATTCACTGATTTGAACTAATAAAAAAATTAATATCATATTCAGTGATTAATAATATATATGAGAGCATTACTCAAAAATAAGTGTTTCACTGAACACAACATAATTATAAGAAGTCTTGGACCTGAATTCCAAGTTTGGCCTTTGAAAGTTGTAAGTGCTTCACTAAATTGTTAATACCCTTGAGCATTTTCCTCAGCTTTAAAATGGCCATATTGTTGTCCAACAGAGCAAATAATGAGATCAATGATATGATAGAGTCAATCCCAAGACCTAATGCAGCAGAGATTATTGAATGTTATTTGAGTATTATTACTAATTTTTATATAAAATAAAATATTGCAAAAGGAGTGCATTAAAGTTTGGGAGTTATTCTATAACATAGAAGTATTCATTATAATAACATATATATATCATATGTAAAAATATTTACCATATACAAGACATTATCTTTATACATAATAATAGTATTACAGAATATCTGATTCAAATCTGATACAGGAATCATTTAATTTGTGTTTGAGACTATATATTGTGGACATATATATATACATCTTAGCAATAAAGTGACAAATAAGAAATTATTTATTTAAAAATATAACAAATCTTTGAACTTTAGTGAACTATGTTTCTCAATTTAACCTCTCAATGCCACTTTACTGAAGTGAGAACACATTTATATTCTTTTTAAAATAGAGCTTTTATATTTATATGTTGCTAATTCCTTTTCTCTTAACAGTTCATTTGTGAAAGGTAATCTGGAGTCTTCAGAGTTGCTCATGGCCTGGCTGGACTCTGAATATAGTAGCCTTCTCAATGGAATTTTTCACATTTGATGCTTGGATATAGTTAATATAATAATATTATAAGCATTTTGAATGTCAGAAAAGTTCCTTATAAGAAGTCAAGGGGTATCATTGCCATTCTGTCACACTTTTGTATTTTCTTTTCCAGCTGAATTTAAATGTCAGCCAGGCAGATTTCAGTGTGGAACTGGACTCTGTGCTCTGCCTGCCTTCATTTGTGATGGGGAAAATGATTGTGGAGACAATTCTGATGAACTCAACTGTGGTAGGTGATTAAATTCCTGGTTAAGGAACTGTTTACTGTGGTATATTCAGACATATGTATGTGATTATTTACTCTTTCTGGTTCTCTTCTTTAAGATACGCATGTCTGCCTGTCTGGTCAGTTCAAGTGTACTAAGAACCAGAAATGTATTCCAGTAAACCTTCGTTGTAATGGACAAGATGATTGTGGTGATGAAGAAGATGAACGAGACTGCCGTAAGTTACTCAGAACATTGTTTTTTTCTTCCTTTTGACTCCAATGGAACCTGACATAAAAATATTACTTATCTCAGAATGATAAATGAAGAAGAAAAAGGTGAGAATGATGGCTAGCCATGATTAATAGATGTAAATTAGGATGGGCTTTTTTAAAGGGCTATGCAAATATGTAAGAAAATTAAAACATGGAGGATCCTTATTTAAAGGCTAACTTTGGATTATCACAAACATGAAAAAAAATTGTATTCACCTACTTCATCCTTATGAGAATCATCATGAACAACATTGCAGTTAATTGTGGGATTTTCTTTCTACAAATTGATTTAATGTGATGGTATTAATTAGGTATGGGTAATTTCCATTGATTCATTTCTTACTTGAAATAATTTTTGCTTGCATTTTCCTCATAAATATTTACTGAAAATTTGATGAGAAACAACATCTAGCAAAATAATTTCACAAAAATACATATCAAAAACTATAAGCAGTACTCCATTTAGTAAAATTTAAAAGCCACATGGAAGTGTAAAAATAAAATATTTTAGTTTTGTTCATTTAGCTTCCATCTCTTTCCAAAATCTGTATTTCTTTAAAATGGTAGCAAAAAATGTATACACTAAGCATAAATGCATGTAAACAGACATTCGTGAATGTATGTGCACATATATTTACACATTCATACTCATTCACAATTTCAAACACAGGGTTGAGTCACAGCTAAAAGATTAAGCGCCTGTCAATTTTCAGGCTTTCAACAAAATGACTCTCAGTGTTTTGGTATTGCTGGAGCTTTATTTTATTCCCCTAAAACTTTTATCAGTAAATAATGTGCAGTCATCCAGCAATTTGATTAAGAGGATGCATTGAGAATAAAGCCTGCACTAGTTCTTTATGTTTTGCCATTCTAGAAGGTGATCCATAAACTGACTAGGGTTTGTGGTGCGTTTATAGTCCAAATGAGATGTTCACCCCTTTCCTCAAAAAGTTAACCCAATGCCCAGATTTTGATTAAGTTTCATGCTTTTAAATCTGCATTTACACAATCAATTCCAATTTTTGTCTTTCTGTCCTTAGGAATACATACATAAAAATCTTAAACATATTTAGAAAAAATATTTTGCAAAAACATTAATTCTTTAAGTATTAATTCCCAAATATCTAATCAGTAGATGTTTACCTCTCATAGTTATTAATGTATCATTGGAGAAATATATTTTCTTTTTTTCTAGTGGAAAGGATATCAGGTATATCAACATTTCTTTACAACTAATAAAATGTTAATATTCCTTAACTTCAATTCTCTATTGATTAAACTATCTTAAATATTTTAGTTTTTGCTTTTGTAAATAAAATATTTGTTCTTCAAAGCTACATATTAACAGGCATTTTCTACTTAAGCTGAAAACAGCTGTTCTCCAGACTATTTCCAATGTAAAACTACCAAACATTGCATTTCCAAACTGTGGGTTTGTGATGAGGATCCTGACTGCGCTGATGCATCTGATGAAGCCAACTGTGGTGAGAGTTTATTCATCTTTGTGTTATCTGTGTTGGCCACAGCCAAACAATTCTGAACACAATTCAGACAAAACTGAGGCTTTACTTGGGAAGGTTGGTCTAGGTGCTCACTGTGTCATAACAAACTTAGGTCAGCTATTTCATACAGTACCTACAGTTAAGATGGGAGTTGGGGGATTGCTTAATGTAACCCAAAGTTCTTCATGGACAAGTAAGACATTTTTTACTCTAAATAAATTGCAGTACTAGTAGGAATAATAATAATAAGTATTTGGGAAACAGACATATTCATTTAAGTGAATGTTTATAATCTACTTAGAAAATATTAATAGTGACATAGGAATAAAGAGAAATTCTTGTATGTGATTAACATTGTCAACATATATATTAAATATTAATTAAGCCAATTGTGTAGGCAGATATACCAATGCAATATTAATAGAGTTGATAAAGCATTTAACTTAGTAATGGATTATTAAAAAAACAAACTTTTTACAAATAATAATATAGAATTTTCATTCTTCATATGCAGAATTATTTAAATGCAATTAGTTTGATTCCACAGTTCACTTCCTGTACTTTTAACAAAGTAAATGAAAATATTGAAAAATCCTTAAGATTTCTGAAAGTTCATTTATACTGAACAACATATATGAGGTACATGTGTAATCATTGGCAATATGTCCTTAAGTTGTTTACCTACTATTATCTTCTATGTATTTTTTTTGAAACATGGACCCAACCATGACACCTTATTAAAAATAAAACTACCACTTTCCACTTTATGAAATTTAATTTTTTAATTTAATTTTATTGTAAAGATGCTGTAAAGAGGGGTACAGTTACATGAGTAAGGTAATGAGTATATTTCTTCTTATTTTTTGTTGGTCATGGCCTTGAACTCTAGGCTTGGGCACTATTCCTCAGCTCTTCAGCCCAAGGCAAGCATGCTACTTCTTGAGCCACAGCGCCACTTCCAATGAGTATATTTCTTGTCAAACATTGTTATCTCTTCCTTTGTTTTTCTCCTGCTAGCCCTGAAATTAATTTTATAATGCATTCAAAAATATCAAATTGCCATTTAAGAATTTCCATAGCAATTATTAAGGATTTTATTAGATTATTATTATATCATCTACATTGCTCTATTTTCTTTTCCATTTTTTAAATTAAAGCAAAGTAGAATAAAGACTTAATAACTTTGAGAGATTTTTTTTGTATGTAGTTTTTTGCTCTATGTTTTGGCATGATATAACTGGTTTGATAGATTACATTTTTTCAAAATTGCATAACCTGCTGTTAGGCTGTTTTTAATTCGTTTCCTAGCTATAAACATACCAACTATGCCTTATAAAAGGAAATTTTACCTCCTACATGAGCTTTGTATTTCCATGGCCTAATTTTTCCAACTTGACACTTGAACATATTTAAACCAAACTATAGAAGCAATCATCATATGCTTTTATTTACTTTTGAATGTGTAACCAACAACTTTGTGTCAGAGGACACTTGTCATAAGAAAATACTGCATAGTGCTGGTGATATAGATCAGTAATGGAGTGCTATCTAGCACCTAATGCTTTGTGTTCAGTAAACCAAAAATAAAACAATCTATAAGATATTTTTGTAAAGAGACAGCAAGTGTATTTCAAATGATAAACTATTTTCAATATACAGACCCAAATAGAAAGCTATATATTTATACCAAGGGCAATTTTTAGCAGATTTTACTATTTTAAACAAGGTATCTCTTTAAAAGTTGAGATTTCTACAGTAACACTTTGACCTTAGCTCTTTGATTTCACTTTCTGTCCAAATGTCATGTGCATCATATATTTATTTTCTAAAACTTTTTATTTTATGAACATGCATCTATTAACTAAAAGTTTATTGGATTTTTTCTAAATACACAAGTGATATAATATTTTCTAACTTAATCTGAAGTTTAGTATTTGCCTGTGTTTTGTATATTAATATATACCCATTATTAATTCATTTCTCTACTAAAGGTTAAGTCTTAAAATTATCAGCAAAGTAAGTACAAAATACTATGTGCAACTTGTTCTCAGCCACTTTGCTAGAAGTACTGATGCAGACAGGACAGCAGGGAGTGGAAGAACTCTTCACGCGTACTCAGTAATAAGCTGCATTACATTCATGGGGAAAGGCTTGAGATGATCCTGAAGAAAGAAACTTCAATATTGGTTTCTACATTATAGCAATATATCATAATGTTTCAATTTAGTTATTTATCAATTTAGTTTTTTGGAAAGTGACATCAACTGATGCTTACTATGCCATTTAAAAAATGATACTTTTAGGATTTAAAGATATTCCACAAGTTTAAGGAATTCTGAAGGAACAATCCTATGCTATTAAACTGAAGAATGGATGAAACAACTAAATTCTCTATCTGGGAAAACAAGCATTTTGTTATGTCATGTGTTTAGTGTTTTATGTCAGTGTTTCCTGGATGTAACTACATGTGACGAGTCTATTTTTACTAGCAAATGAATGATATGAATATTCTGCAGCTCTTCTACACTGCTGTGTGGCTATGAATCAAGGGTGTAATTTCTACACTGGGATGAGGATGTTTTTGATGAAGGAAAATGCTAGGAGACTAGAATTTCCACCATGTACTATCCCAGATCTCTTCTGAAATATTTAGGAAATAGTGATCATAGTCCTTTACATTAGCATCTAGGTAAGAAAAATAGCCTTGTATCTATCTATACATTACCTAGATGGCTGGTGATCTTTTCTGGATGCTTGATCCGACCTGCACAGATGGGTATGCTGGCCTGTTCTTGGAGCATCTCCTCTCATTTTGGAGTGCCTGCTTCCAGAGATGGCCAAATCTCCATCTTGTTTGATGCAGGCTAGTTTCAAATTACTGCTGAAACATGAGACTTCCTGAATCAAGATTTCCTACAGAGGAGCTCCAGTGGCATAATCGGTTAGCAGGCACAGAGATACTTCATTCTGCAAACTTAATAGGTTTTTTGTTTGTTTGCCTTTTTTTTCTTTCTTTCCTTCTTTTTTTTTTTAATGAAACAAGAATGTTATTTATCTAACTGCTACTTTAACCCCCATAGATTTGTTACTGGATTTTATTGTTCATGGCATGTACCCAATGTTAGGTGTTCATTTTTTTGTTTTTCTATTTGTTTTTTTTTATTTTATTTTTTCTGAAAGCTGGCCCCACCCCAACCTTAGATAACTGTGGATCAGCATGGCACTCATCCTCACAATGTTCCTGGCCTATTGCCAATAAATCTGGACATACTATTGATATGTTAAGGACTGTTCAATTCTCTTTCTCAAAATCTATCATGAACCAGAGGACCTTCAAATTTCTCTAATTCTATAAAAGAAATGGCCATATCATACCTTGTCCATTAGTTAGCTAGTACTTGCCTATGAGGGAAGTAATAAAACATTACATTTTTTAATATTTTTTTGTTATTTTTCATATTATACTTGTTTTGCCCCAAATGGTTAGTTTACAAAGAAAAGATAAAGTAAAAGAAAAATTATTATTAAACATTTTAAAATCAACATTATATGTTAGACATTTTCACAATATATTATTTAGGTTTTCTAAAATTTTTCAACAGTCATGAAAATAAATGTTTAAATGATAATGTGGGAAAATATTTGTTTACATGAAGAAGCTGCTGCTAATTTAATGTGTTATATTCTGTACAGGTCTATATGAATGCTTTTTGTGGTAAAGTAATATGTGGTTTTCTTTGATCTGTTTATTTTGCATAATTAAGTCTTTTTCATTTTTTGTGACATTTGTTTTTGTGTGTATGTATATCCACTAGAAAAGGAGAAAAAGAAAGAAAGCATATATTTTATTGAAAATTATTCATTCCAAGAGAGCCCAGAAAGAAAGCCTGGCTATATGAATGGAACCAGGATATCTTTTTTAAACTTTAATAAAAAGTAATGAGAAACTTGTATGTGAATATCTATGTAGTCTATGTGAAGAGAACACATGCTTTTATTTTCAGGTTTCACTTGAATTCAATAACTTTGTACATGCATTGATTGTCTGACAAAAAGATGTGAACTTATTTGTTGACATTCCGTTAAAAAGAGAAAATCTTTTTCTCTTTTCACAAAAACAGAAAACCATGGGATTAAATTTAGTTGCACAAAGCTAGTAAGGAGCCCAAACAATAAGTCAGGAGGCATGCCAACTCTAGATAGATCTGCAGAAAGAGCCATGAGAGCAAATTGCTTTTGTCGGGTGAGATTAAAATTGAATTCAAAAAGAGCACAATTCATTTTAATAAGAAAGATTTATTGATGTAGTAGTTGAGTTTAAAAAAAGACACCAAATTGAGAATTTAATATTCTGTGATATTTTTGTTTGAAAAACTTTATCTTTGTCTGACTGCTTTCTCATTTGGGGCCAAGTACATTTTATTCTCTAAAACTACAAAATAATATTCTCTGCCTACACATAATTCTGATTGCACACTTCTCATAGCAAGTTAAAAGAATAATAATTAAACATTTATAGAGCTAAAATCACTGAAGCAGATGAGGAGTTTAAAAAATAAATTTCCCAACACATACATTTGGAAAAAAGAGAAAGTATCTATGTTTTAGTTTGAGATTTCTTTCTCTTTTTTTCTTTTCTTTTCTTTTCTTTTTTCTTTCTATTCTTTCTTTGTTTCTTTTAGCATAAAATTCTATTCAAGTATCTTTTGGGATGCTGATTTCCTTAGAGAACTTTCTACCCTTTACATTTTCAGATTTGTTTACTACCATGCATATACGATTAGGTTGCATGTAATTGATAATTAAAAGTGAAACATATTTTTTAAAAACCAACATTAGTAGAACTTTTTTTTTCCAGTTTTCTGGTGGTTTATTGGAGATAAGTCTCTTGGACTTTCCTGCCTGGGCTGACTTTGAACTGCAATCCTCAGATCTCAGCCTCCTGAGTAGCTAAGATTACAGGCTTGAGCCCCTGACACAGGGCTTACTAGTAAAACTTTTAAGTCCACTTTAAATAAATTTGGTTTCTATGTCTTAAATAAGTGTAAGGCTTCAAGTAGTATAGTATTTTTATTTTATAGTATAGTATTATAGTATAGTATATTCAAGTAGTATAGTATTATGAGAAGACTATCACTTTATAGATATTAATGCTCCCATTCAAAATATAATGATTAGTTTAGAGTTATAACAGTAGTTATTAATTTTGTGCTCTGAGTGAGGTGAACATATATAGATGTTTATTCAATTTTAAATTTTTTTATGCTCAATCTTTTTTCCTAAATAATAAGTTTTTTTATTGTGAAAATACCCTACAGAGGGGTTACAATTACATGAGCAAGGTAATGAGTAGATTTCTTATGAAGCAAAGGAGGAGGCAAAAGTGCTTGATGCACAGTCTTAAATGTACAATCCAGGATACAAACCTCTCTCATAAAGACTTAGTCATTAGCTTTTATTTGCTTAATGGTTGTATGGAAAATAATGGAAATGGAAGGAAAGGTCATAGAGTCTAAACTGATTTAAGTCTGTCATATGTGCTAGATTACTAAAGCAAACAAAATATAGTGTCTTAAAGATCAATTAAAATATTAATCCTTTAAGTCCTCCATTTCTCCAAACATCTTGCTGGATACTGTAAAATGACAACCAACAGAAACTCTCCAAGAGGAATTAACTTTACTTAAAGTGAAAGTGGCTAAAGAAATAAGTTAGAGCAGAGATGGCAGTGGTTCACGACTATGATCCTCGCTCCTCAGGAGGCTAAGATACGAGGATCATGGTTCAAAGCCAGCCCTGGAAGGAAAATCCGTGAGATTTTATCTCTAATTAACCACCAGAAAACCAGAAGTGGTGCTGTGGCTAAAGTCATAGAGCGCTCCCCTTGAGCTGAAGGGCTGTGGCCCAGAGTTCTAATCCCGTGACAGACAAAATGTCGAAAAAGAACTTTACAACTTTGGCTGGGGAGGAGGGGGTTGGGGAGGGGATGGGAAGGGATGGGAAGGGGAAACAAAGGAGGAGGCAACAATGCTTGATAAGAAATGCACTCATTACCTTGCCCATGTAATTGTAATCCCTCTATATGGTATTTTCACAATTAAAAAAATCAAAATAAATCAAAATAAATAAGAGAACAAATTAATCCTTTTGCCTGAAGTGTCTCACTTCTGTAAATCATATTGTCTATATGACTAGAATCTTTCCCAATTCAGTATCGTAAGAGGTAAGCTCCAATATATAAATGTTATCCTTTTGGGGGCTGGGAAGGTGGCTCAGTGATAGAGCGCTTGCCTTGCATGCATGGGGCCCTGGGTTCGATTCCTCAGGACCACATAAGCAAAAGAAAAAAGCCAGAAGTGGCTCTCTGGCTCAAGTGGTAGAGCACTAGCCTTGAGATGAAGAGCTGAGGTACAGTGCCCAGGCCCAGAGTTCAGGCCCCACGACCGGACCCAATAAATAAAAATTAAAAAAAAATAATAAATGTTGTCCTTTTGTGTGGATACTGAATTTTCACTGTTTTAATCAAGATAAAAAGGAAGAAGCCAGGTTCCTATGTCTTACAATTATAATCCCAGTTATTTAGAAGTCTTAGATCCAAAGGATCTTAGTTCAAAGCAAGCCAAGACAGAAAAGAGAGCAAATTTTCTTCAAAACAATCAGAACAAAAACTAGGTTAGAGTTATACAGCAAGTGGTAGAATACAAGCCAAGTAAGTATAAGGCACAAACTTTAAACTCCAGGACCAATAATTTGAAACAAAAATAAATAAATTCAGAACAGACATAAAGTGATATCACTTATTGTAACATTTTAAAAATTATTTCTCCTTAATAGTATTTAATTTAGGTGAACTGCATATTTTACCAAAGCAATAAGATCTCCAACTGAAGTTTTAATGTTAATATTGGTTTTACTAAAAAAAATTAGAGAATATGTACATTTTCAATTATTATTTTAATATATTTGTTATAAATGCCAATATGAAAGTAAAACTACATTAAATTTATTTTCATTTATTATAATCAAATCTTTGTTGTTGTTTTTTAATAATTCAGATGGGTTCATTTCTTTTTTAAAAGTACATCAACTTTAAAATAAAATTTAAATTAAAAACTGAGAAATGAAGAAAGGAAGGAAAAAAGGAAGGAAGGAAGGAGAGAGGAAGGATAGGAGGGAGAGAGAAAGAAAAAAATCTTGCCACATAGGATGACCTATTGCAACAATGATATCACAAGATACTATGTTGGAAATGAATTCACAAAGTCGGCGGTGGGAGGGCAAAAGGGGGTGGGCACGAGTGAGGGAGGTGGGGGAGAGAAGGGATAGTTGGGAAAAAAAGGAGCAGGTAACAATGTTTGACAAGAAATGTACTCATTATCTTATTCATGTAAAGCTAACCCTTCCATACAGCATCTTTACAATTAAATAACATTTTTTAAAAAGTCTTGCATACTGTTCTGAAAACACAGTTTACTTACTCAGATGAGTGGGAAAATTTGGGTTGACACAAAAACAATACTTGAAAATGGATAGCAGCTTTATTCATGATTGTCAAAAATGGAAGCAGCCATGATGTTCCTCAACAGGTAAATTAATAAGCAGAATGGTATATTTTTAAGTGCATTATTAAGCAGTTGTTCAAACAGCTTACAATTCCATAAGTCAGATTATTAGTGTAATGTATCACCCTTTCTGTCATTATTCCCTGGTTTCCCTCTTCCCATTCATACCATCAAGTATATAATTAAATGTTTACATAATGCATGTTGAATATAATGACTACTTTTTCTTTATGCCATGTCTAATTATGTAGTTCTTGCTGCCCTCAAACTGCCAATTCTCTTCCCCCAGCCAAAAAAGTACAAGTATTAAATGCATAATATCATATCCATAATCAAAATATTTATTAGATTATGTTTTAATCAAATACTGAGATATTTGATATTTTTATCCTTTGAGTTCACCCAAATCATAGACAAACTGTTAACTTTATGATGAAAGGGATGATATTGGTCAAGATTCACTGTACTCATATACTGCTTTTTGGAATTGCAACTGTTTACACAATTACTTAAAGATAAAAAATGCACAAAAAAGTCAAATATATCATCTAATCAAGTAGACCATGGGTTGTTATATAACTATTATTCAGCTATTTCTGCTAACAATTGTATGTGTATATCAAAGTTAGAAGCTTTATGTGGATATTTCTAATACTTATACTTTTCCACAATAGTGGAGAGTTTTGCTTTGTAAGTATCCTAGAAGTAGTGGAAATAAGCTTAATTATTTTCATACTGTATCTTACTATGGCTGCTGCTTCAGAATAGTCTTTGAAACAACTGTCTACATCAGTGAGGTCCTTGTAGTGCACAAAATTACATAATTAACAGAAAAGAATTCACTGTATGTACCACAGAATTGAAAAAGTGTTAGGTCAAGGGGGGGGTGAAGATTTTGAAATTATGACACAGATTAAGATGCATTGTACATATATAAACTACTTTGTTGGATGGCAAAAATTCTATTCATAACCTAAAAATTCAAAACAGTAAGGGAAGAGATGGTTTGGGAGGGGTGGATGTAAATACTGAAAGGGGTAAAATTGATCATGATCCGCTGTATTCATAAACTGCTGTGGTGAATGGCAACTCCTTTGTAACACTAATTAAAGAGAATAAGAATTATCAAAAAAATAAATAATCAATAAACCAAAAATGAAACATAAAAAAATCACATAATTGATATGGCCAAACTTTTATCTCTCTCCCTCCCTCCCTCTCTCCCTCCTTTCCTGCCTCTCTCTCTCTCTCTCTCTCTCTCTCTCTCTCTCTCTCTCTGTCACACACACACACACACACACACACACACATAGACTGGCTATTTATTGAATCACACAGCCACAGGTCACTAAAAGAAATTTGAAAATACTTTATGACCATCATGTTCTGATAATTCAATTAGATTTTTTGACTAAAGTACATTTCCCTTGGTTAGAAAAGAAATGAAAATGAAGAACAAAATACAATCAAATGATTGCACATATTTTCCTTTCGAGATTCACCTTGTTCTTTTTGGGAATGTCTTAAAACAGAATTGCTGCTGGGCTCCTCAGAAATTTACTAAAATTAAAAATATATTATGTAAAGGTCAGCTTTATGAAAAAATAATTGAAAAATTACACAGAAAATAAATTTCAAGGGAGTGTCAGGTCAACAACTTTGTAGAGGGAAGTTTAAAAATTCCTTTGTTCTATCAGCATGGCCTATAACATGGGGCACTATTTGTTTCATCTGTTTCCTTACAATGTTTTACACATACAATTAAATTTGATCCTTGTATATTTATACCACTTATTTCTTTGAATAAATTAATCAACCCATGAAAGTATTTAGCCAGAACTTTTCTGATCCAGGGAATTTGAAGATGTTTCATAGTAGAAATAAATGGTAGTAATTAATGCACATAATGTGCCAGGCATTATGCTGACTTAGGTGAACTTTAGGTACAGTATATCAATTCACATTATAAATGCCTGTGATTGGTATTCTATATAATTTCTGCTTTCTAGCTAAAGATAGAAGGCTCAGTGAATGTAAGTACCTTTTACATTGCTACCAGCATAGTTCATGGATAACCAGATACCTTAATGTGTGGAATTTGGCTCCTGCACATTACATACAACCATTGTTCTCAACATAGATTCTTTGACTTGCTATAGTTTGCAACAGCACAAGAAAAACCAACAACAAAAAAAACCTAAAAAACAACTAAAAACAGCAGTTAAAAATGTTCTAAAATATATGGAATACACAGAAGTCAACCATAACATAGTTTAATAGTTTTTAAAGCTATTATAATTTAACTCACAGTGAGTGACTGGAAGCACGAATAGAAACATTAAGGTACATTCATGTATGGACACTTTCATAGAAGTAATAAACTGTCTAAGCCAGTCTACTTTAACTATAAACAGTCACCAGTAAGCCACTCTGAGCATACTTAATAATACAAACCCTCCGATAGCAAGGACAGACCTTACCACCAAATGGAAATCTAACTAAAACAGGAATAATGTTTTTAAACAATGTTTTTAAATTCTAGTTTGAAATAATTCTACTGTAACACTTACCAAAACTCAGAAAATTATAGTATTAGAGAAGCCACCTGTACCCATCATGCAATTTTGTGATATGAGACAACTGGAAAGAATGAAAGTGAATTGAACCGGACATCTCCTCTTTTATGTTAATCCAGCACCTTCATTGAACTACCTTGGTGTGAGTTGTACTTTTGAATTCCTCATGCCTTCAGAGATTAACCTGCTGTGTATGAGCAACACATATACTGAACAGGGAGAGCACTTCCTCCAACAATGTCAAGATTATCTCAGGTTATAGTATATTTTGACATGCCAATTTTTGGGAGGTGATCTATTTATAATTAAATGTCTATTACTTTTGTACAATATTACATTTTATGGATTCTCATATATTTCTGAGTGTGGGAAAGTTCACAAAAAATAAAACTTCCAGGCACTGGTGGCTCAAGTCTGTAATCTTAGCTACTCAGGAGTATGAGATTTGAGAATGGAGCTGGAAGTCCCTGAAAATCTATTTTTTTAATTTTTATTTTATTATAAAACTGCTGTACTGGTATGGGGGTGGGGTGGAGAGGGGAAGGGATGGTATAGGGAAACAAAGGAGGAGGCAACAATGTTTGATAAGAAATGTACTCACTATCTTGCCCATGTAATTGTAACCCCTCTGTATAGTATTTTCACAATAATAATAAGAAGAAAAGATGATGTACTGAAGGGTTACAGTTACATGAGTGAGGTAATGAGTCAATTTCTTGTTGAGCATTGTTATCCCCTCCTCTGTTTTTCTGTCACTATCCCTTCCCTCCTCCCCCTTCCTCTGTTTCCGACCCCTCTAAGTTGTAAAGTTCAGTTAAAATATAGTGTGAATATCATTGTTGCAATGGGCCACCCTGTGTTGTGTTTCAGCATTTGGCTATTCCCTTTCTCCTTCCCAAATTAGATAAATGTATATACTAGATGCAAAATCAAATACACTGACAACAGGGGATATACCATAGGGGGAAAAACATACCAAAAAACAAAACATAAAGAATGCAGAGTACTTTAAAAACAACAGCAAAGAAAATCCTTTTGTGTCCACATCTTGGGGTTCATTGTACTTAGCATTATCTTATGTGATCATATCTATATAGCTTTTGACCTTTTTTGCTCATCTGATAAAATTATCCTAGATATGTACTAATTATTGCAAATAAGGAAAACCATGAGACCTATATTTCTTTCAGTCTGGCTTACTTCACTTAATATGTTTTTTTTTCTAAGTCTTTCCATTTCCTAACAAATGGAGAGGTGTCATTATTTCTGATAGAAGCATAGAATTCTATTGCATATAAATATATGCAATATATGTTAGCATGGCTATAATCAAGAAATCTAATAACAACAGATGCTGGAGGAGATGTGGTCAAAAGAGAACCCTACAGTACTGTTGGTGGGAGTATAAACTTGCTCAACCAGTCTGGAAAGCAGTATGGAGTTTCCTCCAAAGACTACAAATAGAGCTTCCCTATGCCCCAGAAATCATACTTCTGGGCATTTGCCCCATTTACCCAATGATTCTGTGAAACTGTTTTCTCCAACAAACTAGTCTAAAAAACCAGAAGTGGTGCTGTGCCTCAAGTGGTAGAGTGCTCACTTTGAGCAAAAGAAGCCCAGGGACAGTGTCCATGACCAGAGTTCATGCCTCAGGACTGGTAAAAATGATAGATAGATAGATAGATAGATAGATAGATAGATAGATAGATAGATAGATAGATAGATAGATAGATATAATTTTATATATTTAGGCTACAGACATATCATGTATCCAGAGTCAAACATATCGACAGAGATTAAATTTGGTTAAGATTAGACTAAATCTGTTTAATATTAGATGAGAGTATTCACTTACTCTGTTTTAGATCATGGCTTTAGAAAAACATCTTATGAATTACAAAACCCATAAAGAAAAGAATAAATGATTTTCACAGGTCATATAAAATATTTTTGTGTCCTCTAAAACTTGACAACAATTATACATTTTTACCAATTAATTTTATTTTCATTTTTTGTAATATGTATAAGGTTGGATTTTTGTCTGGAGAAAAATATATACTGAACTATCCCTTTCAAGAAATCCTTACACAATTATCTGTCCTTCCTGGCTTTTTTCATGATTGTAAATTCTGAGGCTCTGGTATGGAATTCCAGGATAAATGCATTTCAGATTTGTTCAGTACATACTAAAGCACTTTCATTTGCAAGGTCATCCTCCTGCTAAGTCAAAACCCCTGAGGATAGAAGTGGTGTTATTCATTTGGAACACCATGTTTTTATATTTTGTGAATAAATATGAATATATTTAAACTCCACATCAGGTATTTTTTCTCCAGAAACTTTTCCTGTAATGTCAATATTTTATGATAGCATTTGCCCATGTTTTGACAATGAGTCAATGTATGGTTGAGTCAAGTTTTCATAATTTAGGTGAATAATTTTTTTAAAGTATTTACAGGTAAGGCAAACTTTCTTAATGTAGGTGAGTCAAGTCACAGTCTCTGATAATATCTAGAAAGAGTAGTCAGGTTTCTGAGACTCCATGGGTAACATATGTATTACTATAAAGTTAAAATTACTATAAAGTATGGGTGTTTGTGTGTATATGTAAGTGCATATGTGTGTGTTTGTGGGTGTGTGTATCATGTATTTCAGCAGAAGGGAATTTTTTACAGATTCTAGTTTATATATTATAAAATCTTTTAAAGAAACAAAAATAATATTTCATAAATGATGTGTGAAAATTATGTTCTTACTTAAAAGTTATTCCAATCTAAATAAGGTATATTTAATATTGAAAATATCTTAGTAGAGAGAATCAATTTAATGATTTTATACCATTATTATCCATTGATTGAATAATGGTTACTAAATATATTTAAATATTTGTGTCAATTGAGAAGAGAATGTATTCATTATAATACTATGTACACTTAGAATGCTTCCAAAGATTTTACTATACAGAAGGGAATATTAATAATACACTCTTTTGCTCAAGTCTCTTGAAATTTTTCAGAAAAAGAAAGTGTCTATTTTTTTCTTTATTTTGTATCATGAAGCTTTTTAATTGACCACTGAGTTGGAATTGTCCATTTTATTTGTAAGAGTCTGTTAAGACTTGGCATCAAATGATGAATTTATTGGCACTGAAACAAATGCAGGAAATGAACCTTCTAAAAATTAGTTTATAATAATTAAATCCAAAGTAATTACATGTGACTCTGTTGGCAAGAAGTATAACTATCACTTGAGAGCTATTGTTTGTGGTGAGGACTGGCAGTGCCAAATTTAAATTCCAGAAACTATTTATTTTCATACTGTTCATTTTTCACAACTGGCACCTACTGGTCTTTGGTTATGCAACATCATCCATTCTTGGAGGTGATTAGGTTAAAATAGGCTAACATGTAACATTCTCAGCCTTAACAACTTGAGCATTTCCACTGTGTTTACATAAAGTGCTCGCTACATAAATTAAGTTTACTTCTTTCCTTCACAATATAAATCTTAAGTATAAATTGACTCACTTTCTTCATTAGGGTAAAAAAGTCATTGTGTAAATGTTCTCAAAAAAATTCAACTTCTTCCAGCTAATTAATTTTCATTGATGATTCTACTTGGCTAAAGTTTGCTTTCTAAAAGGACAGCTTTATTTCCCTCCTATGAAGCCTTCCTGAGCTCTGTGCTTTTCCTCTTGGGAAAAGAACATAGAACTTTTATTCAGAGAGACTGCTGGTTGTGTCACCTTTTTACCTTGTCATCTGCCTGCTTTGCTTCACAATACTGTGTTTAAGTAGAAGTAAATGAATATGCTGTTGACATTGTTGATTCCTACCCTGGCAACTTCCTTAACCTTCTCTATCTACAGCCTGGGTGTTGAGGATGTTAGTTATTCTGCCAGATTTTTAAAGGCAAGTATTTATGTAGCATCATATTGTCTAATGATAATGAAGTTTACAGTTTCCTTGTGAAAGTACAAATTTCAGAAGTTTGATTGTCTTTTCTCCAATATACCCTTACCTAGTAAAGAATCTGGTATTAAAAAATGCTGAAATAGGGGCTGGGAAGGTGGCTCAGTGGCAGAGTGCTTACCTTGCATATATGAGGCACTGGGTTCCATTCTTCAGCACCACATAAAGAGAAACAGCCCTAAGTGGCACTTGGCTCAAGTGGTAGAGTGCTAGCCTAGAGCTGAACAGGTAAGGGACTGCACTCAGGTCTAGAGTTCAAGCCCCACGAACGACAAAAAAATGCTGAAAGAATGAGTGAAGAAAAGATATGAAAGAAAATATTTATTTGGTTCACCATAATGTAAGATAATTCTGGCACAAATGAAATATTTAAAACTCTTCTTCTTTGGAGTATATATTTATATATTTGTTCATCTATATCTAAGTAATGACTTGCTCTAGTCAGTTCATTATTGAAAACTTGATTAGAATGTAAAATGGACTTAAATTTATAAGAATACTCTGATCTATTAAATTGCTGAAATTCTATCAAACATGAATAATTAGATATAAGGATACATGTGCCTTTACAAGAAAAGAATGGATCACATGAAAGTATATGTAATCTTTAAAGAAAATATCACACCAATTTGCAGAGTATTTGTACCTTTTTCTATTCCTAAGAACTCCATTCACTTTTTTTACAAAAGTATTTTTTTATTGTAAAGGTGATGTACAAAGGGTTTTCAATTATATAGGTCAGTTAATATTTTTTTAGTGTAAAGTGATTTACAGAGGGGTTACAGTTACACAAGTAAGGTAATGAGTACATTTCTTGTCAAATTTGTTACCCCTTCCCACAATTTTCTCCTAATCTCGCTCCCTCACAATGCCTCCCCCAAGTTGTACAGATCATTTCTAACATATTGCTTGTGTATATTGCTGTTTCATTGGTTCCTATCTTGTCCTTTGTCTCACCATTCTATTGTTCCCCTTCGCTTCTCTAATTCAAATAAACATAAATACAATACTAGGGTACCAAAATCAAGTGACAACAGGGTGTATATATATATATATATATATATATATATATATACCCACACACAAAAGAAACAAAATAAATTGCATAGTGCATTAAAAACAACAACAATAAAGAAAAACCTCTTGTGTCCATGTCTTGGAGTTCATTTAGCTTAGCATCATCTTATATGGTCATATGTATGTAGCTATTGATCTATTCTGCTCATGTGCTAAAATTATTCTACACATATACTAATTGTTGCAAATAACACCTTTAGAAAACTAAAGCCAGATCCTTATATATCACCATGTTCAAGAATCAACCCCAAATGGATCAGAGACCTCAAAGTAAAAGCAGACATCCTGAAACCATTACGGGAAGGAATAGGAGAAAATTTAAGGCTCCTTGGCATAGGACAAAATTTCTTTAAAAGCACCCGGAAACACAACAAATCAAACAAAGGTTGGAAAAGTATGATTGCATTAAACTGCAGAACTTCTGCATGGCACACATAGCTAGCAAGATCAATAGAAAGCCCATGGTATAGGAGATGATCACAAGCCATACAGCAGACAAGGGCCTCATAAGTAAGATATACTCAGAACTCAAAAAGTTAAATACCCCAAAAACAAATCATCAAAGAAACAACTGCCCCATTAATAAGCAGGCTAAAGACTTAAAAAAAGACTTCTCTGAAAAGGAAATAAGAATAGGCAATAGACACATGAAGAAATGTTCAAATTCTCTAGCCATAAAAGAAGTGTGTGTGTGTGTGTGTGTGTGTGTGTGTGTTTAATAGTGTCACCTCTTCCCTTGTTTCCTCCCAACTTTTTCCCCTCCCAATCCCCCTACATTCAAGTTGTATAGCTCATTTTCAACATTGTGTCTAGTGAATATCACTGATGAATTAATTTACCCTTTGTCCCACCATTTCTGTATTTCCCTTTACCCTCCCCCACAAAAAGAACAAAAATGAAAAACAGAAACAAAATAGGTAAAACAAATCAGAACAAAAATCACAAAAAGTAAAATTAAAAATAACAACCAAAAAACCTTCTTGTTTCTATTTCTTAGAGTTCATTTCCATAAACATCATTTTATGTGATCACATGCAAATACCTACTAAGCCTTTGTGATCTTCTAAGAATATCCTTCTCTGGTCTCACTGTTTGAATGTCTAGAGTCCTATATAATTTATTATGTCCATGTGTAATTTATTTATCTTTTATTATCCACTGTCTTTACTTGTAGATTTATAGGCACAGTCCAATTAATACAAACAATGGAAACCATTCATCCTCTGTTTCTTTTTTCTGGCTTACTTCACCTAATATGATTTTTTCTAACTCTTCCCATTTCTTTATGAATGGAGAGATATCATTCTTTCTGTTGAAAGTAAATAATTACATTATGTATATATCCCCCATTTTCTTGATCCCTTAGTCCAAACTTGCTAAATGATAATTATTACCTATTAACATTTGGTAATTAGTATATTTACCTTGTATACTGTGACACTCTTTAACTATCTGAATAAAATATATGGCAGATGGAGGGGAAAAAAACAAAATCAGTTTCTTCCCCATTCTTGGCCACAATTTATCATTTTAAATTTGGTTGCTGTATTAGATATGTAGTATACCTCACTATAGTCTTGCTTTGAACTTAATTAAAAGATTAATGATGTTAAACATTATTTTATCTACTTCTTTGCTTGGTCTTTATCATCTTTTGTAAAGTTCAGATTATCTCCTCAATTTATATAATTTATATGTATTGAACTCTTTGATAATGATTTTTTGAATATTAGAATAAAATTAAAATGGGATTCTGTATTTTGTCACTTAACAGTAAGCCACATTGTAAACTTTCTGGGAAAAAAAAACAAGTTAACTATGTGCCAAAATCTCACACTGAGGTAGAGATATTTTGCTTAACATGGAACAATTAGCTTTGTAAATGGAAACACAACTAGCATTGTTCCTAAGTGTTACAAGTGAACACAAGTACTTTATTTTTTCTTTTAAAATGTTTTTAATGATATATACAATATAATTTTAAAGACAATAATTGCTTTCTTGTTTAGGTGCTTTTAAGTATCAGGTCAAAATTAGTAAATTAGGCTTTCCAGCTAAGTGTCAGTCTAGACACAGTAAATTTGTTCGACTAAGCCTTCTTATATTCAGCAATGAATTTTAACAGGCAACAGCAGCGATTTTAGTGACAGATTTCCTATTGGAAACTTCAGTTTAGATCTGTCTCTGAAGTGATTTTCTTTAAGTGAACATTATTAAACATTGACACAGAAAGGAAAACCTATGTTAATATATCTGGAGTACATATGAAATTTAAGACTGAAAATAAAGGATTAAAACAAAGGATTAAAATAAAGGATTTTTTTTCTTTAGGACTCCAAACAAAATCTTGGTGGTGATGTCAGTCCAATATTTTAACGACAATGTGGTAGAAATCTGTGTGTATTAATATATTTTGTCTTTATTTAAAGGAAATACAGTTGTACACACACAAACACGCACACAAACACACACACATTTGAAAAGGTAAAAGCCTCATATTTGCTAGGCCAGTGTTCTATCACTCAATCTTCGACCAAAAAAAACTACATGTAAGTGGACAAAATTAATGAAGATTTAAGTCATGATTTATATTGTCCATTAAAATAGTTTGCTTTCTTCACATGTCTAGTAGTTTTATGAAGACGTGAATTTTATTGGCATTTTTATTTGAATTCCCATATTAAATTCAGCTCAAATATTGAAATTTTGCACTTCTTACAAAACTGACACTCTCTCTGACAAATATGATTCTACAAAAAATAGAGCATTCTTACAGGAGGCAAGCAGGCTTATTAAAAGGTGAATAAAGACATCCAACAAGGAAGTACACTATTAAGATTTTAAAAGATGTTCGGGAAAAAGGCCAAGTGAACATTCATGTGCTCTAAGCAGAATCTTCAGAAAAGAAAATCAATATTTTGCTGACTAGTCAGGCAATGAGGAACTAAGATAAAATCTAATGTGGTCATGTATTGACAAGTAGCACCTACTTGAACTGTAAGTCAAGTAAGGGGCATATTCTGTGCTCATTGATAAAAACACAGAGAGGAATGAGCGAGACAGAGAAACACAGAGAGAATTATTTGTAAAATCCTGTAAGTTATTGGTCTAAGGGAAAGATGAGTCTTGATACTCTGAAATACATTTCAACATTGGCTTCAAACAGAATCGCATGCTGCTGTAAAAAGGAAAAATTTGCTTAGTGTTCCACTGATAATCTATGCATCAAATACTTACATCAGAACATGCCTGCTTGGGGATTCAAACACCTAAACCAACTTGAGGGACCTCACAGAGTTTAAGGTATTTTTCCTATCCTATACCCAACACCTATAACAAATCACATCTGAGAATAAAATTTGATTTAAAATTACATTGAGCTGGGCGGCTCATGCCTCTAATCCTAGCTACTTAGCAGGTTGAGATCTGAGGATTGTAGTTAGGAGCCAGCCTGGGCAGGAAAGTCCGTGAGACTCATAAGGTACTCAGAAAAAGCGAAAAGTGGCTTTGTGGCTCAAGTGAAAGTCCTTGAGCACAAAATAGCTCAGGGACAGCACCCAGGAACCGAGTTCAAGCCTCGGGACCACCACCACCACCACCACCACCACCACCACCACCACCACCACCACTACCACCACCACCACCACCACCATCAGCAGCAGCAGCAGCAGCATCCATTTAATTTGTTTTTTTTTTTTTGCAAATTCTTTATGGTGATTAAGTGATTACATAATTTCACAAACTTCACAGTACTGTGGGATAATGATGCTTAGTTAAAGTCACAAACACATTCTAAATTTCATGGGGCAAATTGTCTATTTTGGTCTATAAGGTTTATGAGTTCTATGAGCTTTGACAATGCAGTTATTTCTTTCACATCGGATGATATCTACATTTCTTTCCTTTTGCATAGCTTCAGCTGTTCCCTCTTTCCCACTCATTCCCTCCCTCCCTTTGAGTTGCTTAGTTCATTTTGACCAATGTCCAGTGCAGCTGATGGGTCCCACTGTTGTATGTTTTTCCCTGATTCTCTCTAGTTCTGTGTCCTCCTCCTAGTTTTCCTCGTGTGTGCACATATATACCATATATATGATCAGCAGCATGGGGTTATTTAGTAGTGATTCAACAAGATGAGTACAAGTTCTTTGTTTCTCAAATCTTGTTAACTTTGTCGTATCATCTTACATTTTGGATTTAACATCCACTTATCAGGGAGACCATGTACTGCCATTTGTCTCTTTGCTTTTGGCTTACCTCACTCAACATGATTTCTTCTAGTTCCATCCATTTCCCTGCAAATGCCATTATTTTGTCCTTTCTAATGGCTGCATAATATTCCATTGTGTATAGATACCACAATTTTGGATCCATTCAGCTGTGGTGGGGCATCTGGGTTGTTTTCATGTCCTGGCTATTGTGAAGAGTGCTGCAATAAACATGAAGGTGCATGTGTCCTTGTATACTGGTTCTTATTGTTCAGGATAGATGCCTAGGAGTGGTATGGCTGGGCTATATGCGAGGTCAATATTTAGCTTTCTGAGGACCCTCGAGACTGCTTTCCAAAGTGGTTGTATAAGTGTACATTCCCACCAGCAGTGTAATAGGGATCCTCTTTCTCTACATCCCCTCCAGCATTTGTCATTGGCTGACTTTAGGATGTGGGCCATTCTGACTGGGGTAAGGTGGTATCTCAGGGTTGTCTTTATTTTCATTTTGTTTACAACTAGGGAAGATGAACATTTCCTCATGCGTTTATTTGCCATTTTTATCTCCTCTTCTGAAAATGTCTCTCTTTAGTTCCCTTGCTCATGTAGTAATAGGTTTGTTGGATTTGGGAAGAATTAGTTTCTTGTGTTCCCTGTATATACTGGATATTAACCCCTTGTCTGATATACAGTTGGTAAATATTTTTTCCCAATTAGTTGGTTGTCTTTCTAGCTTTGTTGCTATAGCTTTAGCTGTGCAGAATCTTTTTTATTTTAAGGTAGTCCCATTTGTTGAGTCTCTCTCCAATTTGTTGTGGCCCTGGGACTCTGTTCAGGAAGTTCTTACTTGTCCTGTAAGTTCAAGTGTCTCTCCTACTCTGTCCTGCAGTAGTTTCAGAGATTCGGGTTTTATGTTAAGGTTTTTAATACATTTTGTGTTGATGTTGGTGCATGGTGACAGGTTGGGGTCCATTTTTAGTTTTCTGTATGTGGCTGCCTAGTGTTCCCAGCACCAGTAGTTGAAGAGACTGTGCTCCACTGTACATCTTTGACTCTTTTGTCAAATATCAGCTGACTGTAGGCATATGGTTTTATTTCTGGATCTTCTATTCTATTCCATTGTCTTCAGGCCTGTTTTTGTGTCAGTACCAGACATTATTATTATGGCTCTGTAGTGGAGTTGGAAATCCAGTGTCGGGATCCCTCTCATGTTGTCTTTTATCCTAGAATTTTTTGGCTATTCTAGGTCTTTTCTTGTTCCATATGAATTTTTGGATTGGTTTCTGTATTTCAGAAATGTATGTCATTTAAAAGGAATTGCATTGAATTTGTATACTAATATTGGCAGTATTGGCCTTTTCACTATATTAAGTCTGTCTATCCAAGAGCACAGGAGGTCTTTCCATTTCCTAGTATCTTCTTTAATTTCTTTCATTAAGTTTTTATAGTTTTCATTAGTTATTTTACATCTTTGGTTAGGTTAACTCCTAAATATTTTTTTTGGGGGGTGTTATTGTAAATGGGGTTGATTTCCTTATTTCCCTTTCAGCTTGTATGTTGTTGGAAGGCGACTGATTTTTGTGGGTTGATTTTTGTATCCTGCTACTTTGCCAAAGTGGTTTATAAATTCTAAGAGTTTGGGCGTGGAGTTTTTGGGATTATGGAGGTAGAGTATCCTGTCATCTGCGAAAAGGGATAATTTAACTTCTTCCTCCTCCATGTGGATCCCTTTAATGTCTTTTTCTTGCCTTATTGCTCTGCTAAGGATTCCAGGACTATATTGAATAGAAGTAGAGACAGTGGGCATCCTTGCCTTGTTCCTGATTTTAAGAGAACTGGTTGTAATTTGTCCTCATTAAGTATAATATTAGCTATTGGTCTGTTGTATATGGCTGTTATTGTTTTAAAGAAGATTCCGTCTATTCCTATTTTCTTCAGAGCTTTAAACATGAATGAATGTTGTATCTTATCAAAAGCCTTGTCTGCATCAATGGAGATAATTATGTGGTTCTTGACCTTGCATTTGTTGATGTGTTGGATTACATTTATTGTTTTGCATGTGTTAAACTACCCCTGCATCTCTGAGATGAAACTTACTTGGTTATAGTGTATGTTTTTTTGTTTGTTTGTTTCTGAATTCTGTTAGCTAGAATTTTGTTAAGGATCTTTGCATCTGTGTTCATCAAGGAGATTGGTCAGTAGTTCTCTTTTTTGGGGCCCTTTGTCTGGTTTGGGGATGAATGTGATATTGGCATCATAGAATGAGTTTGGATAGCCCCCTCTTTTTCTATTTCTCTGAAGAGCTTGAGGATTATGGGTATTAATTCTTATTTAAAGGTCTTATAGAATTACATTGTGAATCCATCTGGTCCTGGGCTTTTCCTTGTTGGAAGACTTTTGATTGTGTCCTGTATCTGGAAGATATTGGCTTATTTAATTGATTTATTTCTTCTTTGCTCAGTTTGGGCAACTTGTATTTCTTTAAAAAGAATCCATTTTTGCTACATTTTACTTCTTCAGAGGGATAAGTTTTGAAAATAGTTCTTTATAATTGTTTGGATGTCTTGGGTATTTATGGCATCCCTAATCTTGTTGATTTGAGTCTCCTCTCTTCTTAATTAATATTGCCAAAGATCCATCAATTTTATATTTTTTAAAAAAACAGCTTTTTGTTTTATTAATTTTATTTATAATTTTCCTATTCTCTATCTCATTAATTTCATCTCTTAATTTGGTTATCTGGCTCCATCTAGTAACTTTAGGTTCCACTTTTTCATGTTTTTCTAGAAGTTTTAATTGCAACATGAGATTCTTTACTTGGTCTGTCTCTATTTTCTTGATGTGGGAACTGAGGGCGATAAATTTGCCCTTCAGGACTGCTTTTGCTGTGTCCCATAGGTTTCTTTGTGATATGTATTCATTTTCATTCAATTGTAGGAGCTCTTTAATTTCTTCTTTAATTTCTTCTGCTACCAAGGTGTTGCTTAGAAGTGTGCTTTTCAATTTCCAGGTATTTGAGTAATTTCTATGGTATGCTTTGTTATTAAGAATTAGCTTGAGTCCCTATGGTCAGATAGGATACAGGGGATTATGTCAATCCATTTATATTTGCTTAAGTTCCTTGTATGAACTATGATATGGTCTATTTTGGAGAAAGTTTCATGAGCTGCTGAGAGGAACGTGTACTGTGAATTACTCAGTAGATGTCATTTCTGCTTGAGAGATAGCCTCACTTAATTCGGTAGCTTCTTCGCCAATCCTCTGGTTGGTAGACCTGTCCTTTGGTGAGAGTGGGGTATTAAAGTCTCCTAGTATTATCATATTTGGATCTATTTTATTCTGTAAGTTAGAGAGTATTTGCTTAACATATTTGGGTGCTCCAATGTTTGGGTAGTATAAGTTGATAATGGTAATGTCCTCTTTTTGGATTGTTTCCTGTATTGATATGTAGTTTCCTTCCTTGTCTTTTTGTATTGATTTTAATGAAAAGTTTATTTCATCAGATACTAGGATATATACTCCTGCTTTCTTACTGGGGTCATTTGCTTGGTAGATCTTTCTCCAACCCTTCACTCTGATTTTGTTTGCATGTTTGGCTGAAAGGTGGGTCTACTGAAGGCAACAGATGGATGGGTCTTGTTTTCTGATACAATCTGCAGTTCTTTTTCTTTTGATTGGTGAATTGAGTCTGTTAATATTTATGGTTATTATAGAGAGATGGATTGTGTTTCATGTCAATTCCCTGTTTTCCTAGGTTTACTTCTTTCCTTTTTTCTGGTGCTTACTAAGTTAGACTTCTAGTAATACCTGTCTGATGAGGATCCCAGTTCCTGCTTGCTTTCTTCAGGTTGTGTTCCCCTTCTTTGTATTTGTTGTAATGCTGGTTTATTGCTTATGATTTCATTTAGTTTTTCTTTACTATTAAAATTTTAGTTTTTCCATCGAATGTGAATGATAGCTTTGCTGGGTATATCAGTCTGGGCTGGGAGTTATTGGTTCTCAAAGCTCAGATTGTACTTTCCCAGGCCTTTCTTGAATTCAGTATTTATGCAGAGAAATCTGCAGTGATTTTGATTTTTTTTCCCATTGTAGTATACCTCCTTCTTTGTTTTTTCTGCATGCAAGATTGTTTCTTTACTATTCACATCTATCATTTTTACTATAAGGTGCCTAGAAGTGTTTCTCCTGGGATCCTGCTTGTTAGGTGTTTTATATGCTTCTGTTATATAGGTAAGATTTTCTCTTTTAAGATGTGGGAAATTTTCATTGATAATCTTGCTGAATAGGTGTTGCATTCCCTTGCTTTGATATTCCTCACCTTTGTCCACTCCAATTATATGGCCCTGTCTGCTTGCTCTTGGATTTCCCTTTGGCATAATTTAAGTGATTTTTCCATATCTGTGACTTTTTTTTTCCAGTTGCTGCTTTATATCTTCTGCATCTGACGCTCTAAATTCCATTTAATTCACTCTGTTAACTATGGCTTCCATTGTGGTTTTCATGAAGGAAATAATTCATTTATGGATTTTATGTTGGTTATCAGAGTATTAATCTCACCTCTTAGTGAAGTGTGTACTACCTCTATTTTTTCATGCATCTCCTGTTTGAAATCCTGCATCCCTTTGATGTTTCATTTCTGTATTCTTTAAATTTCTGATCTATTTCTCACTTTAATTCTTGAATCATTGCCTCCAGCATCTGTTGGATATAGCTTTTGTCTTCCATTTCTGCTTTGCTTCCACTGGGACTCTCCCCTGAGTGGCTGCTGGCTTTTGGGGGTAGCTTGCTATACTGGGTGTTGATAAACCTTGTAATGTTTCTCTGTGATTTACACATGGGGATTCAGGGATTATTGGAGACTAATCTGAAATTTTGTTTTGGTCAATAGGTGGCTGTTTCTACTTAGTGGTTCTGGGTTGTCTGAGAGAGTTTGTACCTGGTTTTGGCTCGGTTGGTGGAGAGGCCAACCTCCAGCTGCTAGTCTGACCCACATAGGGCTCTCAACTGTCTGCTATAGATCACTGGCAGTTCCTGCCTTTATAAGAACTGAACAGCCTAGACTACTCCTGTTATTCCTACAGGTACTCTTGGCTAGATCAGGTGTGCTGGCTGTACTCTCCAGTTTCTGGAGTCTGCTATGAGCTTGTGATTTTTTTTGGGGGGATGTGGGTGGTCTTGGGCCTGCACTCTGGGCCTGAGCACTGTCCCTGAGCTCTTCAGCTCAAGGTTGGCACCCTACCATTTGAGCTGCAGTGCCACTTCTAGCCCTTTCTGCTTATGTGGTGCTGATGAATTGGACCCAGCTATTCATGCACTCAAGGCAAGCACTCTACCACTGAGCCACCTTACCAGCCTGAGCTCCTGACTAAGGTGCTGGCAGTCTTTTGCTGTCATGGGTGTGAGTCCCTACTTTCCTTCCTCTGCTGAAGTATATGCTCAGTTTCTGACTTCAATCGGGAGGAGTTGGTTGTGTTGCTCAGGCACTGGATCCCCAGGTCTGGTCCTGGCTCCCAGTCCCCTGCCTGGGGCACGCCAGTTAGACCTGTGCTGCTGGGTATCCCCCCTGGGTAATGCAGCCTGGAGTACACAGTTCAGGTTTCTTCTGTTGCTGGCTGTTGTGACCCACGTGTGCTGTTCCTGGCTTAAGTGTTTAAGTTCCCTTCCAGGGGCACTCTTGATCTAGTCTGGCCAGCTGGATGTGCTCCACAATCCCCAGTCCTGGTGGGATCTGTAGTCTAGGTGTTGGGGCAGGGGTCTGGGTCACGATCTGTGGGTTCCCACCATTTCTGGTTTCCCTTGAAGGGGGATATGCTCTACCCTGCAGGATACTCACCCTAGAACTAGTTGGTAAGTCTCCAGCTGTTGTTTCTGTAAGATGTAGGTCACTGGTTGCCGCTGCAATCTCAGTTGAGATACTTGTGGGCTGGATGGGTGGTGGTGGCTCTGCATCAGTGTTTCCGTCTAGTTCTGCCTCTGTTGCTGCTGTCCAGGTTGGCTCTGCTGGCTGTGCTAGCCTCCGGCACCACCAGGGACTGCACTGGCCTCCAGCTGTGGGATGGGAGAGGGGCCTCCATGCAGGTTTTGAGTGCTGAGGTTTGTCTCTGTTTGTGCTCTCCAGATCAGCACCAGTACCTTGAGGGTCTTCTACACAGGCATTCTTTGGTTGACCCCTGTATTTCTGAGGTTCCCCCCATGGGGCCATGTATCTGAGTGGCTTTGCCAGGATGGATCTGCTTGGCGGGTGAGGGGTGGGGAAGGGATCTTTGTGCAAGCTCCCAGCTTTGAGGTTTCTCTGTTCGCCATGATCAGAGGGTCCAGCACCAGTACCTCAGGCGTCTTCTGCTCAGTGATCTGCAGATGACCCCCCTGTGTCTCTGGGAACTCCAGCACCCCCCACTGGGCTGGGCTGGCCATTGGTGCACAGCCAGCAAGGGTTAGGGAAAGGGTTTTCACACTTTTCTGTTCTGAAATTCTTCCTTTTCTTTCTTTTTTTTCTGCCTCCTATTTTTCTCTGGATGTTTGTCTTTTTGTTGTTGTTGGTCTCTTGGAGAAATTAAATGTTGGAACAGCAACTCTCTTTTTGGTTGGAGAGAGCTGTAGTGTTTCCCTACAGTCCCATGACCGTCTTGTTCCCCCCTCCGAATTTGTCTTAAAGAGAAAAAAATGATGAGAGTGAATCCCTGAGATAGTATGACTATAAGGAGTCAGAGGCTGCCTTAGCACACAACTACTTCCCAACCACATATTCTAAGGCTCACAGTGCTGACCACCATCATCAAGCACATTGTCAGCTTCTTTCAATATTTTTCTCACAGCTTGTCATTACCATCCTTCAGACATACAACTCTTTTACCTATATTTTATTTTTTTAAGTCTGCTCTGTTAAAATGTTTTGATATGTGAAAATAAGAGATGATTTGACAAAGGAAACTTTGTGAGTTTCCAGAAAATGAGTTTGACAACTACCATGATGTTGATCACACCTACTTTCCTTCATGCAACCTGTACTAGAGAAAGAAAGCACTATTTTTTTCTAAGCATTTTGAGCCATATAACTTATGGGAAGGAAACTGTAAGAAGACTGTTTTCTAAAGGCATGTTAACTGAATTTATCTATGGGAGGGAAAGCAAAGTAATTGAATAATTAATGCTTCATGAGAAAAAGTTGAAATAATTTATTGTACATAGGTATATGAGATAAATTATGCCATGCAACACTTTAAAATAGTTGTAATTTTTAAAAATTTCTTTTTCAGTTCAATACTTCAGACATTTATATGAAAACAATGTATTTTAATGAGATAGTTTGAAAATATCAAAATTTTGCACAACTGAGAGCACACTGAAACTGTGTTGACTTCATCTTTTAAAATATTAAAGTACTAAAGTCATCACACTTAAACCATATTTTTAAATATTTTTTTAAATTTTATTTTATTGTAAAGATGCTGTTCAGAAGGGTTAGCGTTACATGAGTAAGGTAATGATTACATTTCTTGTTGAGCATTATAACCCTCTCCTTTGTTTTTCTACCACTATCCTTTCCCTCCCCCATTGCCTTCACTCCTAACCCCCTCTTTATTCTAGTTCATCTCAGTTCTGAAGATCAAAGCCAGAAACTTGATCATGTAGGTGAATATCCTACTACTGAGCTACATCACAGACCCTGTTGCTAATAGCCTTAACTTCATTCCTTGCACACATTTCAGAATATATCAGATGGAAAAAAAATTGGAGCAGAATTTTCCTTAAAAAAATCTGATTCTTTCCCAATTCTTCCACACTCCTTTGTACTGCCACCAAAGGTACTTTATTTACTGCAATTCATACACTTCACTCTATTTGTCTTTGAAGATAAGTTTAGCAGAAAATCAATGAAGATAAAGTGACCAAAACTTTCTTTCAGTTTTAAAATTTGCTATGCTTTTTTGTTTGTTTGTTTTTAGTACTTTTGGTCTATCCTGGAGCCTGAACTCTGGGCCTGGGAGCTGTCCTTCAGCACTTCAGCTCAAGGATAGCACTCTACCACTTGAGCCACAATGTCCCTTCTGGTTGTTTCAGTTTATATGGTGCTGAGGAACCCAGGGCCTCATTCATGCAAGGCACGCACTCTACCAACAAGCCACTTTCCTAGCCCCAACTATGCCTGGTTTTTAAGCACAGCAAACATAGTTTTCTGTGAAATGCAAACAACATATAATGACATGATTTTTTTTTTGCTTGTGAGAATCTCTTCTATGAGTTTGTCACCAGACAGAGGTGAGGTTTAGTGAAGCTCCCCTTTAAATATAGGAACTCTTCACTTAGGGTCCTTGACTTCAATGACAGAATAAGAATATCTGGACAAATCACAATGGTAGA
Organism: Dipodomys ordii; assembly: GCF_000151885.1. Lineage (NCBI taxonomy): Eukaryota > Metazoa > Chordata > Mammalia > Rodentia > Heteromyidae > Dipodomys > Dipodomys ordii. The sequence goes on from NW_012267342.1 coordinate 5,785,008, forward strand.
AAATGTTGGCAGAGCTTTATTGAGCAAGTAAACAGAGACATACAGCTCCTTAGGCTTTTGGGTATTTATAGGGTAAAGGCAGGGGGTCTGCCTTGAAGTTGTGCAAAGCTCGGTGCTTTGTCTTTGCCTTAACTATGACTGGTGTTATTCTCTGAGTTTCCAGGTAAGAATGCATTCTGCCAAAAAAGATCCTTACCCTTGAATCAAGGAGATTGCCTGTTATCTGCATTTTGGGGCATCCTGTCAGGCAGTTGTGAGAAATGCATCCCTAAGGAAAGAATGCATTCAGTTGAAACAAAGGTAGAATTTCTAAGCTTCTAAATACCATATTTCTGAGTTGCCTTCACCAGGCCTCTGTTTCATTGAGTTATCCTGCTTCATTTCCCCCCAAAATTACTTTTGTTCCCTTAATCTTAATGGAAGTACATGAAGGACTATCTCCTGTATTTGCTGTTACTTGACTGTACTTCATTTTTCTTAGTCTATTCAGCTTCAAGTTTATAATGAGGAACACATAAGTGTGTGTGCATGTGTGTACATATAATAGATTATATAGTGCTATGTATATTTATATAGAAAACAAGAGTATATTTATATTTATATCTGCTATCCACATATGTAATGAAGTATATGTGTCTGAATGTGTCTATTTGAATTTTATTCTAAGAGGCAGATGGACCCAAACCTTGGAAATATTTTCTAGCAAATATACCTAATTGCATTTGTGTTGCAAAATGAAAATTTAGATAAAAGTTTCAGTGTTACCCTCTTTCTTCCCCTTGGACATGAGTTTAATGATTCTAGCTAAGGGCTTGTTAACCATGTATACTAACCTGGAAAAATAATATATTTCACAATAGCTTATAAAATAGATTCAACTTTTTGTGTTACTATTTTTTTCTTTTCTTTTTTCTTGTTTTTGTCGGTCGTGGGAGCTGAACTCTGGGCCTGGGCATTGTCCCTCAGATCTTTACCTCAAGGCTAGTGCTCAACCACTTGAGCCACAGCAGCACTTCTGGATTTTTTCTGCTTATGTGATACTGAGGAATCGAACCCATGACCTCATGCATGTGAGGCAAGCACTCTACCACTTAGCCAACTTCCCAGCCCACTATTTTTAATAATATACTTGCAAAACATAAATATTAAAAATACATCTTAAATCACAAAAAAACACAGAGGTCCAGTTAGGGAGAATATTTATCTTTGCCAATGACTAACAATCCATCAGATTGCATGGGAAGATTTTACCAACCATGAGAGCAGAAACAGAATGCATGCCAAGAACAAAATAAACTTAGAAGATGATAAAGTACAATTATGTAGTAAATATCCCTATAATCTTGTCTTTTGAAACATGTATTCATATGCCAAACAATAGAACAAATTATTCTTACTATAATACAATTTAGCTTTTTAAAATTCACATTGAGTAAATTTAAAAAAATAAAATCTTGAATGTCAAGCTGTAGAAAAATTTTAATGTATATCCACAAGGGAAATAAAATGTAGTCATAGAGATGACATTTGTTACATTTTGAGTGACCCTGGAAAATTATTTCCCAATAATTTTTAGTCAAATATATCTTCTATAAAAGTATAGGTATTATTTCACAATCTGAAAAAATGCAACATTTCTTGTCTCTGTGTTTTGCATAGCTATCAGACAGTAACTTCCAGTTTTCTAAATTACATAGTCTTAAATTATAGAAAGAGTATGTGTTAACTATTTTAAATGAAGAAGTGTTGTTTTCCAAGGAATACATAAATGATTTCAGGTAAAAATAGTGTTGTAGACTTGATCATCAAACAAATATAGATGAATGGACACTTCTGTTTTAAATTTCCTCAAGGTTTTTCATCCATTCATCTTTTCCTATCAAAATTGTTATCATCTATATAGCATTTGATGTCTTAATTGACTGGTAATTACTACATGACTCTGAGCCTGTCTCTGGTTCTTCAATGGCAAAATGAGTAAAGTGCTCATTTCTTATCATGCTAAAAACAATGAATAAAAACAAGCTAAGAATGGAAGAATTTATTTTGTCTAATACTTACAGAGATTAAACTTCACGATCATTTGGCTCTGTTGTTTCTTGGCTCTGTTGCATCAGTGAGTGGATAAATTTGTTGATTAATTAGTTCACAGCCTCCTTGATATAGTCACTTTTCAGTGACTACATCTACTAGCCTGAACACACCATTTCAGCAGATGAGCATTTTAGAGTACACTTCATATTGGTAGCCAAATTATAATGAAGTGATACATATAAAGATATTTAATCATTCTCTTCAACAAAGCAAACTTTTAAATAAATATAACTTTCTTCTCTCTTTAAAGTGGCATAGGTTGATGATAACCTTGGTATACAATACACAACTTGCAATTTGTCAGCTGTTTATTGAATAATTATTAACTATTTCTTAACTATCACTAGTTACCACATTAAGCCAGGTTAAGTTCAGTGATCAGACTCTTGTTCTTGCTTTATATTTCTTTTCTTTCTTTTCTTTTCTTTTTTTTTCAGTCATGGGGCTTGAACTCTGGGCCTGGGCACTGTCTCTGAGTTCTTCAGCTCAGGGCACTCTACCACCTGATTCACAATGCCACTTTTGGGTCTCTTGTGGTTAATTGGAGATAAGAGTCTCATGGACTTTCTTGACCAGGCTGGCTTTGAACTGGGATCCTCAGATCTCAGCTTACTGAATAGCTAGGATTTTATAGGTATAAGCCACTAGTACCCAACTGATCTCTCTTCTTTTAACAATTTTTATCAGATGAGAAAATCAAGGTACAAATAAAGTAAGTCAGTAATTTAGCTTATATACTATTAGATACCAGGACTAAGGTTCCAATGAAACCTTTGACATATGAATTTTTTCTACTCTGTAATGCTTTTCACCAGTACAAAATCAGAACCTATTCATCAGAAAATAGGTTAGTTAAGCAATTATGTGGTGTTTCTGATTGACAGGGTTAAATAGCAATCAATTACCTATTTAAAACTTTTGGTAATTCCATATTTTAATTTCCTTTGACTTTCTACTGAAATATAAAATACATCAATATTTGGTCAGGAAAAATACAGGTACTGATTATTTTACTTGTCTCTATTCTTACTGGAGGAGCATTAATGGCATTACTAGAAATTTACCAGAAAAATCTGTAACTAGGGCTCAAGAAATAGTCCAATACCCCAATTCTATTTCTGTGTTTCTTGCTTTTCATTTGTGATTCAGAGATAAAAATTACGTTGAAACTTTCACCATACAATTTGTCAAGACTGCCGGCTGTTGAGCATATAATGGTAAATGGAATAGAAAGGCTTTTGCAGATGGCATGTAATAGGTTGGCAACATATAAGAGTATAACTATTTTACTCTGAGCTCCACACCTCACAACCATAGAGCTACAATACAAATTCATAAACACATACACACACCAAAAAAATACCTCCCAAATTCTTGTCAGGTGAGATAGGTGGCAATGCTTGATGCAATGTGACACTTTTTAAAACTCTGTGATTCAAATTTGAAATTTGTTCACTGAAAATTACATTGCACTGACATGCCATTTTTAAAATGTCATTACTGGAGTGTCTACAGAGCTAGCTTATTATTGATGTACTTCTTTGTAAAGAAAGTATGTCATTGATAATTTGTTTTACTCTAGCCTTTCTATTCTCTACCTAGAAGAATAATGCAAAAGTTAAAGAAAAACAAAATGCATAAGCAACAACAGAAGTAGTCTATTCCCATTGCGGTCACATGTAGCTGACATTGTTACTCTCAACTGCTGGTTCTTAGCACTTCTCCAGAAGAACAGGTTGTGTACATAAGGGTTCATTGAATAGTATTAGCCTGATTGATGAGAAGTAAAATGAAATTAATTTTCAGATTCAACAAATGTTTCCTGATGCAAGACAATGAGCAGCTTTGCAGATAATCAATATCACTAGAGGCTGTAATAGCACATATCCTGTTGAGAATAAGCTCAATATTGCTTCTATCATCACCCATAGAAAGGCCAGGTTTGCAAATCACTTTTAAATTGTGACTGATCTTGAGATTTCTTATTGATAGAAATGGCAAACAAATGATATATGCTAGCATTACATAAGTTAGTATGTGGAAATGAAATATACTTATCAGCTATATGTAGGTTCTTGTTTGTTTGTTTGCTTGCTTGCTTTTGTGTTTTGGTTGTAGAAGCTTGAACTCAGGGCCTGCAACCTCACTGAGCTTCTTTTGCTCAAGCCTATCACTATATCTCTTTGAGCCATATCTCCACTTCCAGTTTTCTGTTGCTTAATTGGGAGATAAAAATTGGGAGAAGGGTCTGGGAAGATGGTTCAGTGGTAGAGTGCTTGCCTTGCATGCATGAGGCCCTGGGTTCTATCCCTCAGCATCACATAAGCAGAAAAAGCCAGAAGTGGCACTGTGGCTCAAGTAGTAGAGTGCTAGCCTTGAGCTGAAGATCTGATGGACAGTACCCAGGCTTAAAATTCAGGCCCCATGACAAAAAAAAAAAAAAAGTGGGAGAAAAGTATGGAGGGGGATAACATTGTTCAAAAAGAAATTACTTTACTTATGCAACTGTAACCCCTCTCTATATCACGTTTACAATAAAATAAAAAAAAAATCTCATGGACCTGAGTAGCTAGTATACAGGTGTAAGCCACTAGTGATCTGCAGTTTGTTTTTATTTTTATTTTGTCCGGTTGTGGGGCCTGAACTCTGGGCCTGAGCACTGTCCCTCAGCTCTTCAGCTCAAGGCTAGTGCCCTACCACTTGAGCCACAGCACCACTTCCGGCTTTTTTCGTTTTGCTTATGTGGTGCTGAGGAATCGAACCCAGGGCCTCATGCATGCAAGGCAAGCGCTCTACCACTGAGCCAACTTCCCAGCCCCTGCAGTATTTTTAATCTGAAAAGATAATATGATGTTTACTCTAGTCAGAATTTGGTCTGTAAGTGACAAAAATTAACATAAATTAGTCATGCAAGAAATTTTTTGGCCATAATTCCAAGGAGTAGACCAAGTTGACTTTAGTTATAATTTGGATCCATGTATTCATTCTGAATTTCCAGAACTTTCATTTTTCTTCATTTATAAGGAGTTCCTCATTCTATTGGTGTATCATGTTACCAAATGATTGTAAAAGTAATCATGATGACTTGAAAGTATAATACTTGTCTTTGTGCAGATGCCAAAATACTGTTTTAAATAATCAGAAGACTTTAATCCATAGGCATTACTGACTCTTCTTGCTAAGATATCGATAGAAGCTCCTAATTGCTCATCTCTGTCCCCTTTGTTACCTTTCTCAATCAGAGAAGTAGAGCTTCACATTTTGCTCTCCAGAATAAGTCATCAGGTCTCTTGGTTCTTCCTGTAACAAGATGTCAACGGTGCATAATTTTAACCACAGAGATGTTATGGGAGACATGGAAAAAAACTATTTAAAGAATGTGAAAGAAATTTGGGGAAGAGTTTAGAGTGTGAAATCAGAATTATATAAAGAAAGTTCAGCTTGTGTGGCCTCAACTTCCATTCATTCTTTCATGAGAAAAATATACATTAATGTAGAATTTACTAGCTTTAAATATTCATAACAGTTATCCACCAGTGACAAGATCGTTCTATTGTATATGATTCCTTCTCTGAGGGAGGGGTATGAATTTATGTATTTCTTCTCATTAGTCAATTTGAAGAGCATGTTGTTATTCAATGTCAAATTAACCTGCTATTATACAAGAGATATGTACCACATACTTTAACATTTGTATATTGTACTTCTCATTTGGTCCTTAGAATAACCATATGTCTCATGTAAACATTCCTCTTTTAGTATAATTTATTATATTATTTATATATATATACACATGTAATTATTTTACTGTAATTTATTTAAGATGGTATTTCTTTTTATATAGCCCAAATTGGCCTAAAGTAATGATTTCAGATGTGTGCAACCAAACCTGGTCATTCTGTTGTTTCTGTAGCATGTAGCACTTAGTATAGACTACTTAAACGTCTGAGGCCCTAAATTAATATATATATATATATATATATATTTCATCAAGATGTACTTTCAGGAAGCACTTAAATATTCAGGTTCTAAATGATCAAATTCATTTAATCTTTAAAATATTCAGTTTCTTTATAACTGAGTAATCATAAATTACATGAATGTAGTCGAATTTGGATTGTTTTCAGGTTGATTACTTTTAATGATGTTCATGAGAGTGTTAATGTAGATTACTATTTTTCTTGGGTAAATACCTCAAGATAAAATTTTTAGGTCACATGGTGAAATCATGTTTAATGGAATGAGATTGCTCTGGATAATTTATGTCTTTGATGATACCTTGGTGTGGCTTCTTTGTGTATCCAGTCCTGTCATCTCATAATTTTTATTTGCATTACTTGGATAACTAAATATTTTTATCATTGTTATTTGTTATTTAAATATCTTGTTTTGTGAAATTCCTATTCAAATATTCTCCCTACTAAGTTGTGTAAGAATGTTTCCATATTCAGAATCCAAATCTTGCTTCACATGCCTTATTTTCCAAATGCTATTTGTCTTTTCATTTTCTTAATGATATTTTAAAGGACACATATTTTAATATTGACATCTAATCAATTGTTTTTCTTTTGTTTGTTCTTTTTTAATATCTATCCAAGAAGTCCTTGCCCATTCTAAGTCTATGATAAAATTTCCCTATATTCTAGCAGTTTTCTATTAGGCCTGTTATCATTTCATTTATGTGTAGGTTAGGATGGGGTTGAACTTAGAGTTTTTATATTTAAAAAATCATTTGCTTTGGCAATATTTGTTAAGAAGAATTACATTTATTTACCAAATAATATAGGAGCTTTTATTAAAAATCAATTAACTCTAGATGTTATATTTATGGATTCATTTTACTCATTACTATTCCACCTAAATTATTGTAACTTTAGAATAATTCTTAACTATCAGGTCATATACATTCTTCATCTTTGTTTTATAATATTATTTGACAATTCTGTATCACTTAAGCATCAATAAGCTCAGAATTTGTATGATGATTGCTTTAAGTTTGGAGAAAGGCACATTGATTCCAAGGCACATGGTCTCCACTTTTCTTAGGAATTATTTCAGCAATTACTTCAGGAATTTCTTTCAGCAATTATTAATAATTTCCAGTATTAAGATCTTACAGAATTTCGGGGCTCAGAAGTTGGCTCAGTGGTAGATCGCTTGCCTTGCATGCCTGAGGCCCTGGGTTCGATTACTCAGCACCACATAAGCAAAAAGAAAAAAGCTGGAAGCGGTGCTGTGGCTCAAGTGGTAGAGCGCTAGCCTTGAGCTGAAGAGCTGAGGGACAGCACCCAGGCCAAGTTCAGGCCCCACGACTGGACCCAAAAAAAAAAAAAAAGATCTTACAGAATTTTCACTAGATTTATCTCAAAGTGGGTATTTATTCTTGGATATTCTAACTTTTTTGTTTTATTTTAATTTGTTTCTAATATAAGAAATCAAACTAACTTTTATACGTACTTTATAACAGTCTTTCCATAATTATTCTTATTTGAAATAGATCCCTTTTGCTTAATTTTATTTTCTCAGTGACATCACCATAACACAATTGTTCTATTTGTAAAAATATCTTAAACATACTTGAGCACTAATAATTTGTAATAGTATAAACAGTTGTCTACCTTAAATATCCTTTTTTTCACTTCTCTAGGAAGATTTAATTTTTGTCTGCAATTCATGTGAAAACTTCCAAGAAAATAAGTTTTCAGATATTGTTTGTCTATAATGCTAAAAATGAAATACATGATTCTAGTGCTATTTAATTATGTGATTAACACAAAATTGTACATATGATGAGAATTTTATATTGATTACTCTGAAATACTGTAGTGTGGGTAATATGCAAGTTTTTATGTTCTGATTTTTGAGCCAGAGATTTCCAATCTTGACCGTTTCTTGTTATCTCCTGGCTATATGTGATAAATATTGATGTCCAGGTTCCACTCTAAAAGTAATGGGATTTAGCTGGATGTGGGATATGTTTGTGTAAAGAAATTTTCAGTTTTTCCATGTGATTTTTAATGTGCAATATATTTGAAAAAGCCATATTAGTGTTTACTCGTATAGTTTTATTATAATTCATATAACACACATAATTGTGCACATTGTACATAATAATACAATTATCATCAAGAAAGATTTTAAATAAAGAACAATGTTACTTTTGCATTTATAAATTTACAATTAGTAAGATATATCCCTAATTAAGGAACTGGGAAATAAATGAGTATTCTCATGTGTAAAGCAAGTAATATTCCCCAATATCATTTCATTGTGTCTAAATTAGAAGTTTAAGCAGTAAGTCCTAACTTCCTCTTTTTAAGGAATATATGCAAACCTCTTTGAGATGTAAAGACAATGCCAGTGTGTTAATAGGGTAAAAAATAGAAAAACAAATTTAAGTTAAATATACTATACTTAATATAAATTGTTAATTTTATAAAGGTACAAGGAATTTATTCCACCCAGGCCTACATTTTCAGTTGTCAGAATGAATCTGATATTGTTTACATTTACATACTCTAATGCATAATATAAAATAATATAGCAAGTTATGATTACCCACAGTAATAATAGAATTGCTAACACAAAATGATCATCTGAATTAATACAAAAATTAAAATACAAGTATCATATATTTAATGATCATTGTTGAAATCTCAATAATTGTAAAAATATTTCCTGAATAGCTAAGATATACAGAATGCTTTTTTAAGCCAATCAAAACACCTAAAGTTAAATAAAAACACAGAAAACAATGATATAATAAAAAGTACAGCACCCTAGGTATGACATAAGTTAGGTTCTAAAAATATGTTAGCAGGACGGAAGGAAAAAGATAAGAGGGAAATACAGGCAGTATTTAAATAAATGTATTCACAATATATCATAATAATGTTATTAGTAAAATGTTTCTAGAATAACAACTGTGTATAAATTCCTCTTTGGTTACTAAACACCTTTGTATTTAATTGGAAAATTTAGTGAAACTCTTCATTAGTTATTTTTCTCCCTTATTTAATTAAATGTAATAGTAACCACTAAGGATATTATGTGAGTTCAGACTATTCATCTTTATGGAAATTTATAGCCAGGAGCTGGAGTTATACCTCTATATATTTTCACTATTAAAATTTCATAATTATGGCTGAATCCATTTTGCTTTCTTTATTTGAGCATTAAATGTCAGTGATGCATTTTGAAGTACGGAGTACCAACAAAAATCTGAGGCCTTACTGGTAATCTGTTATACCTGAGGAGGAATGGATTTACAAATATGAGAAGGAAATGCATATAATTTGTGCATTGATGTTTGTAGGTTTCTTATTATTTTAAATTATCTTTAAGTAAAATAGCATGTTCTTTTTCAAGGAGTTTACATATAGAATTAATTTTGATCAGCTTTATCACCCTTTTTAGACCAACCCCTTCTGTTACTTTTCTTAATTTTGTGGTATAGATCATGAATTACTGCCTGCATTCACCCATATCCCCACGTTATTTGTTTTCCCCTCTTGCTTTGGCCCTACCCCCACTTTCTTGTACGTACCCATTTTCTGGTGCTATTTTGGTGGGCTTTGACCTAGTCTTTCTAAAAAATTGTACTATTTGAGCTCTCCATGAAGTCCATTATCCTTCAGTTAATCCATATGTAAACACATAAATACCACCCAACACATTTACTTATAGATTTACAGGTACAGTCTAGCCATTCCAAATGAGGGAAAACATATATATCTGGATCTAGATAACTTTGTTCAAGTCTCCATTTTCTTACAAATTCTGCATTATTATTCTTTCTAATACATGAGTAAAATTGTGTTGTATGAATTACATTTTTTTGATCCATTCATCCATTTAGGGGAACATCTGGGTTGATTCCATATCATGACTATGGTGAAAAGTAATACAATAAACATGGTTGTGTCGGTGGCTTTACTATAACCTTCTTGATATTCTATTGGGTAAAGTTCATAATATCATAATTATTTTGATCCTTTCTATTCAACAAGCTTCATAGATCATGGTCAATATTATTAAAATTCAGCTTTCAAAAAACATAAACCTGTGAAATCTCAATTCTCAAGATAGCAAAATTTCCCAGTGATTTATATACATGCATCTATAAGAAGCACTATCATAGACTATGTGTAATTAGATTTTACTATGATAGAAATTTAGAAAATTATGATTTAAACATTCAATAAGAACTTACTGCGTGAGTTATATTTTGGACTCATATGGCAAAAAGTTAGATTTGTTGTGAAAATTACTAAATCAGGAATAAAAACACTTTTGACTGTGGCATTATTTGCATAAACTTCAACTTCTAAATGTAGATTTTCTGTTTTATTAAATGCAAGAGTATTGTCAATACTTATCATAAATATTACATTAGAGATAAGTCTCAAACATAGGTGACCTAAAAATACCATAGAAAGTTCTTCATGTGCTTATATGTACATACACCAAATTAATTATTTGTTTACATTTGGTCCCCATTCCCAAGAGATCTCATTGTGTTTAGGCACATATCCTAAAACTTATAAAATATCTGAATCTTAAGCCTTACTTTGGGTAAGATAAACTCAAAAAAATTTAACCTACAAGTTTGTGAATTAGTAATGGCTAACAATAGGTAGATTATGAATGAATGTTTCTTAGGAAGTTTTTAAAATGACAAACCCAGAATTTAATTAATAATAAATTATTTCTGTAACTTTATAGAAGAAACTAGTAGAAGGCTAGGGATGTTCTACAAAATAGAAAAATAGCTGGGAGTCATTCTGACCTTTTATTTTTGGTTACTGATTTATTTTGGCTTTGTTTAGGTATCTCATCAGTTGCTTCCTAATGGTCTATGATGAATGCATGGCCAATAACAACATAAAAGGAAGCAGAATAATTCTCAGCACTTGCCTTCAATTTCCCTAGGAATTGTTTGTCAGTAATTTAACTAAAATCTTATAAAATGTTATACACCATAGATTAGGTAGAGCATTTAGAATTTTGTGGGGGATGATGTCACAGAATAATGATGCAAACTCTGCTTTGTGTTGTTGGGTCTCTTTTTTCTTTCTCTTACAGATAAAAAGACTTGTGGACCTCATGAATTCCAGTGTAAAAACAACAACTGTATTCCAGATCACTGGCGGTGTGATAGTCAGAATGACTGCAGTGATAACTCCGATGAAGAAAATTGCAGTGAGTAGCCTTTGCCTAGTAACCTTGTAGACTTGACAGCCCATTCAATAAGCAGGATGGCAATTTTTATTTCAGTGAAGGCAAAAAATTTCACCTCTCTGTCCTGCAGCTCACATTTTTATACATATATTCACATTTGAACAAGAATATTCAGACTAAATTGACCTGAATCTCAAAGGGTAGAATTATTGAAATGTTCATCCTGGGAGTTATTTTCTTTCAGTTCTCAGAATTGGTATGAAAGTATCATGAGGTTTAATGCAACCCATTAGTATGCAATGAAGGAAGCCCTAGATGCACGTTCTTACAATGAGCTGAATGATGTGGAGACAGCACAAAACATCTCATTCTTTAATGGATGGTATTCATTTCGTTTCAGTCTCAAATCCTTTTACACTACAAATTCACCCAAGAGCATCTCTCAGTGAATTATCATTTATTCCCGCTGGAGTGGTGAACAGCATATATATTCAAGATGCTTTTTCCCCCATGAAAATAGAATAACATCATTATCATCTGACTCTTGCATTTTGAATAATAAATTTTAAGCCAATAACAATGCAACATTTTTACTTTCTGAAAATGAATGTCACTATGTAAAATTGGGAGAGAGTGTCTGTGTTCTGATATTGCTTGTTTTTAATTTTATACATTGCATTGAAAACAGAGAAATTTATAGTGCTGTTTGAAATTATATACTCAAATTCCATTTGTTAAAAAGTATTTTTGCTGTTTCCTAAAAGGATTCTTGCAGATTTATAGCAATAACATCTGTCCTTAACATCTCATTGGACCAAGAGTATGTATTTTCCAGAAGCTAAAGGATTAAATATACATAGCACTTATATGAGGCACTAATTGATTGAATGAAATACTTCATAAACCTGTTCATACTTAACTTGAAAGCCCTGAATTTATGTTTTCAATAACATTCTAGATTGCTTTGTGTTTGAGCTTCCTGGGGCTTGGACTGAAGTCCTGGGTGCTTTCCTTGAGCGTTTTCGTGCTAGCACTCTACCACTTGTTGGGCTGGTTTGGAACTGAAATCCTCAGCTCTCACTCTCCTGAGTGGGTAAGATTACAGACAGCAGCCACTTTCACCGAGCTATAATTTTCCTTTCTTAATCTGACCTGTGTTAGAGAAATAAACACATGAAGTATGAAACCTCTGGGTTATAGAATAGTAAAAACATGCAACCTTTTAAAGTGTCTTTAAACACAGATATCATCCAACTCATCATAATTTTAGAAAGATAGAGAATGTTACAGAAAATCATAAAGTTTTTACATTTCTGTAATCAGCAATTGAATAAAACTTTGACACAGTTTCTCCATCTTTCCATTGATTAAATGCATATTTGATAAAATGATAGTGGTTGTAATAAGTGCCCAAGAAACTTGTATAAAGTTTGTTTATTTCTATAACACAGCTTACAAATAGATATCTGCTTAACCTAGTTTTGGTATATTTAGTATTTTCCTATAGATGCTTAAGAGCAGATGGGCTATAAAAGATTGATATTGAGAACAGCAGAGCGTGTATGAGACTGAGACACTGGACACTTACTCTGGGTGAACTTTGATTCAAGTGAGAAATAGAAACTGTACAATAAGTTAGACTTCAGTTATAATAAGTAATATGTAGATAGATAGATATTATATAAAAGTAAATAAATATTATGTGGGAGAGTGAAGGGTTGAGAGAATCTAATTCAGTCTACTGAGGTTTCCTAAGTGGCTGAGCTTCACTGTGCTGACATCTGAAATCAGTCTTTGGAAAAAGAATGCACGGAGAAGGAACACTGGCTCTCACTTGTCTCAGTGGAAACTAATAAATCATTGTAGCCACACAGCCCTTAAGAAAAAGCAAGGGAAGTAGCTGCAGTATCAAGCACTGCAATATCAAGTAGGCATTTATGTGTGGTTCTTTTCATTTCTATTCATTCTGAGCTTGTTGCCTTAGACAAGAGATATTGATGAAACTGCAGAGGAGGGATAACAGTGAGCAAACAATAATCTATCTATACTACAGTTGTGACATGGAAGGGTGAAAGGTGTGTACATGTTAGTGAGTCTGCCAACATGTGAAACATGTCAGACAAGTATGAGAGCTTGGAGTAAATTACATTGATATGTTAAACAAGGAAGTGTATATAAGAGAAAGGAAGACTCAAGGTATCTTCATTGTGGAGATGCCTTTCAAGCTCTGATAGTTGAAGATGTTCTCTGGAAAGGTGAAAGGTACTGAGAAGGTTTAAACATTAAACATACAAATAGTTATATGTAGGCAAAAACTCTCAGTGAAAAATAAAATAATAATTGCTGAGAGAATAGTAATATAGTTAACTGCTTTAGAAAAAAATCAACAGTGTTTTTGTATTAAAAAATCATCAAAATACTTCCAGTTTCTCATCTGTCATAGTTACTGTATATAGATATACATATACATGTATGTATGTACTAAATGTGTATTTATGTATGCAAACTACTGTATATATATTCACGTACATTAGACTCATGATTCTTAATTTTATGTGTAAAAATTGTTAGTTATATCATAGTTTATAAATATTTGAATGTTATTATTAGCTTTGTTAAGAAGACAGTACTTAACCAGAAATAGTAAATTCAACATAAAGGACAGTAGCTACATATTTTAAAATCATTTAGGGATTTCTTCATTTATGAATCAGATTATATTTTTTTCTTCTTTAAATTATGTTAGCAAAATTCCAGTAGTAAGCATAGGAAGTGTTCAAATAATCCTGGGTACGAATCTATCATCAATATATTAAATTTACTATGTATTTAATATATGTTTAAATTTACTATATTATATTCATTTCCCTAAGTACATAGGATAATTTGTCCATTGTCATTTGATCAGTACTGATCACTTCTTTTGTGAAGTCTTTAGCAAGGATACTTGGGCTCATCATAAGTTTTAACCTAAAAAATAATAAAATTTTATTATCATCCAAGTTATTTGGAAATCTGGATCAAAGATTCACAAATGCTTGAGATCTCTAACAATCTGATTGTTTTAGCAAGAAAAGTTAACATATTCTATGTATGTTCTCTAAATTATGCAGAAAATAAGTTGCTTTTTTATTATGAACCCCAAGATAAATATTCAAATGTTTTTTTTCTTTCATGCTATTGTTTCTAACATATTTATAAGATGATTTCTTTGTTGCTTTGTATGTATGTCCCTCCCCATGGTATAACCCCTGCTTTCACTGTATTTGATGTTGGTATAATTTGTGGAGGAGAAGGGACAAAACAAATAGTTTAAGTAGGGATACAGGTGGACCCACTGCAACAATGAGATGTACAAGTCATTATGTCAAAAAACAAATTTTACAACTTTGGTAGTGGGGAGGAGGCAGGGGGAGGATCTGGTAGGGGGGAGAAGGGGTATAGGAAGGGATGGGAAAGGGAAAAAAAGGAGGAGGCAACAATGCTTGATAAGAAATGTACTTGTTATCTTGCCCATGTAATTGTAACCCCTTTGTATGGTATTTTCACAATATAAATAAATATATAAGTAACTAAAACCCTTAACTGATTTAGAAATTCCAACTAATTTGAAAACCACATTGTGGTTTATCTGCAGAGAAGCTGCTGTGCCTTATTTGAAATTCTATACTTTCACTGAATTTATATCAATAGATTATTCATATAGAATATCAGCTATACTGAAAGCATTCTAAAAATTCTCCTGAGTTGTTTATACCCACATTTATACCACTTTTGAACTTATGATAATACTGTCACTGGAGTATCTGAACCCTGGGAAGTCTCTATGCTTTACTTTTATATTTGTGATTTTGAAAGTCAAATTAATTTACTTTGCTCAAGTTTATTCCATTCTGTATGAGGTGATTTCTAAAGTATTTTTAATACTGGGACTGTATGTTTTTGCCTCTATCAATATTAAAGGAAGTGCTATTTTTTATATTGTTATTATACAATCCAGCTTATTCTTCCAAGACATCTAACACATGCCCTATAGAAACTTCTCAGTATTCTATCAGCCTGTCTAGATAAAAGCAGTGCAAACTTGTTTGATTATGTATGTGGGGAGCTCCCTATGTATTATAGATACATAATTGATACCAGACAACATTAGCATGGAGGCAGTATGTTAGAAGTATTAGCATAAGAAAAAACATTCACATTTTCATTTCAGATAGCTTAGTTTCCAGATACAACCGTATTTGTTGTTATTCTATTTTGAGAAAAATGCTTTCATACCTGTGATTCTTTATCTGGAACAGATGAAAGGTACAGCAAACAATACTAGGAAAAACATATCTCAGTGTTGCATTTCCTAATTACAGAATTTTCTTTCCTTTTTCTATAGAGGTATCCTGTAGCAAAAGACTCTGAAGTACATAGATCAAAGTTAGAAACAGAGTAGCTACTTCATTCCTAGCCAACATTTATATATGAATAAATATAGTAATTCATGATAACAATTCAGGAATGAATTTGATGGCATTTTTCCCCAGTATGGTAGAAATTTGCAAGATTTCCATTTTCACTGAAGCCTTTTCCCCAAAACTGATATAGTCTCTCCATCTCCATATTAGAGTAGTCTAATTAAAAATAATAGGACAAAGTCTTGAGAGAACAATTTCTCTGTGGAACTTTTAGAGAAATGCTTTCAACATTTGACCATAAATATTTTTATAATCTTACATTCACAGCTATGATCCTTCCATATAGCAAAATGTGTAAACCCTTGTGAAGGTTTTATCATTTAGTGCAGATGAATGCATTTGCTCTTAAGCTGAATAAAGGGAAGTTAGAACATTAGAGGAAGACTCAATCCCATTCAGAGCCCTCTCAAATTCTCCAAAAGAAATGTTTCCTTTGCTGTTTTTAATTACTTAAGCATGACATTTTTGAATGGACACATTTTAAAAATGAAAACCTTTTATTGCTATTTTCTCCTGTTAACTAAATTGCACACATTCCATTATAATTTGTTTTCCACAAAAACAACACTACATGTGTCTATAAAGACAAGGAGTGAGAAAAGGCTTCAGTCAGGGTATGGATAGAAGCAAATATTTTTCTACTTACTATTATAAGGTAAATTAGATATCACCAGAAATATGCCTTAGCAAAGTAACTTATTAGCTGGGACTTTCATGTTAATTTCTATAACATGTGAGTACTTATTATTCCCTCATTTGCATAGGAGGTAATGTTATAACCTAGTGTTAAATGATATAACTTAGTCTCTATAATCCAGTAGTTTGGGTTCAAGTTCAGCAGAAGGACTTCTCCATGGAGGTTGCATTGTAATGGATGTCTTATATTCTTTATGCCTCAAAAATTACGATAAAGGTCATTTATAGTTACTGTGAAAAGTCACTGATGAGTTAATTACATTACCCTTGGGCCTTATAGCAAATAAGTGATTGCTATCTGGTAATTATTGTGATTATAGTTGGTATTATAACTTAGAAAATATTATAAGAGAATAGAGCACAAAGACATAACCAGAATTTTAACTTCTATGTTCAAAACTATACATACATAGTGATATCAGTCATTTCATAGTTTATTCATTGTTATTGAATCACAATTGAATGACATCATTTATTTTATTTTACTTTTTCTGGTTGTGGGGTTTGAACTCTGGGTGGGGAGCTCTCCTTGAGCTCTTCAGCTCAAGGCAAGCACTCTACCACTTGAGTCACCACACCACTTCCGGTTAATTGGTGGTTAATTGGAGAGAAAAGTCTCAAGGACTTTCCTGCCCAGGCTGGCTTTGAACCACACAGCCCCTTGCAGAGCTAGGATTACAGGCTCAAGCCACTGGTGCACAGCAACATCTTATTTTTATACCTTGAGGTCATATTTTAAATCTAAGTAAATCCAAAAACAGAATAAAATTCTCTGCCAAATGTTACATATTTTGCACAGTTTTAAATGTATTCTCAAAGACATTTATTTCCATATAAAGTTAAGCAATCAAGATGCTACCCTAAATGTTGAATAAAATGTTGAATAGAATGTGTAGCACAAAACTAAGTGAATACTGAATTACTTCAAACATTTGTGTAGAAACTTAGCCTTGATATGAAGGAAACTTAAATTGAATATCTGTTACCTACATTCCCTCTTCCTTGCTGTGAATATTATTTTATGTGGCATAGCTGTAAATATAATTCATAAGAAGCACACACTAGAATAAACATGTTTCCAAATGTAGGATATCAATATAACCAAGTCATGAATTCCAGCAATTTTATTGATTATTTGCAGGACCAAATTTCTAAAATCGTTCTTCATTGTCCAGTTGTCAAAACATACGTTATTTCACAGTGTAAGATATCCTCTGTGTCACTGGGGATTTTTGTTTCATTTTTTAAATTTTGGTACCCTATATTTTATATATATATGTTTATCTGATTGGGGGAAGAGAAGGGGAATAAAAAATGGCAAGATAAAGGGTGAACCAATGCAAAAGTGATACTCACAATACACTAGGTTGGAAATGAACTTTACAATTTCAGGGAAGTGGGAGGGATAGTGGAAGAAAAACAGAGTGGGTAACAATGTTCAACAAGAAATGTACTGATTACCTTACTCATGTAACTGTAACCCCTCTTTACATAACATTTACAATATTTTTTTGGGTCGGTCGTGGGGCTTGAACTCTGGGCTTGGGTGCTATCCCTCACCTCTTCAGCTCAAGGTGAGCGCTCTACCACTTGAGCCACAGCACCACTTCCAATTTTCTAGTGGTTTATTGGAGATAAAAGTCTCATAGACTTTCCTTTCCCGGACTGGCTTTGAACCGTGATCCTCAGATCTCAGCCTCCTGAGTAGCTAGGATTACAGGCATGAGCCACCAGCTCCCGGCTTGAAATTTAAATTTGAAAAAAATGATGCACTATTTGGCTTATATCCTAGTGATATGTGGTGAGCCATAATTAAAATAATAACTAGCAAATTAACTAAATTAATTGATGTAGGTCAAAGGCAAACAATAGTGTAAACTTACCAATTACTTTCAAAGAAATCAACTGTCTTTGGAATCTAGCACTTACTGATGCTTTTCCACATGCCTTCTTTTCTTATTAGCTATGTATTTCCTGGTGAAAAAATATAAAAATGACTAGAATACATAATAAAAATTCACAAAGCTAAGGTTACACTTACTTCTCAATCAATAGGTAAACCTACAGGCACAGGGTCATAAAATGTCTTTCTTAAAAGCATTAAATGCCATAGAGGTCTACCTGGAAAAGATCATTACTACATTAAGACAGCATAAAGATTTTCAGCCTTTTATTTACATTGTTGCTGTATTTTTATAAAAACCATAGGCTACTTATCTTTGTGTCTTTGCAATTTGTTTTTGTGATGACATTATCTGTTCATAACATTAAATGTACATTTAAAAAGGCATTGTATTATACCACTGATGCTTCAAAACTTTATTCCTATATTATTTACATTATGTAGATACCAGAATGTACTTGTACATAATGGCTAATCCTATGATTTTTTTTCCATTCTCAGAGCCACAAACCTGTACATTGAAAGATTTTCTCTGTGCCAATGGAGATTGTGTTTCTTCAAGGTTTTGGTGTGATGGAGACTTTGACTGTGCAGATGGTTCTGATGAGGTAGGTGCTTCTACAATCACAAATATGAAAAGAAGGCAACTCTTTAAACTGCACTTAAAACCATCATTACTCAGTCCAATAAGTGTGACCAAAGAGAGCTCTGCTCCTGACACACTGAGATAAGTATTAATCCCCAGGCTGTGCCACATGCATCAACACAGGGAATAACTCCTGTGCTACTATTGACAGTTAATTTTATAGCTAGTTTTACTTCAGCTAGTGAATGGCTACATAGGGAATAAGATGCTTGGAAACTCTAGTCCCTGTAGCTGATGCCTTTGCCATTTGTGAATCTGCTAAAAAAATTTGCTGCAGTATTTATAGTCATGACTAAAATTTTATGCATTTAAAACAGTTTCTTCTCCCTAGTCTCTTTGTTCAATGAATATAAGTCTTGTACACTTCAGTGTGTGTCATCAATTTTCATGAAACCTCAGGTGATAAATCACAATCTAATTATCATATGGACTTTGCACACATAGATGAATAAAGTTAATTATTTCTTTGTATAATTCTTTGCACAGAGATGCTAAAAATATTTACAGGTTTATATTTTAGATAGTTTTTTTCATGATGTTTTTAAAAAGTTGCAGAGACATGATTATATTTTCTCCAACAAATCAAAAATAACCCCAAGCCATCTCTTTCTAATATTAAGCAGAATTCTAGTAATAGTCAATTTAAAGTTTATCTCTGTTTCATTGCATATCAGGAACAGGGCATGCACAAATAAGCCTTAGGAAAGTGAGGTTTTTGATCTCCCATGAACATCAAGACTCTTCAGTCATGAAGTGTCTCCCAAAACTCTGCTCCTCTGTCTGTGAAACCTGTGTGCCCAAACTAATAAAAGATTACTCCAATGAATTTAGAAAATAGAGGACCTTTTCTGCAACTCTGCAAGTATTTGCTACAGATCTGTCTTCCACAGGTATTTAGTGGTTTCTTAAGGTTAAAAAACAAAAACGAAAATCACTGAGTATTAATATTGGTTAGCGAATCCACAAAAACAAAGATTTTCTTAGTTCTTGGATATTTTTAACAGGATTGGACCAATTTCCATTCTCTCACCATTTTGAAAATGTCACCTAAAAGTCATGTTCATGAACGTAGATTTGAGAAACAGTTATGTAGGATTTGTCATTTGAAGGCCAGAAAAATGTAAGATTCATCATTACAAAGGTGTCTCGAAAGACACCTTTTATCCATGAATTATTTTACAAGAACACAAATATTTTTAAAAATCTATTACACACACATAGCAGTTACATATTTTTGATCTCCATTCATTCAAAACTTACCATAAGCATTTCAAAGTTGAGAAGACACATCTCATGAGAACTCATCCACACTATGTAAAATGGTGTGGTTTTGCTTTTGAAATCTATTCTACCAGATTTTTGTAAACTGTGAAACTTCAAGAAGTTGAGACACATTGCTTAAAGATGTGATTTCATTTTACATGTTATTACTAGATGTGTGAGGTACATACACAAAATGAAAGTCATAGTTTAATATGGTGTTTCACAAAATTGTATTCATGTCAAAGTAGATATCCTTACTAACATCATTTCTCTTGTTCTGAAAGTTGTAAATAGTGGTTCTTTGGTGGTTGAATAATGTCCGTATATTCAGCATTATCATAATAATGCTCTGAGCAAAACATTATCTCTCTCACAAATGGTATTTTTCTGTATTTGCATGCCTTTAGCTCAGTATATATAAAATGAAGTAGCTAAAAATATTGGCAGTAATTTCTATTTTTCTAAAGTCTACTATGACAGGTTGTACTTACAAAAAGCAAGCAAACAGAGAAATGAACAGAAGAACAAAAATATACTATTGAACCTTTGGCTAGAAAGCAGAAATACATTCAAGATATATTAATATAAAAAGAAAAGTTTGGAGAATTGTGAAATTTCATATTAATGAATATGCAATAATCATATAATTATCCTATTCATATCCTGCCATAGCAATGTAAAAGAAATTTTAAAAACTTGGACCAACCTAATTTCACATCAGGCATGCCATTATGCCTTGCACAGAGAAGTGTTTTTTAAAGTGACATTAAATTATTATATTTGGCCTTTGCATCTATCAGAATGTATTGTAACCACACAAAGAAATTCCAAACAATATTAAATTCCAGTGTCAGACTTGCTGTTAATAATATTTTGTTTATTGAAATACATATGATCTTTACAATTATTGGTTATGCAAATATTACCTAAAATTAAAATAAAGGAAATATGAATATAGATTCAAAGAATAAATTAAAAATCTAAATAATAAGCTAGGTGCCAGTGGTTCATGCCCATAATCCTAGCTACTCAGATGGCTGAGATCTTAGGATTCCAGTTTAAAGCCAGCCCTGGCAGGAAACACTATGAGACACTTATTTCCAGTAAACCATCAGTAAAACCAGAAGTGGCATTGTGGCTCATTTGATAGAGCACTGCCTTGAGCTGAAGAGTTGAGGGATAGCACCCAGGTCGATTCAAGCCCCACAACCACAAAAAAATAATTACTTAATTAATTAAATTTTAAAAATCTAAATATTTTAAATCCAAAAGTATCAGTATGATCTTAGAGATCTCTCTCCCTTCTCTCTTTCTCTCTTTGTCTCCCTTTCTCTCTCTTTTTCTCTCTGATTATGTCTCTCTGATTCTGTCTCTGTCTGTCTCTATCTCTCTTTCTCTCTCTGTCTTTGTGGGGGAGGCCTTTGAGCTGTCATTAAGCTCTTTTTGCTCAATGCTAGCCCTCTACCCCCTTTAGATCATAGAACCACTTCTGGTTTTTGAGTGGTTGATTGTAGATACGAGTCTCATGGGAACTTTTCTGCCTTGGCTGGCTTTGAACCACAATCCTCTGAGCTCAGCCTCATGAATAGCTGGGGTTACAGGCATGAGCCATTGGCACTAGCAAGATTTGTCTCTTCATACATAATTTCTACTTTTCCCACTAAAAGATTTTTTAAACTAATAAATTAGAAGTAATGATTATCCCTAGCAGCTTCAATAGTTATCAAAAGCCATTTCCCACTTAAAGAAAATAAGAATACTATGAGAAAAATCCAATGCTTCACTTGAGAAAAAAAAAAACTGAACAGGTAAGGTGTTAACATGGAATTTTTCAGAAAAGAGGATAATTAATATAATGTCCAAAGTACACAGAGACAAATTTGAAAGAGTATCTACTGTCAATAGTATCAAAATAAAAATCTACAATAGTGTATTTAAAGACAATAAAGAGGAGCTCCAGTAGTGCAATCTGTAAGCAAGCGGTACTTATAAGACAATGAACATCTTAAATTTCATCTTTAGAGGTGGTTAAGTAATTGATATTCTTCAGTTTTACTAGTCTAGTTCAGAATGTTGGCCATGCCCTAGAGAAAATAGTTTAGTTTCTTCGAGTTAGAAAAAGACATTTTATACAAATGAATGGTACTACTTTCATGCTTGTAATCCTAGTAATTAAGAAGAGTCATAGTTTACAGCAAAAGTCTATGAAATTCTTACCATAAAAAAAGGCAGGCATGTATCTGTGGCTCAGAAGATTGAGTGCCAGCCTTGGAAAAAAAGCAAATCCCACAGGCCCTGAGTTCAAGCCCAGTAATTGCACATACAAAGAAAAACAAAAAAACCTGAGTGGGAAGTATATACATGTTGTAAGCAACTTCAGCTATATTAAAAAACAAACATACTTTTCAATTTTATTTTACCAAACAATATTTTCATATGTTTACATAAGTAAGAAAGTTTTGTATAGACTACATATACTAGTTAATTATATTGCATTTTATAAATAGTGCCTATTTTCTAGTGTCATTGTTGTGTTGAAATATTAACTGTAATTGAGTAGATAATGAATGCAAAGTGCACATTGTAACAGTGATCATTGTGGAATGTACACGACAAGTACATGGGATGTGTTATAAATAAACAATATAGCATTCCAAATTCAAAAAATCTGATGATAGAAATCATATTTTAAACTCTCCTTTCTATATTATAAACCAATACAATATATACCAGAGCCATTGATTTTATCAAACTTTTACATAAATAAGGCTAAGAAGATCACTAATTAATTATTCTAATATTTACTGTACCACGATAAAAATGATAGCATATAAAAACTTCACTCATAGTTCTTAGACCAGTAGATCATTATTAAAAGCCCAAACCAAGAGTAAAACAAAAAATGAAACAAAAAGAGAACAATATCCTCAATGAACATAGATACAAATATCTCCAACACAATATTTGCAAGCAGAATCCAACAACAAATAAAAAGATGTACTTCACAGACACAAGGATTGTTCAGTATCAGCAAATCAATCAACACAGTGCATAACATCAACAGAATGATAAAAATTTATATAATTATTTTACTGGATGCAAAAAAACATTTCATAAAATTCATGAGAGAAATACTGAATAAATTAGGAAAAGATGCACCGTACCTATGTAACATTATGCTGAATTGGCAAGACCAGAAAGTTTTTCATCTAATATCTGGAGGAAGACAAATATGGATCATTAGCCCAGTAGTCAGGCAACAGGAGAAGATAAAAATAACCCTAACTATAATTATTTAAATTTGTAGTGTCTGTGATCACAGTGATCACATATCAAAAAATTGAAATATCCCACTAAAGTGACTATATAGAATAAATGAATTTGTTAAATTTCAGACTATTAAATTAATGTAAACAATCACTCTGAGTGCCAGAGATTCACACCTTCAATCCTAGCTACTCAGGAAGCTAATTTTTGAGAATCTTGGTTCCAAGCTGGCAGTTGGTCCAGGCAGGAAAGGCAGGAAATCCATGAGACCTTTTTTTTTTTAATTTATTTTTTCCAGTCATTGGGCTTGAACTTTGAGCTTGGGTGCTATCCCTGTGCTCTTCAGTTTAAGGCAAGGGCTCTACCACTGGAGCCATAGCACCACTTCTGGTTTTCGAGTACTTTAATGGAGATAAGAGACTCACCCAGGTTCCTGCCCAGACTGGCTTTGAACTGAGATTCTCTGATCTCAGCCTCATGAGTAGCTGGGATTACAGGGGTGAGCCACTGGTGCCCAGCTCCATGAGACTCTTATCTCCAATTAACTATCAAAAAATCCATAAGCAAAATTGTGGCTCAAGAGGTATAGTATTAACCTTGAGCTCAGAAGTCCAAATAAAACCCCAAGTCCCAGAGTTCAAACCCCAGGACAGACAACAACAACAAAAATCCATAATGTTGCTATATGACAGACAATAAAAAATATTCAAAATAGAAATAAGGCTACCAACACCATTTATAACAGGTTCAAGTAGGTAAAGTATCTAGGAGTAAATTTAACTGAAATAGTGAAAGATCTCTACACTAGAAACAATGATACAGTGATAAAAGAAATGGAAAAGAACACATATTCAAAACCTGTCCATGATCTTAGGTTTGAAACCATAACCATTCTTATGAAACTGTGTTTTTCCATAAATTTCTACATCTCGAAGTGTTCAACAGATTCTATGGAATTCATACAAAAATGGCATTGAAATTTGCCAAAGAAGTCATATAAACCATCCTAAAATCATGAAATTGTGAAAGTCACAACCAGTTTTAGCAAAACTGCCAACAAACAAAGCATTATATGACCTAATGTCAAAATACTGCACAAAGTTACACATGTCATATATTTTACATGAAAACTGTCATGAATTACTGGAACACAAGAGAAAAACTAGAAGTGAACTCATACTTCTACAGCTACTTTGTTTGATAAAAGTGCTAAGAACACACATTAAGAAAGCCAATCTTCACAATCATCATGCTGGGAAAATTGTTTATCTATATGCAGAAAAATGAAAGAATAAAGCTAGAGCCATAAACTTCACCATAAACAAAAATCAACTCAAAGTTCATTAAATATATAAAAAGAAACAGAGAGAGAGAGAGAGAAAAGGAGAGAGAGAAAAGAGGGGGGCGCGCGGGAAGAGAAGCCAGGTACGGTTTTATCAACCCTATTATCTTAGCTATTCAGGAAACTGTGATCTAAGAATGGTGATTTGAAGACATCCAGGTCAGGAAAGTTCTTAATATTCTGATCTTCATTAAGCACCATCCCCAAAAATCAATCCAGAATTGAAGGGGCTAGCTTTGAACAAAAAAACTCAGGGATACTGCTCATGCCTAACATAGAAGAATTTTGTGAGTTAATTGAATGGGCAGTAATGTTTCTGAGACATACATTTTTTGTGGGGGGAGGGGCTGGTCATGGGTTGCTGAACTCTGGGCCTGGGCATTGTCCCTCAGCTCTTTAGTTCAGTCGAGTGCTCTACCACTTGAGCCACAGCATCACTTCCGGCTTTTTTTTTTCTACTCATGTGGTGCTGAGGGATCGAACACAGGGCTTCATGGATGCAAGGCAAGAACCATTGAGTTTCCTTGTGTTGCGTTGGCTGGGAATCGAATTCATGTCAGCTGCTCGGAAGGCAGCTATGTTAACCACTGTACCACCAATGCTACACTCTGAGACAAAAAATGTTTATATTGGAGTAAACAAAGATAGACATAGAGTAATTGGATTACATCAAAGTAAAAGCATCTGCAAAACAAAACAACAACAACAACAAAATCAGGCTGAGCATTAATGACTTACACCTGCAGTCCTAGAGATTAGATTAAAAAAAAATTTAGGCAATAAAGTCCACAAGATGTCATCTGCTAAATAACCAGGAAAAAAATGTTTTGCTAACTTTCTTTTTTAATAGCTTAATTGGTATATTGCCAAATGAAGCAGAAAACGTGAGGAATCCTTGAGTTCCAATCTTGTAACCAGAAGAAAAAATAATCAATGAAGCAAAGAGACCCTAAAGAATGAAAGATTGAGGGAATATACTTCCAAAGAATATATCTGTCAAGAATATACAAGGAACACTGAAAATTCAGTGGCAAAATTCCAAATAGCTTAATTTTAAAATAGGCAATAGAACTTAGTATAGTTTTTAAAAGACACATACATATGCTGGGCATAATTAAAGCACAAATAACACCCTAAGAGGATATCATCTCACTCCAGCCAGGACTGGTTTTATCAAAAATACTAAAAGTAACAAGAGTTAGAGAAGATCTAGAACAATGGAATCCTTGTCACACTGTTGCTTATACTGAAAATTAATTCAGCCCTTATGAAAAACAACACAGAATAAAGTATATAGGGCTACCAAAAAAATGAAATCAATACATTGAAGTGACATCTGAACTATCATGTTCACTGCAGTTCTATTCACAATAGTGTTCTGCATACAGAAAATGGATCATTATGCAACATTTTCTAAAAGTTCAATGTTCAAATATCTGAAATTATTATGCTTCATTAAAATTATAGTTTAGATATTGTTCTTTATACAAGTCTATGAGCTTTATTTTTCTTTTATGCATGTTGAGTTTTATTTAACTGATACCATAAAATACATGCAATTTTATATTATTTTGACATACCAATTTATAGAAAGCACTTTCTCAGGCATTGTATATCTCTCTGAATAGTATTTATAACATATATATATATATATATATTTGTTCAGCAAACCTTTGTTGTACAAGTGTGTTTCATTGTGATATTTTCTCTTTTTTTTGGTTAGTTGGTGATATTTTCATATATACAATGCACTCCAGCACCTCACTGTCTTTATCTCAAATACAGGAAGTAAATTTTCATTTTTATTAGTATCTAACACAGTCCCTGGCAGAGAGTGAAACTTTACTATTTGTAGAAAAAGGTAGAAAAATAATTAAATAGAAGACCATATAATTGAATTTTTAACATCCAAAAGAAAATTATAGGAACTTAAGAAACAGTTTTGTTGAATTTCCTGGGGATGAAATGATACAAGAATAATATGTTAGTAGAAAATGCCTCCCTGAATCTCAGCAGATCTTGACATAACAGAAATTGCTATATAAGAGAAAAATGCCAGTAATACATTTAATTGTATTGTCTCATTCGATCAAAGCTTTCAGAACTGTAGATTGTAAATTTCTGGTAGGTCCCTTTCATTTATCTCATATAAAAAGTTAATGATCCCCAGAAATAAATTTTCTCTCTTGTTTGACTCCAAGTAAAATCTGTAGGCTCTCAAGCAGAAATGACCACTGTGGAAGCACATATCACAGCCTTTTAAGAACAAATGTCAGTAAATAAAAGGATTTAGGCAGCCAAGTAAACTATAAGAGGACAAGGACAAATGGAAAAAGAAAGAGAACACATTGGGGAAGGCTTTTGAATGAATGACAGATTTGTTTAAATTATCTTGTTTGTTTTACATTCTACTTCCTACCCCTAACCTGCTTAATGAACTAGATGCAATTTCTGGGAAATAATTTTAACTACTAATATTTCTCCACAGTTTTCACTAGTTTTCATTATTGCCACACTTGAGATTTCCATTACTATCTACTAAAGAGTAATCAACTCAAAGAGGAAAACTGGGATGATGATGGGTAATTTTTGCTACTTCCATTTTATTATGACACAAAGTGACAAATGGAAGGTGATCATTATTACATTTCTACAAGAGTCATAGTCAGAGAGCATTTTTATCCAAGTCATTTGCTTTTTATTCATATCTAGCAATGTCACTGAAAATTATATGTGGTACACATGAATTCAACAATTCTAGGTTGGAGCATATTCTTTTCTAGTTGTCATTTACATCTGTAGATCTTTTATGAAAAACATTAATTTTAATTCTGTTGGTGTTGTCTTTCAGAGAAATTGTGAAACAAGTTGTTCCAAAGATCAATTTCAATGTTCCAATGGTCAGTGTATATCAGAAAAATGGAAATGTGATGGCCACCAGGACTGTAAATATGGGGAAGATGAGAAAAACTGTGAGCCAGGTAATATGGTAGAGCTGACATTTTAACTTGATGGACTTTAACTCTGAGCAACAATACTCTGAAAACAATCACATGACACAAGTACTCATTTACTATTTCAAATAAATAATTTGAAGTGTTGGTATGAATGATTCTTACGATTTTAAATTTCCATTAGCAGATAAGATCATTACTCATGTTTGGATTCCAAGCCTTATGCATCTAAATTTGATTTTCTACTGTCTTTTTTATATATTTTATATTTTTATTGTGAAAATGAGGTACAGAGGGGTTATAGCTATGTACATAAGTGTTATCCCCTCCCTCATTTTCTGCTTTCTCTATCTTATCACACAACCTAAATTGTTTTTCAAAGTTCTCAAATAAAATATGTTTGATGGATGGTAAAGGTCTAGTTCCACTCATGGAAACTGAGGTTGTATATTAGAAGGTAATAGCTTTACTGAGCCTGGCAAGAAGCATGCTTGTACTATTTGTGTTTAAGTCTTGGGCCAAAATTAAAAAAAAAAGGAAGTCCACACAAGCCCATGTAATTTTCACATCTCTGTACACACACACACACACACACACACACACACACACACACATACATATATTGCTCTATAAATTTGCTCATATAAACACTTAAATTTTCACCTAGATATTTTAATTATTTTACTCATATACCCTCCCTCCTGGAAAAAAACCTATTTGCAATATTTCTGTGTGATCACAGAAATATTGCTGTGAGAGACTAGGTCAGAAATACAAAGATTACATATTTATTTGCCCCAGTGACATAACTTTGAACCATAGTTCCAATGAACTGTATCTTTCTTACTGAATCTACATGTTCTTATAGTTTTATTAATGCAAAATCTCTAGGCAAACTGACAATTAAAATGATTCAAAAATGCTAGTGAAAGGCTTCTCAGTATCTTTGGCAAAGCAATCCAGATCACAACATCATCATCCAAATATTTTTTCCATAGTATTTCAGTAAAAGCCAGGAGCTTGGTGATTTGTTTTCAATCTTAGAATCGTCAAACCCACAGACAAAACCAGTTGTCAAATATTTATGTTAATGAGACCTGGGGAGTACTATTAATGTATTTATCAATGTATTTTTAATTACTGAATCATAAATACTGTAAATTCTTTAGGCTATTTTAACTATGCACAGGGTCGTGTGGAAAAACCTCAAAACAACTATCTTAAAATATGTTCATTATTGAACTCATGCCAATAGAGCTAAGTAAATATAATTAAATCTGAGAGAATGACACAATTCTCACTTTCATCTTAAAAATGAAAATATGAATTGACACTCTCAAAGATTGCTTAATTTTTGCACAGTTTTGAAAATAGCTTGAGGCTTTTCTTTTTCCAACTGTTTATGATTGTGACAAACTCAGTCAATGCTATGGATTGGAAGAGATGGGTAACACTGATACTTCCCCAGGGTCCTTTTCATTTGAGTTACATCCTTAATGCATACCTTATTATATCCTTGAAGCATATTTAATGCTATAGAAAGCACATTTTTAATAAGTCCTTAAGACTAGAAATGGAACATAGTTAAAACAACATACGGTATTCTTTTTATCTTTTAGAATTTCACTTTTCCATATTCATATATATGTTTTGCTTCCACAAAGTAGTCATTCTCTTTGTTATATCTAAACCTTAACTTTATAATTGTCTTCAGCATCTCCTACATGCTCATCAAGTGAATATATATGCGCTAGTGGAGGATGTATTTCAGCGTCTTTGAGATGTAATGGAGAATACGATTGTGCTGGTGGTTCAGATGAGGTAAAAATCTATCATTGCATTATAATCTCTGAATTACATGTAGTAGGGTTAAGAAAGTAAAAGGAATAAAAACAAGGCAGGCGCTGGTGGCTCATGCCTGAAATCCTACTTATTTAGGAGTCTAAGATCTGAGGATCACAGTTCAAACTCAGACTAGGCAGAAAAGTCCATACGACTCTTAATCAGTTTTTTATTGTGAAAATACTTTACAGTGGTGTTACAGTTACATTAGCAAGGTAATGAATATGTTTCTTATCAAGCATTGTTGGTTCCTCCTTTGTTTTTCCCCTACCATACCTTCCCTCCCATCTCCTCTACTACACCTCCCACCTCCTGACCCCTGCCTAAATTGTAAACTTCGTTTTTCAACATAGTGTCTTCTATGGGTCAACCTGTATCCCTATTTAAATATTTTGTTTTTTCCCTTCCCCTCCCCAAACCAGCATCAAATGCAGTGAAAACCTGCGGGAGAGGGACATACATATCAACAAAAAAATCTCATAGTACCATATAAATACGTTAGAAACAATAGCAAGCAAGAAAAAAAAAACACAGTTTTGCCCTCATCACTAATAAACTACTCAGAAAAAGGCAAAGTGGCTTTGTGGCTCAAGTGGAAGAGTGCTAGTCTTGAACACAAACATGCTCAAGGATGGTGCCCTAGCCCTGAGTTTAACCCCCAGGACTGGTTAAAAAGAAAGAAAAATCAAACACACTTTCATTTTTAGGACTGTATAAAACACTAAACCAACAAATGGAGTGCAAATTAGTTCAGCAAATACCTAGGTCTGTATAGTGTGTAAATGCAAAAATCCCATTGTAAGTTGTTCTCAGTAAGTCAAAAAAAGTAAAAAAAAAAAAAAAGAAAGAAAAAAAAACCTAAAATCTCCTTCGATTATAAAGTATTGATGTTAAAAGCCACAAGTTTTTTTCCTGTGATTGTATCATTATCATGAATGAAAACACCAGTGCCCATTTGTATTTGAACAGATGGACTGTGTGACTGAATGTAAGGAAGATCAGTTTCGATGCAAAAATAAAGCCCACTGTATTCCAATTAGATGGCTGTGTGATGGGACTCATGACTGTGTGGATAGCAGTGATGAAGCAAACTGTGACAGAGGTAAGGCACTTATCCGGTGAGCCCAGATGTGACAGAATAGTCGTTGAGGCACTGGAATGAGTAAGCATATAAAACATGAGCTAGGAGCAGAGAATAAGGTGATTATGAAATTCTCTTTCTCTGCTGGGATTGTGGGACAGTCTACTCTGAATAAATAAAATCCATATTACATTCAAACAGACTATGATCCTACTTTGTGTATGACAAAAGTAAACCAAATATAAATAAACCAAGAGTTTAATGAGTATCTAGCATGATTTTTCCTTCAGATTGGTGATGAATCATTGCTAGGCATATGTGAAATATACAGAGAAAGTAGCAATTAGGGCCATTATTAAAAGAGAATTTTTTTCTGTTCTGTGTAAGTTTTTTTTCTGCATTTCTTGCTTAACTCTGAAGAAGAGAGCACATTTATAGTTCCTGTAATTCTAGATTGTTATATGCTATGTATTATATAACATATACCATATGTTGTATGATATGTAGATTTTGTTTTACCCTCCAATTGTCTTTACTATTGAAAAAATTCTATTTTTTGCTTCTCTGGAAAACAATCTTCAATTCAGTAATATATTATGTTTAACTATGTAAAGATCCCTTCTGACAAGTAATGAGTTTTTATTTGTAAATCACTACAGTCAGCGCAGCAATGGTTACTACTTGGAGTTAATAAGAATTAATGAAAGAGATGAACCTGAGGGCCAAAGCTTGAAATTATCCTAAACTACAATTTTTTATCTTGATATTGTTATATGGATTATTTAAAACACATTTTCTTCTCATTACTTACAAAATTTTCTCAAAAGAATTTAACTTTGGAGTATTTGCAACATTGCCAACAGACATGATAGTAGGTATTTCTACTCAAGGATACACTTTTGGATATGTATTCAAAGTTTATCTTATTTAAATATATCTATTTATATATAGTCATATAAGGAAAAATGCATAAACTATTCTAACTTGCAGCTTCATTGTTCTTGTCTTACTTTGTACAATATTGCGTAAACTGACTCCAAAACACTCCAAAACATACTGTTTACTTGTACCTCAAGCAATGGATTATGCCAGTCTTTGCTCAAGTTTTCATGGTAATAAAGAATCAAATCAATTTTATCTTTTTTTTTTTTGGTCCCGTCGTGAGGCCTGAACTCTGGGCCTGAGCGCTGTCCCTCAGCTCTTCAGCTCAAGGCTAGTACTGTACCACTTGGGCCACAGCACCAATTCCGGCTTTTTTCTTTTTGCTTATGTGGTGCTGAGGAATCGAACCCAGGGCCTAAGGCATGCAAGGCAAGCGCTCTACCACTGAGCCACCTTCCCAGCTCCTCAAATCAATTTTAAAGTAATGGTCAGAAGAGAATAGTTATAGTTTACCTTCCCTTCTTTATACTCAGCTATTTCATTTATGTTTCACACTGTGGCCAAATTAATAAAAAATTAATAATCTGAGGACTTTCAGAATTGAAAAGATTCTACTATTTAACCTCACTCAGAAAAAGAGAACTGAAAAGATTCTACTATTTAAACTTACTCAGAAAAAGAGTTGTGAGTTCCTAAATGTATCGTTTACAAATATGTCAAAGTTGCCCTCCTCTCTTACCCACTCACATTTTGTACTTTCTTTAGGTCTTTTTCCCATTTAACAATTAAGTTCAAAAGAAATAGCACGGAAGTTGAGGTTTTCATCATGTATAGATTTACCTTAAGTTATGACAAAGTTTGGAATTTTAATACTTAATTTACTAGAGTGGTTTGAGGAAATCAAAAACAAAAAAAAAGAATTCTATGAAAACAAATTACCATTCATCTCAAATTTGGACACATGAGCTAGCAGTGATTAGTGGAGGAATTTGGAAGTAAAGAGAGCTACTTTGAATTGAATGGGTTGCCTTTGCTTACTTTCAAATACTAACAACCTCATATACAATACAACAGCAACACTTATACTTTATACATTTTAACAATTATCTTTAAATACTTATTCAAAGGGGTTTCAATTCACTCTGTCAGTTTGTGAGTACAATGCAAATAGTGTATATATTTACATATATTTTTGTAATTTAGATCTGTTTACCTCACATGAAAGAAGATATTCAATTTTTGTCTCCCTCCATCTGACTTACTTCACTTAATATATTTTTTTCTATGTCAACCATTCATGTTTTTAAGGTAAAATATATGGCTTCAGGGAACGCAGTGCATTTTTTTTGGGGGGGAGGGTCAGTCCTGGGGCTTGAACTCTGGGCCTGGGCACTAGGTGTGAACAGTGCATATTCTTATTGGCCTGAGCATCCAGACTTTGTTCTACTTTTCTGACATTTTTGGTAGAAAAGTCTGAAGGCTATTATTTAAGCAATCACTACATCAAAATTATTCAAATTATTTATATAAACCATAAAATACTATCATATATTAAAGCTTCCCTTAATATAATTATGACCAGAATGGTGGGTGTGTATTTTCTGTGACAATTCACTTGACTGGCCTTCTATGAACCTGCCAACGGCTCAGTTATAATTTAGACATGTCATTGTTAACTAATATGTAATTTACTTATTTTTTAATAACCTCATGTTGAGCTCATGAAGAACATGCCTAGGTAACTGGAATTTTAATACAGCCAGTCTCTTTAAATTACACCTTTTCCTGTTGTTCCTGTTGCTTCATGTCATTTCAAAATAAAGCTTTCAAAGTTAGACTCAGGACTTCATGGTAGCTCTGAGATACCTTTTTGAAATTCAACTTATTTTCAATACAACATGAAGTCTTTAATAGGCTAAAGGCAAACCTTTGCCTTTCTGTTTCAATTATAATTTAATTTATATTTCTCTTCTTAATACAAAAATGGTATCCAATTCTCTTACCAAGAAAATCACAATGCTATCTAAGTAAAATCCTTAGGGAGCTCATATTTTCCTGTCAACAAGACTGATTTGCTACAAATAGAATTTTTTCAAATACTCAAGTAGGTCAAGAGTTCACAAATTCTGTTTGAGTTTAATCCATTGTAAAACAACATTCAATAAGATTTAGTCATTGGAATCTTGAATTATTCTTTCTTCATGATCCACTAATTTCGATTTTGAATTGAGTCAACACTCACTCCAAATGTATACCTGTGTCTTTAGTTTTCTTAATACTAAAGGCAGTGTATGTTATGTTTTATATTATTTGGGGAGAATGAATTTTTAACTGGTAATATATTTTTTTGTATAGGTTTGGGTATTTGAGAGTTCTTTTTTTGATTGTATCATTTTAGAATTTAGTATTGCTGAAATTTTAAAGTAGCATACCCAAGATAAATGTGGGCTGGAAGAAGTCTTTCATGGTGATAGCCCCTTGAGTATTCTCACCAAAGACCTGCAATTGTCCAGTCCTTTGACTGTTGCACAAGAGAGACAATGCAAATTCTACCAGTTCTGCTTTGCTTCTTTTTTGAAAACCTTATCAATAATAACATTACTATCTCTTTAAATAATTCCTTAGTCAAAGCTTAGCTATTACTCCAATATTTAAAAGGAATCTACTTATTTTTCCCTATTCATGTCTATCATTAACAATTCCATTTTTTTAAAAGTTGTATTTCTCAACTGTCAAAAATCATATCTGTCTCCTACTTAATGGCCACACATTTAAACTCTCAGCAATAATAAAAATCATGAGCTTTATTTCAACATCCTCCATGGAAGGAATCTTATTTATCTTCATTCTAAATGACAATTGTTTTCCCCAGTTGCTATTTGCCATTTGCAAATGTAAGCTTACAAATTACTTTATAGAAGTTGTTCTTTTGTAACCACATGAATATTCTCAGTCTTTCGGAAATAAATAGGCTTCTCTACAGGCAGCAAGAACCTAAAGTTCTTAATGCTCCAATCATTGATGTTTTGAAAATGCATTGCTCTCTATCCAAAGACATAACTTGAATTTATTAGTTGTTTGAATATGTTGAAAATGGTGAATACATTTGTATTTTTGTTTTTTTAGTTTATTCTTGATGTTTTTGTTGAAATAATAATTAATAAATTGCTCTCTCTCTCTCTTTTTTAATTTTTGTTTTTTGCTGTGTACTGGTTCTTGAAATCAGGCCTTCATACTCTTGTTTAGCTTTTTGGCTCAAGGTTGGCATTCTACCACTTGAGCCACTCTTACAATTGTGTTTCTTGGTTCATTAATTGGAGATAAGCTTCAGGGATGTTTCTGCTCAGTCTAGCTTCAAACCCATGACCTCAGATCTCAGCCTCCTGAGTAGCTAGGATAACAGTTTTAAGACAATGGCATCCGGCAAAAACAAAAACATGAGAAAGGAAAGACAGCATATTGAAAGATATAGGAATATTCCTGTTTATAAAATTTTTTCTCAGATTTTGCAGAAGCATTTTACCAGTTATTTAGCATTTTTCATATGTAGGACTACCTAACAACTCTAAGAACATAGTCTAACCTAGAATAAAATAACTTTTAGGCTAGTGATTTAGCTTAGTTATAGATAACTTACCAAAAATATGTCAGACCTTGGATTTGATCCCCCCACACCAAAAGAAAAGAGAAGATAAAATAAATCAGATGTGATGATGCATAATTCAGACAAACTAGACACTGTGGCAGGATCAGCACATTATAATCTACCATCATCTATGACATATGTAGTGAGACTCTGTCTCAAATACTAAATAAATATGCAAGTTGTCAGTAATTCACGCTTTTAATCCTAGGTAATTAGAAGCCTGAAAATTGCAAAATCATGATTTATAGCCAGCATGGAGAGAAAGCCCAGGAGATTCCATCTACAATTAGGTAGCAAAAAGCCAGACTGGAGGTGTGGCTCAAGTGGGGAAGTGCTATTTAGGAGTGAGAAAGCGGAATGAAAATGAGGCCCTGAGTACAAGTTCTGGTACTGGCAAAATAGGAAAATAGATGGTAGATAGGTAGATAGATAGATAGATACATGCATACATACATACATAGTATATACAAAATCACAATTTTAATAAAATAATCTCAAAAATGAATTTTTGTTATTTTTACCATAAATTAGAAGATGTCCATTTTTAAAAATCTCCTGATTTCACTATTTGCTAAACAAAATATTTGTGAAAATAGTATCAAAGAGCATGCTTTGAATTATAAACCATATATAGTTTTAAATGAATTAAAATGTCATATTACTTGTTCTTAATATCCTGCTGGAAACTAATATTAAATAGCACAAGAAAATATAGAGAAATATGTTTTCTATTTTCTAATGTTGTTAATGCTCTCTCTTTTTTTCTGTCTTAAAATGAAGGAGGAAATGTATGTAGAGCTGATGAATTCCTTTGCAATAATTCCCTTTGCAAACTGCAGTTCTGGGTGTGTGATGGAGAAGATGACTGTGGAGACAACTCTGATGAAGCCCCTGAGATGTGTGGTAAGTTGCTGTATGTTGCTCTAGAGTGTACTTCTATCTGTTTATCTAAAGTACCAGAGCGATCAATAGAGTATTAAACCAAACCACAAATTCTACTATCCAGACTTTGTAGATAAAATTCTATTTTATCTATCACAGAACAGCTTTTTTTCAAGGTAATGCACAGATTACTTTGTTCAAAGTTTATGACTTTATAGTAAGTGTCCTAAATCAAAACTAGCACATATCCTCACTATCCAAAAATAGATTACAAACTAGTTTGGAAGACTTAAAATAAGCTGATATTCTGAATTGAATAAGATACATACAAAATTATGATTTAATACTGAAATGAGGTTTTAACTGATAAATGGAAATAATATCAACAATAAGATAACAAATTCACATAGGTAATTCATCAAATTTTACTTTGTCTGAGGAATTATACATACATAAGTATAGATACATATATAAATAGAAATTTCATAGGTACACATATATATATATATGTGTTAATTTATATTATTTGAATAAAATTCAAAATTTTCTGTAGACAAAACTTATTTAATAGTAAATCTAAAAATCTTAAAAATAATTTTATCTCTGAAGTTTGTTAAGGGTGTATTTGTTCAATAAAATGTGTCATTTGAGAACAAAAAATATATGATTTCTCATACTTATATAAACTTCTTTGTAAGTCTTCATTCTTTTTGAATAATGTTGGCAAGGAATATGGTTATATTTTTAATTTTAAAAACAATGATAACTGCCAGCCAGATGCCAATGGCTCATACTTGTAATCCTAGTGACTCAGAAAGCTGAAATCTGAAGACTGTAGTGTGAAGTCTGCCCAGCCAGGAAAGTCCATGAGACTCTATCTCCAATTAACCACCAAAAAGGCCAAAAGTGTATCTGTGTCTTAAGTTAGTGATAGAGTGTTTGCCTTGAACAAAAAAGCTCAAAGACAGTACCTAGGTCTCGATTTTATGTCTCAGGTCTGTCACTACAAAAAAGATAATGTCACTTCATAATGTAGCATATGAAATGAATGAATGAAAACACAGCATGGAGATATATATATATATATATATATATATATATATATATATATATATATTCTATGCTTAAAATTAAGATAATATATATGATGGTCATTTGTCTACTGTTATCGTTGTAAAAATATAAAACAACATAGTAGCTCTTTTAAGATTTAAGAAGAAAGCCGGGTGCCGGTGGCTCATGCCCATAATCCTAGCTACTCAGGAGGCTGAGATCTGAGGATCGCGATTCAAAGCCATCCCGGTCAGAAGTCAGTGAGACTCTTATCTCCAATAAACCACTAGAAAACCAGAAATGGCACTGTGGCTCAAGCGGTAGAGCACTTGCCTTGAGCTGAAGAGCGCAGGGACAGCGCCCAAGCCCAGAGTTCAAGCCCTATGACTGACCAAAAAAAAAAAAAAAGAAGAAAAAGATAAAAGCATTGGTATTATTTTCTATTAATACAACTGATAAATTATGAGGCTAATTTTTGCATTATGTTGAACATCATCAAACATTATATTGTTCCTGTTCATAATATATTAAAATACATTTACCAATATCCATGTATAACCTTGTATATCCATGTATATCCATGTATATCCATGTATAAACCATGAATTTTCTAATCTATTCACTATTTCATCTGACCAGAAAGCCACTGGATGGATTAGGAATACTTGCAATTA
This sequence comes from Dipodomys ordii, assembly GCF_000151885.1. Lineage (NCBI taxonomy): Eukaryota > Metazoa > Chordata > Mammalia > Rodentia > Heteromyidae > Dipodomys > Dipodomys ordii. The sequence goes on from NW_012267342.1 coordinate 5,822,879, forward strand.
ATTACTGTATAAGATTCCATTTCCATACCGTTATGCATCCATTACTAGTATAGAAATTTATGTTCAGGAACTCTCCTCATGTCACAACTGATAAAGCTTGTAAGATCTCTCTGGTCATCCCTCTATTTCACTCAAGCATGGGTAATAAGAAACTAATAAAGTATTCTCTAAATAATGAACAAAAAAGAATAAACCAAACTATTCTGTGCCAGTTTCTGATAATCAACAAACAACCCATAGTTGTTGCGCTCGTATTTTGGTTTGGTAAATAAGGATAATTTCCATACATTTTTATCAAGCAATGAGATAATTAAACAAAGGGAGTAGATAACACACTTAATAAGGCAACTAACTTGGTCTTTGGAATCTAAGACAAATGGCAGCATATGAAAGGTATAAATCATTTGCTCAATAAATGTTTGGTAAACTAGAAGTTACTTTGTGATATAATGTTGAAGAAACAGGTTGCAGTTTGACTTCACAAGGTTTATGATGACAAAAGTTATTCAAATTATGATACATTTTATGAAGAAAAAATAATGAAAGTATCAATCTAGGGATTTATTTTCCATTTCAGGAAATGAGAAAAATACTTGTATTTTACTTAGAGTAGAGTGACATATAACTGGAAAATATGCCAGAGGAATTTTAGAGTATGACACAGTATTTTAGAAAAAGAAAAAGGCAGAGCAAGCCATGGCTTAATGCGAATATAGGAGGGTATTTTTACTTGTACATTTGAATGGAAGGAGAATTTAGGGGAAGTAAGTTGTGTAAGTATAGAGTGCTGACTGTCTGAGAAGGTATTTAGGAGACTTTCAAGTAAAGATATCAGTCAGACCTTGTCAATTTGGTTCATGACCTTAAAGAAAAGAAATGATTTATAATATCAATTTGATAATAAGAATAAATATGGTGCCATGTCATATGGAGTTTTAAGGTTTATAAAAGATGGAAGTAAATCATAAAAGGAGTTTATGAAAGGCTATTGAGAATCATTAATATCATGAATATGAGCTGTCAGAAGAAAATCAGACAGAGGATAACAAAATAATTAGCTTACAAAGTAAAAGGGAGATTTAAAGTAGTTGTGAACAAAGACTCCAAGGCAAAAAATATTTCAAAAAAGAAGAGTTGATGCCAGAGGAGACAGAAGAATAAGTTTCAGACCAAGTAGAAAAACTACTTCAGAATGTGAGTTAGTAATTCTCTTCCTTTAACAAAAAATAGTGAGACATGCATGGAGCTAGTGGCTCTTTCCACTGACCCTAGCTAGGTAGGAGGCTGAGATCTGGGGATTGCTGTTCAAAGCCAGGCTAGGCAAGAGTGTTCTCAAGATTGGCTCTTAACTGCTATTAACTACTATAAAGCCAGAAGTGGACCTGTGACTTAAATGGTAGAAAACCAACCTTGAATGGAGAATCATAGGGACTGTGTCTGGGCCCTGAGTTCAAGTACCAGGACTAGGGCACACACACACACACACACACACACACACACACACACACACACACACACACAAAATGAGACAAGTTGATAGATGATATATAGGTATGTTTATTTGAGAATTCTTAATACTTTTAGAAAATTTCCATGTTTTGCATTTCCATTGGGTGTTCAATAGGAAAACTGTTCACATAAAGAGGGCTAAAGTGTGGTTTGGGGAGGTTTAGAAAGGATACATATATGAATACCTATGGCAGGAGGTAGGGGACGTGATTAAGCTCTCCAAGTAACACTAATGACTAATCCTACTGGGTGACCCTGATGGGGTTTGCAGCTTGCTCATCTCGGAATTTCCAGTTACAGATGTTGGGAGGGAAGATGGTTTCTATCCATCTAAGTTTAGAGTTTTATTAGACAAACAAAAATGAAAAAGAGAAAGGGAAAAATCAGCTTACTGGAAAGAATATAGGTTTCTAGAAGAGTACTAAAGGAGTATTCAGTGTGGTGTAGGCTAATAAATACCATCAGAAATGAAAATAAAGACAAAAAGTAAAGAGTAAAATAGTGGACATAGTAATAGACTAGTGTTCAAGATAAAATGGAAGGACACTTATAAAGAGACTTGTTAAATTACAATCTTGAAACAGAGGTTTGGTGAAAATTTGAGAATTTTTTGGAAAATGGTAAAAACAGGCTGCAGTCATGTGCATTGGTTAATGTTTGTATGTGCACAAAACAGAACTCTTGTTGGCTGTATCATGAAGATAATTCTATTTTAAATCTCCAATGCCCACAACCTTTTTGGAAAGTAGAAGTATAGGTAGATTAATCCAACAGAAATTTAATTATAAGTAATTCAAGGAGACAAGAATGGCAGATATTTTTTGATGTGCTTATGTAAATACTGATGTAATCTAGGATGCTGGAATGAATTTGAATGCAGAGAACTGTGTTGGAATACAGGTATGATAAACTATCCAGACTCTAAAATAATAATATTTGTTTACATTTCATTTTCAAAATGCAATGTACACATAAGATGGAATGTGGACATATGTCAATAATGTTCTAAAAGTTTTTTTGTCAGAATCTTAATTATCTTCAAACACAAAATAAGATGAGGTTGAAGCAAATAAATAAACACATATTTATCTATAAAAAACCAAAAAGGGAAGGAGTACACTAGGAAAAAGAATGAGGTTTCAGTTAAATGAATATGGTTAGGCAAAAAGTGTGGTATGTTTAAAGGAACTGTTATATAGTACATTACAAAGATGATTGATTAAAAGTTATCAGTGTGTAGAAGCAGTAAGGAAAAGCTAATGAAAAGTCTATAAGCATCTCTGAAGTGTCCCAAATTATATATTAAAGGTTACAGATTGCTGTCAATATGATGTGTGTTAAATTGATTTTTTTTATGTGTGTGTCTTTTTGAAGATCATTGTGGAGAACAAGTATGCTAAGATTTAAAAAATAAAAGCAGGCCAGGTGGCGGTGTCTCATGCCTGTAATCCTAGCTACTCAGGAGGCTGAGATATGAGGATTGCAGTACAAAGCCAGCCCAGACAGGAAAGAAAACTGAAAGTGGCTCTGTGTCTCAAGTGGTAGAGCACTAGCCTTGAGCCGAAGAGCTGAGGGACAACACTTAGGTCCAGATTTCAAGCACCATGATTGACAAAAAAAAAAAAAAAAAGAGTGGAAGTATTATGGTTATAACAGAAGTGAGTGTAGTATGATATCAAGGGAACAATAAGGAAGAATTTAAAACAATTATTTGTTTTCTTCTTCGAAAGTGTCATTAACTGAACTAAAGAAATGATATTAATTTCATGTTTAGGAAGAAAAGATCAGACAGAAATCATAAAGGATTGAACGGCGTATTTTTTGAACTTGAATTTCCTCAGAATATGTTTTACAATTCAATCTGTTATTTCAGAACTAAATCAAGACTGAAAACTCTTCAAGATATAGTAGCTTATAAATAAATTACTACATATGAGACGAAGTGTGTGTGTGTGTGTGTGTGTGTGTGTATCCACTAGGAACAGAGTTTTCTACATGTAAAGATAAATAAATATTGTACTTGCTTTGGAGGTGAAGGTTGCAGAAGAGATGATAGGAGGGAATATACACATATATATATAGTGAATAAATATTATTAGATTATATTATGCAATTATATAAATACATTATTATAAATGTTCATTATATAAGCAGTAGTATAGATATTATTAAATAACAATTAGTATAAATATAAAAGTAGTATAAATATTTTTATGATTGATATATATATATATATATATATATATATTATGTTTTGTTTTGTTTTTTGGTTCATTGTGAGGCCTGAACTCTGGGCCTGGGCACTGTTCCTCAGCTCTTCAGCTCAAGGCTAGTGCTTGCCACTTGAGCCACAGTGCTACTTCGGCTTTTTTTTTTGCTTATATGGTGCTGAGGAATCAAACCCAGGGCTTCATGCATGCAAGGCAAGCACTCTACTACTGAACCATCTTCCCAGCCCACATATATATATATATATTCTTTTAAACAGATTATAAGGACCCAGACACCATATTGTTGGATGATTTTTTTCCCACTAAATGGACTATTTTCAATGTGAGGTCTGAAATATGTGCTTGTTCAGGCTCTGTGCTCTGAAATTATTCATTGAGATAGCTAAGTGTCTTGTTGCCATGTTGTACAATTTGATACATCAAGAAAATCAGCTAACATAAAGCATCTGGAAATGAAAACAAAACATTTTCCTTCCTTCCTTCCTCTCTTCCTTCCTTCCTTCCTTCTTTCCATTCAGCTGTGCTCCTTTCTGCTGTTCATATGGATAACTTGATTCATACGTTTCTTTTATCACATTTTCTAGTATGCACAAGTAGGCATTTTTCACAATAAAAGTTTATTTATAGTAGCTAAATTATTAATTTGAAAAAAGACAAAATGTATTCTTTGTAAGTCTTTACATGCAAAGGAGCTGCCTCTGTTTTGTTCTGTGTTTTATTTTTTTTTCTTTTCTTCCAGTCAAATTTCTTTGCCCACCCACAAGACCTCACAGATGTGGAAACAATAGAATTTGCTTGCAATCTGAGAAAATGTGCAATGGGATTGATGACTGTGGGGACAACTCAGATGAAGATCACTGCAGTGGTAAATCTGTTTAATGAGAAATAATTAATTTGGTAGCAAATGTAAAACGGGAGAATGATCTGAGAGATTAAAGTGATAGGAAAATTTCCATCTGGCATATCTGAATATATTGCTTTCAGGCACTTGATCTTCTGACAGTGTATGAAAATAACCTAATATTTCCTTTGCACAGCAGAGGACTGTGGATTTAGCCAGAATCCCTATGAAAGAACTTTTTTCAGAATATGCTAATATCATAAACAAAACAACTTAGTTTAAATAGTTTTGAAATAGTTGACAGAGGACAGTGGACTTACATAGATTGCATGTACACACAATCCCATTTCCAAAATTCATAAGTTTGAAAACTCCTAATCTAAAGGTTTAAGGTAACATTTTACAAAACCATTTGGAGATGAAACCTAACCTGAACTCCTTTGTGTCTGTTTCTATCATTTCGAAAACATCCCCTCTTATGTGCCATTGTTTAAAAAAACAGAAAAATACTTTTATGAACATGCTAAAATTCAGCTCCAATTTTTCACTTAGTTCCAGTGCTTATAGAAAGCTTCACAGTCTCAAGCTGTCCATAGCATGTAGTAAAATCTTGAACATACAATTTGCTACATACATTAGTTTTGACTCTGTAACATAATTACCACATTTTTCAATTGAATTGGTAGGTAAGCTTGTGTCTAAGGCAAGGCCCTGTGGGAAGGATGAGTTTGCTTGCAATAACAAGAAGTGTATCTCCATGGACTTGCAGTGTGACAGGCTTGATGACTGCGGAGATGGTTCTGATGAGCAGGGCTGCAAAATGAGTGAGTCTGTTAAACAAATATGGGTGCATACCACCCCCCTTTGACACTTCTGTGTGGCGAAACTTATATTGCTTCGGGAACGTTCGCTTTCTGTTGTTGTTGTTGTTGTTGTGGGACTTGAACTCTTGGCCTGGGTGCTGTCCTGAGCTCCTCGGCTCAAGGAGAGCGCTGAGCCACTTCCGGTTTTCTGGTGTTTAATTGAGGACAAGTGTTTCACGGACTTTCTGGCCTGGGCTGGCTTTGAACTGAACCGGGATCCTCAAATCTCAACCTCCTGAGTAGCTAGGATTACAGGCATGAGCCACTGGTGCCCAGCTTGCTCTTTTTAAAAGAGGCTTAATTTTGCTCTTTACCAAAGCAACCTGCCTAGAGTATCCCTTTAAATTCAGAAAACATGAAGTGGAAGAGGTTGACTTCGTAATGAATTTCCTTGTTAGAGCTGCAGAGGAACACGTGATATTTAAATTTGGGATTTAATAACAAAAACTATTCTTTATCCCTTAGTATGCTACTTAAACAAGTATAGAGTTAATATTTTTGAGTTTTGCAAACAGAGAGTGATGCTTGGTTGAATTATGGCAAAGGGCTTAATAATTTATTCATTGCTGAAAACTTTTAATCCACTGCTATTTAAAACTATTTCATTTTCTTTCTTTTTTTAAATAAGTTTTTTATTGTGAAAATACTGTACAAAGGGGTTACATGCACAAGGTATTGAGTACATTTCTTATCAAGCATTGTTGCCTCCACCTTTGTTTTTCCCCTACCATCCCTTCTTTCCCATCTCCACACTACCCTTTTTTTTTTTAGCATGCTGTGATACTTATTAGAAATTATGTGATATAATTTTGTGTTTAATGCTTGGCACTTGATATTCTGCATTCAGGAATTTCAAACATTTATGACTAAATTCAGAAATCTAGGAATGTCACAACACACTTCCTATTTTGAATATTTACTTTTTTCACAATTTTGCATCTGAGTTATTGTTCACTAAATAACAAATACCATCCAAACACAGACATGTGCACCTATTTACGAATTGGTGAGAATTAATAATAGTTACAATTCTAATAATTACAGTTCTCATTTCTCAAAAAATTAGATTTGTTCAAATAATTTGGAGGTAATTAAATGGTATCTCTTTAATTATATCACTTTCATATATTGGAGCTCTAAAATGTTTTCCTGAATGGAAGATAAAACAAGGAAATTAAGTATTTTTTCTGGAAATGACAAATAGCTCTTTCATATTCTCTCTTTACATCATTGCAACCCATGAACCTGGGAGCATTTTGTACACTCAAATGTGACTTCTCATGTGTATCCAAAGCTAAACATTTTAACAAACTGCTAATTTAGACTGTTAGTTTGATTAATGTGGGAGTCCCTTTGATTAAATTCACTAGTGTATGTATGTAGGTTAACACTGAATGTACACATCTCTAAGTAGCTCCTAAAAAAGTTGTACTTATAAATGAATCCATTGTAAAGATAGCCTATCATTGGAATCACAGACTCAGTCCTTTCTTTTACAATGATAAGGGCCTGATAACACCTGTTAGTATATCAGCTGTCAGTAGCTTGTTGCAAATTATATTTAATGTTAATGAGTTTATTTTACCTTTACTTCTATACATTTACACAAAATAAAGGCTTAAAAGTATTTATAAAAATAATTATCCATGTGATAATTAAATATGATTCCAAATTAAAAATAAAACCTCCATTTCAGGACTCTGACTTATATGAGTTTTGATCATATTTTTAAATCCTAGCTCCCAGTGAATACACCTGTGAAGATAATGTGAAGCCATGTGGGGATGATGCATATTGTCATCAAATAAAAACATCTGTTTTCTGTCGCTGTAAGCCTGGATTTCAGAGAAACATGAAAAACAGACAGTGTGAAGGTACAGCACATTTCCTCAACAGCTTGCTCTTAAATCTTTGGGTTATAAAGGACTCCCAAGGCTGCTAAATTGCAAGATGACAGGGGATTGATTTTCATCAAAATGCTGTGTATCTGTGGGATACCTTTCACTTAAGAGAGGGAGAGTCTCTGGGGTCAAGAGCCTGTTTGTTTGCACAGCTAAGCTAACCTCTCTAATACTACAAAGCACTTTTTCTGTAGCAAATTCAGACCTGCAGGAATTTCAATTGTGCTCTGAAAGTTCTGTTTTGAAATGCAAATAACAAAATTGCTGCTTCAGGAACTATTGGAGAATTAGACTCACTTCATGAAAGAATATATTTATAGTGCCCTATTTCTCTTGTGTGTGGCATTTCCAATGCTCTAACAGCTAATTAACACTTAGAAAATTATGAGCTTCTGTCCCAACACTATGTTTTAAATAATCCTTTGTAACACAATGTGTATGTGTGTGTGTGTGTGTGTGTGTGTGTGTGTGTGTGAATGTTTAAATTCAAAGTCAGTATGCTTGTGAATTTCTTTCAAAATGCTCAGTGAAGGATGGACAGAATCTCATATTTGTTTCATATATGTCAGTATGTTTTATATCTGTGGCTTAACTATAGACCCACAAATGATAGTGCTAAATATATGTCCTTCAAATTCCCCACATAAAATGGATATTTATATTTATATATTATTGTGTTTAAAGCTGAATCCAAACTATTTGTCTGGCTTATTTATGCTAAATATAGGCACTTGTATCTATATTATTTCTTTCTGATACTCTTCAGTTAGAAAATTACATGTGACCAGGTGCCAGTGAGCTCCTGCATATTATCCTAGCTAATCAGGAAGTTGAGATCTGAGGATCATGATTGGAAGACAGCCCAGCAAAGAAAGCTACAACACCCCACCTAAGTATGCAAAAAGCCAAAAGTTCAGCTGTGATTAAGTGGTAGAGCACTAACATTGATCAAAATAACTCAGGGACAGTACCCAGGTCTGAGTTCAAGCCTTAGGATGTGCTCGCATGAATAAAAATACTACATTGTGGCCAGGCATTAGTGGCTCAAGCCTGTAAACCTAATCAAGGGACTGATAGATCTAAGGATCACAACCAGTACCTGGGAGAGGTAAGAAAGTTCATGAAACTCTTATCTTCAATTAACTAGCAAAAAGCTGGAAGTGGAGCAATGGTTCAAGTTAGAGTGATATCTTTGTGCAAAATGTGCTTAGGAACATTGTCCAAGCTCTGAATTCAGTCACATACAACACACACACACACACACACACACACACACACACCCATACACACCCATACCCACACACACACACACAATTACAGTGTGTCAGTGTAAAACAATATAAATTATACTCAAAAGAGAATAATATATAGTCAGGTATTTATAAACATATTGAGTTAAATGCTCATTGATTAGTCATAACATTTCTCCACTTCCTATGCAACACAGAAAGCTCATAACCTATGTTATCTCTCTAAAGGAAAGACAAATGATTTTCTCATGGCTTTCCTATTAATTGTATTTAAATGCACAGGTGTATGCACACACATTCAAGATTTTTATTTCTGATAGCATTAGTTTCCTAATATTTATTTGGAGTCTGCTGTATGCTAGAGATTTACTAGATTCAGAATTTCTATTCTCAATATTTTTGTGATTATTATATTCCATGAAAAATACAACTACAAATTACATTGTTCATTCGAAATAGCTTTGAATGCAGATTGAAATACTTCTGTCTTGCATATGAACAACTTATCAACTCTAATTAAATTTACATTTATGACAGGTGATAGAAAAGGCAATTTTGATTTAGTGTAGAAATTGGGAAAGATATCACTTAGACTTTGTAGCCCAAGTTGTCAGTGGCTTTATCTAAAAATTTAAAAAAAGTCAATAAAGAAATAACTTAAGTGGAGAAATACTGAAAAATGAATGCCAAAGACTGTGCACACCTGGTTCATGCCTGAGGCTGAGAATGGAATGAGCAGGAGCATGGTCCCAGTTCAACCTAGGCCCGAAAAGTCCTTTACAGTTTATTTTCTTGGAAGTAAGTTGAAAGCAGTGACAGGTGCTCTCATCTCAACAATTACAGGAAGCCCAAATTAGGAAGATCATTCATTGTCAAGGAATATATGGGCCAAGATGTGAGATCCTATCTCAAAAATAATAGCTGGCAAAAGATAAGACTAGAGGCCTGTCTCATTGTTAAGAGGACCTGCCTCTCAAATGGGAGACTCTTAGTATCACCCTACTTCAAACAACAATAGAAAGAATGTCAAGAAGAAAATTCAAGAGACATTTTCAGTTTCTAAATGCCAGACACTGTTCCAATTGTTAGGCATATGTGGAATAGCTACTCCTCTTCATAAGCTATTATCTAGGCTATCACCGAGGCCTCATTCTATAGAAGAGGACAAAGCGAAGATATTGCCTGTTAGAGGGACACGTGAGGCACTTGCATTCTTTTTGAACTATGTATTTGATGTATACCAAAGGTAAACCATAGTGGCAAATAGGCACCTGTTCAAAGTTACAGGTACTAAAAAAATATTATAATTATACATCACTTTTGAAATAATAGTCTGCACTAGAGATAACTACGAAAAGGTTACTCTATTGTTTAATTTTCTTTTTGACAATAGAGTCAGAAAAGCCTGGAGTTTTGACTTAGGTGGTCAATGGGAGGATCCCTAACTCTAGCATTAAAAAGTTAGAACATTATTGAGTGCATTTGTTGTTGTTGTTGTTGTTGCTTTTGTTTACACTTTTGGTGGTACTGTAGCTGAAGCAGACTGGCAATCTGACAGTGGTACCATATTGCAAGCCTTTTGTTGTTGTTGTTGTTGTTGTTTTTGGGTCTAGTCATGGGGCCTGGGCGCTGTCCCTCAGCTCTTCAGCTCAAGGCTAGCACTCTACCACTTGAGCCACAGCACCACTTCTGGCTTTTTTCTTTAGGAATCTAACCCAGGACCTCATGCTTGCAAGGCAAGTACTCTACCACTGAGCCAACTTCCCAGCCCTTGTTGTTGTTTTTGTTGTCAATTATTTTCTGATAAGATCATACACTTTCCATGGTTTGGCCTGTGGACTGTGATCCTCTTACCTATGTCTTCCAAATAGCTGGTCTTGAAGGTTTAAAACATCAGCAAAGGTTGCTGGCTTAGATAGGGCCTTACATATTTTCCTGGCTAGCCTTTGAGTACTGATCTTTCTTATGTCAGTCTCTGGAGCTGATCACAATACAAGTAACAATCACTGGAACAAGCCTTGTGTGTTGAAGGGGAAATAGCCCTATTAGTGTGTTGATCCTAAAATTCTCTAGTTTGAAGCAAAGATTTATCTCACAAATTTCTCCCATAATTAGGACAATATAAGTGATGATAGATCAAAGCAAACTAGAGTAAGAAAGAAAAAAGTAATTCACTTTATTAACTGATCTTAATCTTGCTCTGCTTTTAAACCCTTAAAAATAGAGGCATGTACAAAGCTACCAAATACTGCCCCTGACTTATGATTTAGATGTCTTTAACTATAGATGGTTTAAGGATTTTTGCCGAGTTCATGTAACCTCATTTAAACCTTTATTCTTAAGTAGTATGACAGTGTAAATCTATGTCTTCGTATTCTGCCAGTATATAGAATGTGGTGATAAAAATGTACCCATTTTGCCAGTCACTGGTGCTTTGTATCCATAATCTATCTACTCAGTTCTGAGATCTGAGGATTGAAACTGTAAGCTATCTTAATTAGAAAAACCCATAAGACTTTCATTTTCAAAAAAAAGCAGGAATATAGGTATGGCTGAAGTTGTAGAGCACTAGCCTTGGGAAAACACCTCAGGAACAGCATCCAAGCCCTGATGTTAAGTCCCAAATTAGGTACATTCCCCCTCCCTCCCACACACACATGCACACACTCACACACAGATGCATACCCAGAGAACCCAGTGTAATTTATGGATTCAAGGGCTACCCATAGAGGAGAGAGGATAATATTATAGAGTAATATTCTAAGAGAAAAGCAGCAGGAGAGTTAATAGGGGACAGGAGAAAGGAAGGGTCATCACTCTCACACATTGGTGGAGACCAAGGAAAGCTACACTCTGGTGCATCTTGATAGATGATTAGAAATCTTGTATGTAAATGCATGCAAGGACATTATATGACTAGGGACTAGCAGAGGACATACACGAAGATAGGAAGGCAGATAATCAGAATGATTCAATGAAGTAGTTGGGATGTTTGGAATGCATATTTTAAGACATTAAGTGGAATAAGCAGCAAACCCGAAATAATAAATTCTATACTTAGGCCATTGTGGGAAAAAAAAAAAAAAAAAACATCATTACCCAGAAAACAGCACAGGAAGACACAGGCTGGAAATTTGAGAGAGAATTAAAAAACATATAGGAATAAAAGTTAAAGGATAAATTCTGAAAGTGGAAGAAAAGGTGAAATCATGGTGATGCTATATTGAACTCTTCTTTTCTAGACCTGAATGAATGTTTGGTGTTTGGCACATGTGCCCATCAGTGTATAAATATGGAAGGTTCATACAAATGTGTGTGTGATCAGAATTTTCAGGAAATAAATAATACCTGCATAGCCAAAGGTAAGGCTATAACCATTATTACAAATTAGATGAAGGAGTAAAAATGTTTTGTATTGTCTTCTAACAATAGTATCATTGCTGATCATTTAAAATATATTTAATTTCATATTAAATATAGCAATATATAGAACACACATAAAATATGTATATTTTAATGGGATGAGTTAAACTTTTAATTAAAATTTAATTGATGTATAATCAAATGTATTTATTGGGCATAGTGAGATCATTTGTTACATGTGTACAATGATTAATATTTTCCAACTTTATAAACATTTATTTCTTGTTTGGGTTGGGAGACCTCAAACTCTCTTCTCAATTCTTCATAAAAGAAAGTCTTTTACTTTGCATTTGAAATAATTTGTAGGAAAGGTTACCAGTTTAAAAGATAGTATAATAATTTAAATAAGAAGCGCTTTTATATGATCTGCTTTCAGTATATTTAAGAAATTATAATGTCATTGGGAAAAAAGTACAACAAAAATTATCATCATACATTGAACAGAGTTTATGTAGGGATTTTAAAAGATTTAAGATAAAATCTAAATAATTAACTGAAGAATGAAAGGATGATGTTTACCAAGGTGCATTTTATTCATAAACTTCTTTGTTGAACAGCAACTCCTTTGTACAACTACTTAAAGATAACTTAAAAAATTAAAGACACAGGGGCTGGGAAGGTGCTCAGTGGTAGAGTGCTTGCCTTGCATGGTTGAGGCCCTGGGTTCGATTCCTCAGCACCACATAAGCAAAAAAGAAAAAAGCTGGAAGTGGCACTGTGGCTCAAGTGGTAGAGCGCTAGCCTTGAGCTGAAGAGCTGAGGGACAGCGCCCAGGCCCAGAGTTCAGGCCCCACGACTGGACCCAAAAAAAAAAAAATTAAAGACACAGTTTTAGTCCAAAATAAGTCACTTGATTAAATAAACTAAATGCTCAGAGACTTTTGAAGTTTAATGATCACTCAGGATGCTCCCATAATATTGAGAATCAACCCATGGAATCACATGTACTCTTGTACAGTATTCCTCCATCATAAGAACATCTTTCTCAAAAACCTGATTTCTGCTCACAAAGGTAGCTTTACTGTAATAAAATCTAAGTAAATAATCATGATAAATTTTGAGGACAGTATCATAAATCAAAAGTCATATAGACTAATATATGAGGTGAAATTCAACGGTTATTATTACAGAAGAAACTGTGCAAAATAACAAGTCAAAATTATTTTAAAGTATATTATTGCTTTAACTTTAGTTGAAATTTACTTTATTTTTGTATTTTATTATAATAATCTCCAGGCTCTGAAGATCAAGTTCTCTACATTGCTAATGACACTGATATCCTGGGTTTTATATATCCATTCAACTACAGTGGCGATCATCAACAAATTTCTCATATTGAACATAATTCAAGGATAACAGGAATGGATGTATATCATCAAAGAAATATGATTATTTGGAGTACTCAGTTTAATCCAGGCGGAATTTTTTACAAAAGGATCCATGACAGAGAAAAGAGACAAACCAACAGTGGACTGATTGTAAGTAAATCACACTTAATGTTTGATAGACAATCCTTGCTTTTCAAAGATCATAACAAGCCCAGAATCTCTGATTCATACCTCAAACTCTAGCTACTCAGGAGGCTGAGATTTGAGGATCTGGATTTGAAGTTTGTGAGACTGTTATTGCCAGTAAATTACTCAGAAAAAGGCAGATGTGGTGTGGCTCAAGTGATAGAGTGCTAGCCTTGAGCACAAAGAGGCTCAGGAACAGGACCTAGGACCTGAGTTCAAAACCAATGATGGGGGGAAAAAAACATAATATCTTTTTAGAGGAAGGTTGATTAATTTTCATTTATCCCTTTGCACAAACAGTAGGAAAAATATAATAAAAACAATTTAAAAGATTTCATTTTAAAGAGAAGAATACATGTGGAGCCACAGCCAATATCCTAGAAATTGACATTTAATTATCACTTCTGATTTTTTCTTATATAGAAATGTTTTTCGTCCCCTGTTCTAAAACTTAGACTGACATCTAGCCTTGACAATCAGAGTATGTTTTATTTTCCTGAGGGGAGAATAACTTATAATGCTGTTTAGTTTTGTACAATTGGTGTGCTGGTAAATTTTTAAACTGTGTGCTAACTGCAATAAATTATATGAACTGATGGAAAAAATGTTCTTCCTATTTAGTTATTTTATAGAAGCGTATGAAATGAATTAGCTGAATGATTTTGTTTTTTCATTTGCATAAGTTTAATGAGTGATATCTTACATTTCCTTAACATAGTATAATATATGCTCCATACATATTCCAACATAACATAAGGATGTAAATATTACTTTTTATGATATAAGGTAATAATATCAGAAATACACTTCTAAGAAAAGAAGTACATTATAGTGTAATTATTTCTTCCTTTCCTGATAACTATATTTGGGCAACATCTAAGCAGAGTGATATTTCCTTCCAGGTCTGTGATGGACATGTTGATTATCATGGTTATACTTTTTGAGAAAAGTAAACTAGAACATTTGTTTAGTTTTGTGTTGTAGACTCTCAGTGTTTGTCTCAGGGCAATGTTATCTTATATTTTGAGTTTTGAAGTAACCTGGGAAGAAAATGACAGATATTTACTTTTAGCACTCTGACATGTAACCACAAAATCACAAAGTCAAATGTGCCCACAGCAGGATGTAACTGAAAGTTTATATTTAACATGAATTAAAGGCACCTGTCTGGAAGTCCTCACTGTTTTTTACATAAAGATATAAACTACAAAAATACCATCTGATGCAAATACTCAGCATATTTTAATTTTGTCCCTAAGCTGGTTTATAAAGAAGCTAAGGGGCTAGGAAGGAACAGGAACAAAAATAGCTATTCAATAGGGCTTAGGGTAGATTAACTGTTAGTAAAAATTCATATATACATGAAGAGCTTCTTCAAATTTTCTGTCCCAAGACAATGTTGCATAATAATTTTACTTCTATTCAGACTTTTTCCAGGATGGACTCAAGAAATTTAGATCATCTGTCTTCTTCCCTCACAATGAATCTCTGTCCTTCATACCAGACCAAAAGAAAAATACATGGGTATAGTCAGAATTAATTTAATCACTAAAACAGAAGTATATTTTCATAAACACTGTGCCTATATCACAGTTTCATTTGTTATTAATGTAATAAAGAAAATACATTGTGGATTTTAGGCTATGGATTCATGATAAATTTTGTTCCAATAACTTAGTATGCTATAAACTATTTTAGGAAGTTTTATTGAAGGCATACATGTGTACAAATTTATATAAAATAAAAATGTATATATAGATACATATAGAGATAGATAGACAGATAGATGGTAGACAGATAGGTGGGTAGATAGATATTCAACTTTTCTTGGTATACAAGTACATATCATATGGATTTTGCTCTTGACTGTACAATGTAAACTTTAGAACAATTGATTGAGGTATATATAACATCTTACTCATAGTCCCATTCTTATTCATATAAGTAATCATTATATGAAAAGTATATAATATTACGAAATTTCCTCTTCTGGATAATACTACCTGAACCATTTGGCTTTTTTAATCTGAAATCCATGTTTTTGATACAGAATCAATTTTCTACCCTTATGAAATGAGTTACTCTATCATCCATGTAAAATGTATGTTTAGTATCACCAGGTAGGCACCAATTAGTATATTGATCATGAACTCTACTTGTCTTTTTTTAATGGTACTGGGATTTGAACTTGGGTTTCTGGAATTACTTGCAGGTGCTCTACCCCTTGCATTTTTGTATGACTATGGCATGAAATGTAAACCTCCTACCTAAGGACTCTTTCATACCTGAGGACAAAGATGCACTTTAGCAAACTTAGCTTATCGATAGGGTCTCATTAATATTTTACCTGAGCTGATCTTAAGCCAGCTTTGATTTCTAGCCCCCTGAGTGTCTGGAATTTTTCTAGGCAGGTTGTAGTATAATTGGTTTCTGAATCAATAAGCAAAGGAGAGGAAAACACATAAAAAATAGGCAAATTGTGAACTATGATCAGTGATTTAGAATGAAAGGGCTAGTTAGGTTACAACAATATCCACATGCATATTCTCATTTATTGAATAGATTATAATATTGCCATCCAAGTAAAGGGCAAGAAACATGTTGTACTAGAAACAAGAAATATATTACTCAGAAAATTAAATGTTAAATAAAATCCATACCAAAGATGTAATTTTTAATATGTTCTTTTTCCTTTGAAAATTTTGAAGAGAATATTCTTCTGTAATCTGTGAATATTCTTGGAACACTAATTATGATTACAAATTTAAAATTCAAATGTAGTCTAAGTTATTTACAGTTGGAAATGCTTATGATATCTCTAAACCCCTAGGCTATATAAAATTGGATGATTTTTTTTATCCCTTAAGACAATTAAATTATTTAAAGATTAAGAGACTGGCATGATCCAATCTATACATAAAAAAGCATAATCAGATTTTGCATTAACTTTTAGTAGTTGGAATATGATAATCTTCTGCAACAAAAGAACATATTTGGGGCAGTATATAATTTATCGTAAGAAAAGTTACACAAGAAAAGTTTATAATTGTAAGTCCTAACATGTAGGTCAATGCTTGGAAGAATCCAAATAGTAATAAAATTGCATATTAACTTATTATCAGTACAGAACTAAACATTTCTTAGAAAACAAATGTTCAGATTCTCTTGACATGTTTGTTTTGAGAAATGGATAACATTTTGGTATGCTGTTATTTATGCAAAAAAGAATCTTCAAAATGTCCACACTTAATAATTCATTCATTATTAATCGTATCTTCTAAAAACTGATTAGGCTATTTTTTCCTGGAAAGCTTTCAGCAAAAGGTCATTTTGTTATCTTAATATGTTTTGATTTTTAATTGAAATACAATTGGTAATTCCTACACTCAACATATGATATATGATAACATATAAAATATTGTGGAACATTTGAAGATGAAGTAGCATCGACTTATTCCATCATAATAAAAGTTATATTTAAATAATGGTACAAACATATGCACACACAAATACATGAATGCTTTTATTTAGGATGTATACTGCATAAGGGCATGTGCTTTTGCTTCATAGAGGATTCATTTTTTGTGTTGTGATAGGATTATATTTTCCTTCAGTTTTTTTAATAGCTCACATTATTTACAATAATCTCTAACACATGTAATACTTTCAATTTGTTATTTTGCATATGCTTTTGCTTTTGTTTTTCACATTTAAAATTTTTATCTATATGAATTGACATGTATACATGAATAGGGATTTAATGTCTACCCTCTGTATTATTAAATAATCTGTAATTTCTACAGTGATTGAGGGGGCACTCCTAATTCTCTATAGCATTTAAGCCATTAAAATAATTGGGTGTAGGTAAAGTCTCATTTATATTCAGTTTACCTTTTTCTGGATCAACACACAGTTAAGATATGTTGAACATTTATCAAAATATTATAGAATATTTTATAATAAAGCAATCCCAATCACATTTCTTCATTTTTTCCTAGTTTCTTATACTTTTTTGCATGTTTTATTTTCAAGTGTTTCATACAGTATAATTAGGAAAATTAAAACAATGGCTTATATTCAGGCTTGTGTTACAGTGATAAATTAACTTGCGAGAAGTAACGGCTATGATGGAATTGTTATGACAAATTTCCCATTAACAAACTGTTCTTGTGTTCTAACCATTACAGAATATCATATGTTATCAGGTTTATCTGAACAATAAGTCCTTTTTAGAACTGTAATTTTAAAAAATTACATGTTTTTCTATCACAGAAGTTTAATTTTAGTGACACAATTTTTGTTATTTTCAGTTACTAGCTAAAAGTAAATTATGGGTTACATTTCTTCCCAAACCTTAGAGAATGAGGTTGTCACATTTACAGTTGAAAGAAAAAGAATACTATGTAAGATAATGAATTTATAAATATTGCATGATGATTATATAGATATTCATGGCCTGGACTGATGATTTTCAGTTTGTGTGCTTCCGTTTGAGTGTTATTCTGGTATTTTTCTCACCTTAGTTCCAATATTTAATATGGTTTGAAAATTGGTAATTTATTATACATCTAACAATAAATTGAAAATGTATGAATTTTGTAGCGTTTCTATTAAAATGAATACATATGATCATTTTTAATTTCCCATTGGGTTTAATCATATCATTTTATTTTAATAAAGACTTCAAGCATGGTAGCTATTATTTTGTTTCCCCTTCTATTTTCCTTTTCATTCCTGGTTTCTGATTCTATTTCTTTCTTCATATGTATGTCATCTACTTTCTCACTATATAGCCTAGGCTGTCCTTGAATTTGACAGTCCTCCTGCCTTAATTCCTAGGATTACAGGCATGTGCATTCTATTTTACCTACCTTTGAAAACAATTTTTGAAATGAAGAAAATTGTAGCACTTATATTCTAGTTGAACACTGAATAAAAATCAGAACAATAAGACTAGAGCATCTCATGAAAGTATATGAGAGAAAAATTTATAAGATGTCATATTGGCACTAAGTATTTAGAAAATTATAAGAGATTTTTGTCCTACTGTGTATAAATTATATATCATAATTCTTACAGAAGATATGCCAATGAATAATTTATTTAAGAGTGGAGAAAGTATATAGTCTTCTAGCTGAAACTTTATTCACAGATTAACTGAACATTAGAACTATAACTGGAAATGTTCCCATGGCTGTAGCTGAAGAGTCAATTATGAGAAAATTTATGATTAAGGATTTTACGGTATGAGTCTCTTGCTGCATTTAATTCCAAAGACTTCACTGATTGCTCTCGTACAGTATTAAAAGGGACTTCAACAATGAATTACAGTGCTTTTGCCCTTTTATTTTTTTACTACTCAACTGAAGACCAGATTCTTTTCAGAGATGCTTTCTCTAGTAAACATGTTGTAAAGATTGACACGCACACATATATTTAAATATAGCACATATTACACATGAGTTCAGTTGTTTCTTAGTATTTGAAGGTGTTTCCTGTAATATTATGGCCTTTGTGTCAGTGAATTGTCCAAATGTCTGTCTTATTGACCACAGTATTCATTTTTACAATCTGTTCTCTTCATCTTTAATATTTAATCAGAAGCTTAAATATTTTTTTACCTTGAGTGTATGATCCATGATCCCATTTTGGTCACTTTTGTGCTACAATGATGATGATGATGATGATAACTGATTAAGCCTCTGATTAAACTGATTCAACTTCTCCCAAGAGCATATTAGGACACCCTCTTAGGACTGTTTTCATTTTAATTCATTCTCAATCTCAAGTTATTCCCTGAACCATATCCAAAATGATGACAGTTTGTCTCATAGACACTTTATCTCATTAAAATTGTCAAAACTATTAACGTAATATACCCTGTGGGGTGGGGTTTTTTATGTTTATTTTTTGTTCCGGTTCTGGGTGGGGTTTGAATCCAGGCTTGGGTGCTGTCCTTGAGCTTTTTCACTCAAGTCTAACACTCTACCAATTTGAGCCACAGTTCCACTTCTGGTTTTCTGGTGGTTAATTGGAGATAAAGTCTCATAGACTTTCCTGCCTGGGCTGGCTTTGAACCATAATCATTAGATTTCAGCCTCTTATGTAGCTAGAATTGTAGGTGTGAGCCAATGGTATCCAGCTTATAGCCCGTTTCTAAATATTTATTATATAGAGAAAACATATGGTTCATCTTATCCAAAAGTTAAAATTTTTGGACTTTAGTCCAGGTACTTCTATTTATATAAGGTACATATTGATTTCTCCTATTTCAAGCAAATACATTTATACTGATATTCTTCTCTAATAAATTTCTCAAATTTAATTTGACTAATAAAATTATAATATATGACTTGAAAATTACTGATAAGGTGGATATGCTGATATGTATCTGTAATCTGAGCTCCCAGAAGGCAGAGGCCAACAGCATTTCAGGTTTGAGGTCTTATTTCCAATGCTAAAATCCCATTAAGCTTCTGAGAACATAGCTTTTAAGACTTCTTGTATAACATGTGTGATGCTTTGGGTCCCATCCTCAATATCAAGCATACACAAAAATGTCTAAGATAACTTTCTAACTTATATTTTCCATGTCCTTTTTTATCCTATGCTACATTTAAAGGGCATTGGAATAACTTGGGAGCTTTTAGAAATCTTAATATTTAGGACATGTGCTGACCAATTATCAGAGTGCTTGTATGTGTGAATGACTTCCAGGATTTCAGTTGAAACAAGCAAGGTTGAAAAGCCAATGATATCCAATGTCCAGTGGTGTAACTTTTTAGATCAATACATACGTAAGACTATAGGTGATGTGTCACAAAACTAGCCAAGTGCTAGCTAAATTTTGGAAAACAATTGATAATCCATTTCCCAAAGACTAGTCATTGATAACTATCAATCTAACTTGAAACTGATCATCCCCACTTAAACCTTTTTAATGAATTTCTATTGTAAACCCATTGTTTACCAAGTCTTTCCATAATATTCAGTCTCATCTTCCACCACGTTCTATCTCCTTACATATTTGACACCATAAACCTACATATACACAGATACCCACACATTTTTTTTGTTTCAGCCATATCTTGACCATATTTCAATTTTGTATACATACAGTTTTTTCCTTCTTCACTCTAGACTATTAGATATTCTATTTCCTTGATTTCATTAAAATCTCAATATACCAAATAGGCATTATTAAGAAAAATTACTTTCATCATTATCATCACTGAAAATAGTCACCAGAGACCTCAGCTTATATTAAAACAAAAAGGTTTACCAGGCTCTGGTGGCTCACACCTGTAATCCTAGCTATTCAGGAGGCCCATATCTGAGGTTCAACTTGTTGTAAGGAAATTCAGTTGCAAGAAACAGAGAAGCCACCACTTAAGAGTTCAAGTTGTGAGTCTTTATTAGAGAGTGAAAGGACTGCTGGTGGACTCTTGTCTCAGAGACCAGCAAACCTAATGGAGCTAGCACAAAGCTTATAGATAGGCCAAAACCACATAAAGTGTGAGGAATTAAACCTAAGAAGAATGTTAAATAAAAGCAAACCATCTAGGGAAACACAAGGGCCAATTATCTAGGGGAATGATAGACCCAGTCTTGTTATCATATGAAGGTCTCCTTACTTCAAACTTACTGTTATCATTTGAAGGTCTCATTACTTCATACTTACTGTTGTCATTTGAAGGGTATCTTCATACAATAACTAATTATCATCTTAAGAAGGTCAATTTTACCCAGGTGCACATAACTCACATATATAATCCTATTATTCAGGAGTTTTACATTCAGAGGTCCGTGGTTCTAAATTAGCCAGGCAGAAAAGTCCATGAGATCCCATCTTCAAACTAATCACTAAAATACCAGGCTAGAGGGGCTAGGAAGGTAGCTCAGTGGTAGAGCGCTTGCCTTGCATGCATGAAGCCCTGGGTTCGATTCCTCAGCACCACATAAGCAGAGAAAGCTGGAAGTGGGGCTGAGGCTCAAGTGGTAGAGTGCTAACCTTGAGTTGAAGAGCTGAGGGACAGTGCCCAGGCCCAGATTTCAGGCCCCACAACCGACAAAATAAATAAATAAATAATAAAATAAAATAAAATACCAGGCAAGAGGTATGGCTCAAGTTGAGGAATATTAGCCTAGCACCCAAGCCTAGCAAGAAAATGTTTAGCTCATAATTTTAGGGACATGACGTCCACATTTTCTTCTATGACCATTTTCTTGTCATTTATTGATCTTTTGACCCACTGTCTAATAAGTTCATGGTTTATTGATTGAAGTCAATTCCTTCTCTTTACTCACACAAAACTACCAAAATTTTATGAAACAATTATGTAATTAACAAAAATAAGTGAAGAGGTTTGCTGTAACAATAAAAGAACCAAATAATATAGGCTAACTGGGTATATATACCATTAAAACAAGCGACAGTACTTGATTAACACTAGTATTCTGAATATTGCTCTACTTTTGGTACATGAATATTTCCAAGCTTTGAAAAATAGTTTGCATTTTTAAGATATATTATTTTCACAGGTTAGATATGTGTATAAAATTGACCTTTCATTTAGTACCCAAGCATTCATTATGTTTTCTCTGCACAACTTTTCTATTTAATAATAGAGGATGTTACTTAAATATATCCTTTGCTAATTAAAACAACCTTAATATGTATTTGTAACCCTATTAAAAAAGAAAACGATTTTCCTGTTCTAATGTTTAAATTCTCTTTTCATAAGTCTCTTTCTCTTTCCTGTTTTTAAACAAATGCCTCAGGGACTTACATCTTTAGTTTACTAAAGCTGGACTTGTGACAGATAGTTTCCAATACCCAGAACTTGAAAGTAGACAGGAATTATAACTTAAAATAAGAACCTTTAATTTTGTTACAATCAAGCTGTCAGTTTTGTCTGTAAGATTTCAGTGTTTCATTCATAAGATTAATATACCTCCACAAAGCAGACTGCCTTAGGCACCATAACTTTGCCTATGTATTTAGAAAGCTTATTAAGAAAGAGAAAATTTGTCTGAAGAAATCCATCAAAATGTGTCATTGAGTTTGTGCAACAATAAGAACAATACCTGTGGTTGTCAGGGTAACCACTTGCTTCTAATATCTCTTAGATATACATCTAATTGATGTCTCTAGTTCCTTGACCTTTCTGTTTATTGAGCTAGCCTAACAAATAAATGAATCATTTTATTTATTTTTTCTTTTTCTTTCCAATATAGTGTCTTCTATTTTGTTTTCAGCCTCTTTAGAGCCAAGTGGCTTAAGGTATTTTGCCCTGAATTTCAAGCTAGTTCTTCCATTTTAGTCTTTGAACCTTAGTTTGTTTTCCTTCTTTTTAAACCGGAAGGATTTGCTGGCTCTCATGAGTTGGTTATTATATCAAAATCCAATAGAAACTTCTCTACCTTTCACTCAGTCAAAATTAGTTTACGTGAGCCACTTCCATATTGTTAACACCACTCACAATCTTGGTCTAGTTGTAAGAAATAATGAAGAATTATTTCTTTGTAATGTGACTTAGAACAACAACAACAACAACAACAAAAGATTTTCTAATTGGCCCATGGGTTCCATGAGATTATTATCTTACTGTTGCCACATTCTCATGATAGTGATCTTAGTATTTCTCACTCTTTTCCTGATCCTTCTCTTTTATTTTTTGTCTTAAAAATCTTCTTTCCTTGGATGTCTTGTTCTGCAATGGTCTCTTCAGTGGTGAGCATCAATGAGTATTCAAAACGTAACCTCTTTACCCTGCTAGTTTAACAAGGTTAAAAAAACAAACAAACACCACCAGTCTAGGTCAAATTAATTGGATGTGACTAGAATTGGCCCCCTTTTCTTACTATTTTAAGTATTACTGGAATAACAGTAGGAATCACTTAACCCATTATCAGAGACCAAAATTTTGAGATGTGAAGCAATTTACAAATCATTAGTATCTCCTGTTATTGCCATGTTAGATTGTTTTCTTTCTTCTAAGCCATGTTACTTACACTAGAAGTGAAACTGAAATTATGTTTATCCTTATAAGATATACAGCTAGTAGAGTTTTCAAAACCCATTTATCAGAGGGTATTGCAAAATCAAACTTCTGAGTGCTCCATAAGCATGAGGAATATAGACTGCAAGTCATCACTGGTACAATTTAGACATGTGCAATTAAAAGATAATGAGGCTGGTTTTGAGCTTAAGTAAAACAAAATGAATATAGTGGCTTTAACATAGTTTAGAAGTCATATTTTCTTCCAAGGTAGCATTAAGGAAGACACTATGTATAAATGTATATTTACATCTGTCACAGTAGAGAATATTTTTCTATTTTTTTCTATTTGCCTGTTCTTACCATGCTAAGTGTTTGCTTTACTGGTATTAGAAAATTATAAATATACCACAAATGACTAGGAACAGCTTTTAATTGCAGTTTTAGACATTATATTTCAAAATTTATAAAATTATGTCTTATATTGACATGCACATGACATTTAGTAATACATTTATTTTTTGATGCTGCCAAACTAAAACAAAATGCAGCTAATTTATATACTAGTGTGTCTGAAATTGAGTTTTAGTTTGACTATGACATATCTTTATGTAATAACCATCTATGATTATTATTTATCTGACATTTCTAGAACACTGTGTATTGCAGAGTGCTTTATACTTAATTTAGATAACTTTAACTAACCAGTATATGGACAATACTCATTATTAAGGCTAAGAAATAAGGTACCATAATTTTTTTTTCAGTTTTATTTTTGCTGAAGCCCAATATATCAAAACTCTGATAGCAAATACCATTAAAATCTGTCTCTGGGTTCAATGTGTGGTTTAAGCCATAATTTCTTTCTTAGTTCATAATGGTTACCCAGCAAACAACAGCTAAAATTCCTATTTTTGACATCCCATATTCTTTTGGTTGTTGTTGTTGTTGTTTTGATGGTCGTGGTGCTTGAGCTCTGGGCCTGCGTGCTATCCCTCAGCTCTTCAGCTCAAGGCAAGTGCTCTACCGCTTGAGCCACAGCTCCACTTCTGGTTTTCTAGTGGTTTTTATTTGAGATAAGAGTCTCACGGTTGTTCATGCCCTGGCTGGCTTTGAACCACGATACTTAGACCTCAGCCTCCTGAATAGCTAGGATTACAGGTGTGAGCCACCAGCTCCTGGCCCATATTCTTTTGATTATGTTTTGTCTCATCACTTTCAATGAATTGTTTAATAAATTTTGTTAAATACTCAACCACCAAGCAAAGAGTTATGGATTAAAACATCATATTTCATCTTGCATTAAGTCCTAATGATGCTCTTAGACATTGACTATATGTCTAAGTTGTAATCACCTTCAAATAATTGTTTCTATTTTTGATATAATATTCCTAGGAATCCCTTCTCATTTTTGGTTATGCACAATAACCTGACTATGTCCAATTATGACTACACTAGTTTCTGTTTAATGTGATCAAGTTAATTGAAGGGTACAGAGAATGCAATATTTCCCTTGCTGTCTGTTCCTAATGAAGTCTTTCACTACTGTATCACAATAATTCCAGAATGTTGAATGTTTTCTAAAGACCCCAAACTATCAGATACATTTGCAACTTTCCTCAAAAGATGTTAAGTTACAGTATTTGTCTAGATGTATCTGGTTTGCTCTTCCATCTTTTAGATCAAATGGTATATTATGGTATTTTATGAGAATGTAGAGGACATTTTATGCCTTCATGAATATACACACACACATATATTATATACCATATACTAGCACTATGTAGCCAATTATAACTTAATATTAACAACTTCATTGTTATGGAAATATAGAAAAGCAATGAGTAGCTAGGTGTGGGCATAAAATTAATCAGCACATCAGTTGCAGTGGCCTAAATTTATAAATAAGATGTGTGGGCTTAATCAGAAGAGCTGTAATTAAATAATTATATATTCATAAAATTAAATTCTACCTAGCAATGTTTATGAAATCATGGTGTGGAGCAGATGTTTTACCTATGATTAAGGAACTATTTCAAAAAATTATGGTAATAGATATAAAAATTATGATTCTTCATGATGGGCACTGGTGGCTCACTCCTCTAATACTAGCTATTCACAGGGTCGAGATCTGAGGATCAAGTTTCAAAGTCAGCCCAGGCATAGAATTATATGAGATTTTTTTTTTTTTTGGATCCGGTCGTGGGGCCTGAATTCTGGGCCTGGGCGCTGTCCCTCAGCTCTTCAGCTCAAGGCTAGCACTCTACCACTTGAGCCACAGTGCCACTTCCGGCTTTTTTCTTTTTGCTTATGTGGTGCTGAGGAATCGAACCCAGGGCCTCATGCATGCAAGGCAAGCGCTCTACCACTGAGCCACCTTCCCAGCCCTATATGAGATTTTTTATCTCAAAACAAACAAACAAAACAAAAGTAGGGTTGTGGCTCAAGTGGTACAGCACTAGTCTTTAGCAAACAAACAAAAAATCCTTAGGGACAGCTCCAAGGCTCGGAGTTAAAGAACCAGGAATGGTACACACACACACACACACACACACACACACACATGCACACACACACACACAAAACATACAAATTATGAGTACCCTTAACAGATGCTGACTGGGAGATGTCACAGGTGAACTTCTTATGGTCATGGAAATATTCTAGCAATATGATGATTAAACAAGTGTAGTTCAATGCAGTTAAGATAAAGATGGAGCCTAGTATTAATCTGAAATCTTTGTAATAAGACCTGACCATTTTCTTATGATTAATATCAATGTGTATTTACAGAAAAGTATACTAATTTCCCTTTGAATATATGGTGGTATGTTGTTCTTTCTTTTAGTGTCCTGAATTTAAAAGACCCAGGGACATTGCAGTTGACTGGGTTGCTGGTAATATTTATTGGACTGATCATTCTAGAATGCACTGGTTCAGCTATTACACCACTCACTGGACCAGTCTGAGGTATTCTATCAATGTCGGACAGCTGAATGGCCCCAACTGCACCAGACTCTTAACAAATATGGCTGGAGAACCCTATGCTATTGCTGTAAATCCTAAAAGAGGGTATGTAAATAGTCTAGTATTGATCTTTCAATGTGTGGGTCTGTTTTGTACTCTCTAGTTGTTTCTGTAATGTTTGACATGTAATGGAATAACAAGACTTCTGAAAAAGTCCATATTTCTCTCTTCTCTTTCTCACAAGCATGCCATTTCGCACCAATGATGACACAAAATACTTGTTTTCAGAAAATCTGTCATGTGATACATTCAGTGTGTGGTTGAATGTCTGCTTATGCCTCTCTCGTTTTATCGACATGTTACAAAATAATGAAGCTGATTGATAAACATGCAAATCTATTATTATTTTCTTAAAATACTAAATATACTCATGTTGCACATTAAATATACTCATGAAGTACATTAAATATACTCATGTAGTACATATGTATAAACAAATTTAAACAATGTAAGATAAACATTTCATTTCTAATAATTTAAGAAAGCTAATTAGAAACAGTGACCTAAACAGGATAGGAAATAATACATAAAATCTTCTAATCATCCAAAAGACATTAGTTCCTGAGTAAAAAGAGAAATGCCAGTTGCTAGAATTAGAGTCCGTCTCCTAAAGGAGTAAATGAATTCTATTTCAAACATTAGTCAACTCTTTTTTAAGAAGTATATTGGTGTAAAGTCCATACTAAAATGAACATTGTCATTGCGAGATATTTTCAAGTGATTGAAATATTTACCTACTAAGATGTTAATGATCTTTTTAAAACTCAAATTTGTGTATCAAATATTGAACCACGTTATATACAATTTTCAAAATTTAGAACAGTCAATGCTTATTTATCATACTGATTTCCATGGATCCTTATTGCTGTTTCCTAATTTGTGTGTTTTCAAATTGAGTCCTGGAATCCACTTATTAAAAGACCATTAAGAGACCTGGGAGTGATTCTGATCTGCAGATACAGAACCTAAGGGAGCAAAACCAGGTTACAACAGCACCATCACTAGGCTAACATCCTTAACCTACTCTCTTCAGGATGATGTACTGGACTGTCATCGGTGACCACTCCCACATAGAGGAAGCAGCCATGGATGGCACTCTAAGAAGGATTTTAGTACAAAAGAACCTGCAAAGACCCACAGGTAGGAGGTCTTTCTGACACATTCTAAATTGTGAAGCAGGATGC
The DNA here is from genome assembly GCF_000151885.1 of Dipodomys ordii. Classification (NCBI taxonomy): domain Eukaryota; kingdom Metazoa; phylum Chordata; class Mammalia; order Rodentia; family Heteromyidae; genus Dipodomys; species Dipodomys ordii. The sequence continues at coordinate 5,850,623 of NW_012267342.1, forward strand.
TATGCATATTAGTGTTCACATTTCATTCTGGTTTTGTTGGCAATACAATAATTTTTTTACAAGTTAGTAAAATAATTTGTAGTATGATTTTTATGGAAGGCACTAATATTTTGTGTTCTATTTTCCCAACTTGAGAGACAGGTTATTATCATACTTCCAGTTAGATTATGGGGTGTTATTTAAAAATGCCCTTGCAAGGCTATTAGTAAGATTTCACATGCATAAAAATTTGACAGTATATAGCAGTGTAACAGGGTATTTTTTACAGACATATGTAATGCTATGGGGATACACAATAATATTCTCAGAGGATGAAAGTGAAAATAGAAAAAAATGAAAGAATTTATAAGGTTTTATGACTCCTCACCTTTTTATAATACATCTTTTAAATAAGATTTCATTTTCCTTTTCCCTCCCCAAATTAGAGAAATGTATATACAAGATGCAGGGCACTGACATCAAATACAGTGAAAACAGGGGTTATACCATGGGGGAGGAACATACAAAAATAACAAAAAAATCACATGGGACATTATAAATACATTAGAAACAATAACAAGGAAGAAAAAAATATGTTTGTCCCTATCATGGCTTTCATTTCGCTTAACATCATCTTATATGGTCATATGACATAGCTTTTAACCTTTCTGCTTGTCCTATACATGTACTAGTTATTACAAATAAGGGAAACCATGGGACCTATGTTTCTTTGGGCCTGGCCTACTTCACTTAATATAATTTTTTCCAAGTCTTTCCATTTCCTAACAAATGGGGTGATGTCATTCTTTCTGATGGAGGCTTAAATAGGGATACAGGCTGACCCATTGTAACAATGATATGTACAAGACACAAGTCCATGCTGAAAATGAACTTTACAACTTTCACGGGGGGGGGGGGGGGGGGAGTGAGGGGGCGGGGTAGTTGTGGAAATGGGAGGGATAGGGATGGTAGGGGAATAACAAAGGAGGAGGCAACAATGCTGGAGAGGAAATGTACTCATTACCTTGCTTATGTAACTGTAACCCCTCTGTGCAGTATTTATACAATTAAAAAATACAAAAAAGGACTTCATTTTCCCATCTAGGTATATCATTGGAGTTATTATTTCTGACTCTGCACTATTTGGGACTCCTTGTCAATCTGCTTTCTCCAAGGAATTTATTCTCTTAACTCTCATTTGACCGCCCAACCAGTATTACCTTGTCTAGGATATTCATCCAATCCTGTAATGCCTAACAGTAACATTTCTTCAATAATAAAACCTTTGTAAGCTGCATGTACTTCAGGTACTCTGTACCTTCCACCCTGCCCATTGCATCCCATAAAAAGAATGAAATTTCTTTTTCTCTCTTTCTTTCTTTCTTACTTTTCTTTCTTCTTTTTTCATAATTTTTCTTTCTCTTTCTCTATGTGATCTATGTTAATTATAATGTGCAATATCTTTGTGGATTTACATTCACTGATATTTGATACCTTGTTCTCATTTCATTGTGACTTATGTCTTGTTACTCAAATAGAATTTTTTTCTCACTCCTTATTGTATAATAATTGGGTTTTGATTCTGGGCTTGCTTGACAAATACCCCTAGCCTTTTCTGCTTCTTTTTTATTTTTATTTTTTTTTCAAATACAGTCTTACTCTTTATGCTTCCTAGGTAGCTTTGATGATCAGTGCATATCACCATACTTTTTTTCCAGGCTAGTCTGGAATTGCAGTGAGCTTGGTTCTGCAGCCAGTGTAATTTATATATTATTATTTAAGCACCAGATTGAGGAAAGATATTCTACTATGGGAAATAGGTTATAAAATCATATAATGTCACAGAACCATAAGGGCAATAGAGGAAAACCTCACAGTAAAAAACAGTTAGTATTGATAGTCGTGACTGTTAGGATCCTCACTGAAATGTGGAAAATTGACATTTGTGGAGAGACTCAAATACAAAGAAATAAACCAAGCAGGTGAACAGATGAAGAAAGAGCTTCTCATGAGGAGAATGGAAAACTCTGAATTTGGAAAGAGAAGAGGGGGACAGGGTAACCAAACTCCTGTATTGCCAACTAAGGGCAAGACAGCTCTGAAAGGGTATGGAGATGGTAAGCAGCATAATGTGTCCCATACAAAATCTTCATTTTTAAACACTCCTATTATTTTCATTTTTTATTAATTTTGGACTCTATGAAGTAGGTGTGAAATTAGTTTATTTAAAAAAACTTAGATTTCATATTTCATATACCATGTATAATGTGTTTTCTTTTCAAACAATAACTATGGCATCAGTTTGCAGAATTGTCTGCAGAAGGGAACCTGACATGATCATTCTTTCAGAGGTTATTTATAAAGACATTGATATTTAGGAGAAACCTGGAAAAAGCTGGAGAGATTAGGGGAAAGCAGCAGTAAAACTCTTTCAAGTAAAGTCTAGTTTGGGTGTGAAGCTCCAGGGATGGAGCACAAACTTCATGCAAGGCATGAAGGGTGTCAGCTTTTTATTTGCCTCATCAGTCATTGGTTGACCTTTGGGCCTTGACTTCCCAAGCAATTGTACACCAATTAGGGGAGCACAAATGTCTGGAGAAGTGGTGAAGTGTAAGCCCTGAACTGCTAATGTGGCAACTGGGAAATGGTTCCCCAATGTTAGAAAAGGTATCTAAGAAGTTCCCACACCACTTTCTGTGGTGGACCTTATAAGATGAATGCATTTTCACTAGTAACCACTCTGCTCAGCACTAAAAGGGACTTGATAATGAATAAGGTATGATTTCTCAGAAAGTGCATATTTGAGAATGAAACAGATTGATGCGGTCTCAAAAGTAAGTGAAGATTTTGCAAAATGTGAGCTGTCTTTCATGCTTAACAATCTTATCAGAATTCAGAGAGAAAAAGTATCTCTCATACAGAAAATGAATGCATGAAAGGCATTACTTGAACAAATGCTTGAATAATGTGTAGGTATTTGAAAAATGGGCGGATAATAATTTATCATAAGACATTTTAATGAAGATGTCCTTTGGGTGTTAGAAATATCAGATTTTAAATTCCAACGAATCACTCATTAACAAGAACTCAGAATGAAGTTATGTTCAGAGTTTGGTTTCATCATTATTAAATCAAAGAACAATGATAAATAATACCGATTAAGTGAAATAGATCTATCCTTGTCGAAGGGCTCCAGTATAGAGCACTAAAATATGATTCAGAGAATAGAATTTTGTTGTGTTTATATTTATAAACCAGTTACTCAACAGAACCAGAGTTAAAAAGGGAAGTTTAAATACTAACAGGATTAGATGTGATATTTTAGGCAATAATGATTTGTCATGCAATTTTCTTTCAGTTCTTTGAATAAAGTATGTCTTTAGACATAGTATTTTGGTATAATTTGCCCAAAGTGATGAATAGACAAAGAGAAGCAAAATTAGCATAGTGGAATTTATGATGAGAAAGCAAGGGACTGAAAATGTATCCAAGTGGGATAGTCAATTAAAATCAGCCATCTTGTTTCCTTTTATTTAACCATTCTTGTTTTATTCAAGAAAATACTGAATGCTTGCTGTATACCATGCACTGCTATTCATAATATATATCATTGTATTTAATATGGATTCAGTAGCCTATAAAAGCAAAACCAAAAGTGTGTGTGAGTGTGCTTGCATGAATGCATGCATGCACAGCACAGTGTGCAAATGGCACTGACAGGCATGAGTGTCATGCTGCAGGATATCACTTTAATTACAACAGAAAGGAAAGTCTTTTAAACAGTTGGTTGTTAAGACTAGTCACTAAACCATGACAAAGTTAAGGATAGAAATATTTGTAATATAAAGTAAGAACATAGTTTCAAAGGCCTCAAAGTAGGCAGTGATGCAAAGTCAATGTGAGTAGGAAATAAACTCGAATGTGACATGAGATGAGGCTTGGATAATTGAGAAGGAGCTAGTCCCTAAAGAGTCTTGAGAACATTTACATGTTTCAGTGATTCATGTTAAGCAAGTAATGAGTTCTGGTCTGACATCTATCCATAGATGTCCGGGATGCTATGGGTGCAAGTTGTCTACCTCATGATTAGTGGATATGTATATATTTTCAGATCAGAATATTTGTTTGGAGAACTTTTGTCCCATTTACAGGAATAGCCTCTTGGAAGTCATCTACACACTCATTCATTTAATAATTAGTTTGTGCTAATCATAATTCTTGGAATTTGGCATACCAATACAAAATGCAGTGATAGGTCTCTGACTTTCTAGTCCCTCCTCCTAGTAGAGCATAGAGGAGTAAGGGAGAAAGTGTAGTAGTACCCATACCTGTAAGATCTACTAATACTGCCAGGTGCGGGTGGTTTACATCTGTAATCCTAGCTACTCAGAAGGCTGAGATCTGAGGATCACAGGTTCAGACAGGAAAGTCCATGAGACTCTTATCTCCAATAAACCACTAGAAGCCGGAAGTGGAGCTGTGGCTCAAGCGATAGAGCACTGAAGAGCTGAGGGACAGTGCCCATGCGCTGAGGGACAGTGCCCATGCCCAAAGTTCAAGCCCCACTACCGACAAAAAAAAAAAAAATCTACTAATTCCTTAAAACTAGTAATCATTCTGTCTATTCATAACATTTCATTTAGTATATTTTGTATATTTACTTAGTATATTTAGTACATTTTGTTAGATTATTTTCTCATTGTGCATCAGTTAAAATCTACAAGTCACATATGCCAGCTTTTATGCACTATTTTTTTCTTAGCTGAAGAAATACTACTTTTCTTTATAGTCATCTGCTAAATAAGTGACTTCAATTTTGGGAGGGGTTGTCGTATAAAGGCTTCACATATTCATGAGGTACAATAGGCCATAATTATCTCACTTATGAATATTATGAAGTTAGTATCTGAGAAGTTGAAAGTAGGATAGCAGCTATCTGAGATTCAGGAAAACATAAAGAAGAGTTTTGCCAATTGGTACAGTTTTATAGGGTGTGTGTGTGTGAGAGAGAGAGGGGGGGGGTGAGGTGGCTGAGGCTTGAATTCTGCCTCTGGCAACTTCCCTGATCTTAATTGCTCAAGTTTATGGCTGGGCTCTACTACTTAAAGCACAGCTCCTCTTCTGACTTTTTAATTAATTGAGGATAAGCATCTCATAGACTATCTTGCCTGGGCTGACTTTGTACCTGGATCCTCAGGTCTCAGCCTTCGGAATAGGCAAGATTACAAATGTTAGCACCTTATGCCTGACTACATTGCTAATGTTTGAAGTAATGAATTTCAGGAATGAATATAAATGATATTAATGCATTACATATATCAAAAACAGATACTGGAATTAAAAATGAATGACTTTTTTAGTATGAAAACTATTGGCTTTAGTATGTTGCTGCAATAGTATCACTGCATATTAACTTTATAGTGCTTAATAACTAACTCTTAGTTACAGGATCCTGCTTGCAAATTAGTCAAAATAAGTCGAGAGATTTTTGGGAAAACAAAAATAATTTAAAATATCATAAATTTCCCATTAGTAAAAAGCCACATTAAAAAGTTGAAAATATTTTGATCATTGTCCTTTATTTGCATATATATGGACATATTTTCTGAGCACATATACAAATATTCTTGGGAAACCTTTTCATGAAAATACATCTATTGCTTATCCAAACAATCTTAGATTTATTGATATTAGTTGCTTTGTATTCTTGTGTATATAAATATTTTTTAACTAATGTACTATATTAAAATCAGTAACCACAACAAGATGTATATTTATCTTCAAGGATTGAATTGTTTTCTTTTTATTGTGAGTTTACAGTCAATGACACCTTTCCTTTTTCCATCCGGAGGTGAATAATTTCACTGATATACAGTACATTCAATCATATTCTGTACTTTGACAAGATACAGCTGCTACCAGCAGGATGAGCAACAAAAATGCAAATGAACTTGTCCCTGTCCAATTGTATGATCTGAAGTGAGAGTTCTACCATGAAATCAAAGCCTATATGAGCACTGCCATTACAAACTTTCTTAAATCACGATGAGAACACTTTTGTTCTCTGAGGCTTTATAGCACTTACTCTTTCAATTCTTGGTACACAGTCATCTATCCACTGCTTTAATGATGCATTATGTTATTAGCTCTTTATAGCATGCTCTGTGAAGCAAACCTATAAATGACTTGCATCAAAAGCCATTATTAATATTTTTGCTATAGCCCTTTAGACATATTATAGTGACTGTAATGAGCAAATTATTAAAAATAAATGTATTGAATGAATAAATAAATGGGTAGCTACAACATTTAACACTCTAACCAATGGAATGGTTTCAAGACCTCTATGTACTAGTACAAGGAAGATAGTCCTATACACACTGGATTAATATAAGGTGGGAATAAAAGCATTGCCTAGTTTTCCTTTTGATATACGAGTATGTAGGATTATGTGATATTAATTTAAATAACATACTTTTGATATCTAGAGGCTTATTTATGTTGCCTATCTCTTCAAATTGTGATATTTGAACAAAAATTAAGGAATTTATTTAATCTTAACCAGTCACAGTTTCTTAATTCACTAAACAAATAGATTGTACTTCACCAATAGAAAGTCTCTAAATAAAACATAAAATTTTAGGATTACTATGCCTTTTGTTGAAGTATTTATTTTGTTAGCCCCATAATAAATATGTCTATTTGAAAAAATCTGTTTATAAAACAAATACTGAGTGTAGTTTGGAACTTCAGCTTATAAATAGGAAATGTACCTCAGAAACAGTTTAAATTTTTTAAAATATATTTTATGATGTAGTATCTTCTAGAACTTCAATACCCATATTATTTTCCTTCAAATTTTTAAGCATTTTTTATTTCAAGAAATCAGATCAGAAGTACAGTATAATGATAAATGTCACCCTTGCCTTCAAATCTCCTCATCTTTTTAATCCCATCCAAACCCTCAAATTGCCTGATTACATTTTTATATATGTACATTGAACATAATGGCTGTTTTCTCTTGCTTTTCCTCTACCTATTTGTCTGCCCACTTCTGCTTGCATTCCTGTCCCTAAACAAAGAAGTTTCAATTTCCTGTTATTCATTTTATTAAATAGTTTTCCAGCTGTTCAGATGAGTAACACCATTGGAATCCTCTCATAAATATATCACACTTTAGCAAATTGTGTACACATATGCATAACTCTATATATTTTCATGTTTGTTTATATTCTGCATATAACTTCGAAATATAAGGGGAAAAAACATGCTATTTTTCTCTTTGATCCTGAGTTGTTACATCACTTAGCATAACTGTTCTTAGTCTCTTCATTTCCCTGAAAATGCCATAATATTCTGTCTGATAGATGATAATTCCATATGTGTGCAGCCACATGAGTGCACACACACACAAACTCACATCCATCAAACTTTCTTGATCCCTCATCTACTAAGTAAAAACATGGTAGCATAACTTGTTGGTTTTTACTGTATGAAAAATATTGGTTTCCTCTCAAACACAGAATGTATATAATCCTTTTATATATTTCTGAAAAGAATGATTTAACCATATTAATCACTCTAGGTGTTCTGTCTTTAATATTTCATTGCTACTGTGGTTGTTTCTTACAATAGTTGCTTATTTCATTTTTCTCCTTTAGTCTATATTAGAAATAGAGAAACTAATAGAGGTTTTTGAATTTTTTCTGACTTAAAAAAGTAACATCCCAAATACCCCCAAAATGTCCTTTGTTTTGTTTTGTCTGTCACAAGAGACAGACAATTAAGGGAATGAGTAAATGACTAATGCAATTATCATTTACAAGTGAAATTTAGTGTATGTCTACATCCTTTATAAACCTTTCAAATTGTGATTGTTATGCTTAATTAAAATAAGAAAGCATTTTGTTTTAAATTTTGTGTATTCTTAATACCTTGATTATATGTATTTTTTATATTTCCAGTTCAGTTAAGACCTTTTGGAAAATGACCTGTCTATTTTATTATTGGTTCTTTATTAAATACAAAAGATGTGATACGTTAAAAGTGCGTATGTGTGTGCTTTTTTTCTATAAACTCGATTTTTATCAGTATCATAGAAAAAGTTTGTTGATTCCTTTATTAACTTTTTAATTTAAAAGGCTATCTCTTTTATTAAAAGGCTTAAGGAAAGATCATAATCATTGATTTGTGGATTTTTTTGCAATAAAAATCCCACTCATCCAAAAACTTTGTTATATAATTTTCAAATAGATGTAATTCAATCCAATAATACACTATGTGACAAAAACTGATAAAGGTGTGTGTAGCCTTAATATACTATGTGATTTTATTTTATTTTTTGATATTAGTCCTATAGCTTGAACCAAAGGCTTTGGCACTCTCCCTGGTTTTGTGCTTCAGGCTAATGATCTACTATTTTAAGTCACAGTGCCTGCACTACCTTTTTGGTAACTAATTTGAGATAAGAGTCTCACAGACTTTCTTTCCCAGGCTGACTTTTAACTGCAATCCTCAGATCTGAGCTTCCTAAGTTGTTAGTATTACAGGTGTGAGCCATTGATACCTGTGTGACACTTTTATTGACTTTATACTGCTGCTTGTGATTAATATGAGAAACAATATAGTTAATTAAATTGGATCACACATGCTTCCTATATTTTTTTCTCTTCCATAATTAATGCAATACCTTTAAATATACAAACAATTTTGTTGGAGAGCTTTTTGTTGTATCAACTTAGTTGTTCTGAATTCATAGAGGAGAAAGAAAATACATTCAGCAGGGGAAGAGAGGCTGTACTACTTGAGATTGAATTAGGGCTTATTTGCTTGCTTGCTATCACTGTGCTATATCTCAAGTTTTGGTACACTAATTAATTTTATGATAGGGCTTTCTTTCTTTCTTTTTTTCTTTCTTCCTTTCTTCCTTCTTTTCCCTCCCTCCCTCCCTCCTTTCCTTCCTTCCTTCCTTGTTTCTCTTTCTTTTTCTTACTTTGGCCTGATCTGTAATCTTCCTAATTATGTGTTTCCATGTCACTATGCACATCACTTACAAACACCGTGCTTTTCAGGACACAGAGAAAACAAATACGGGACACTACCCTGAGATATTGTGGGAGATAGTTGTATATAGTTCTTTTGCCAGAGTTGGTAACAAACTTGATCTCCAAACTTGATCTCCTAGTTAGCAAGGATTATAGACTTGAGCCACTATACCCAATAGGAAAGTAATTTGCAACTTTTCCGTAACAATTGTTTTGACCATTATAAATGGAGCAGGGAATGGAACATTCAATGCATCATGTTACTCATATTGATAAATAAAGAAACCAAAATATAATTCCAAACATGTGTTCAAATAGTACATTAATCATTCAGTAAAAACTAACGAAGCACGGACCACTTGCTTTAATTGTTAAATAATTTCTCAGCAAATCATTGGACAGTACAATTCTATGTTTTTTCAAGCACAATATTTATTTTTGGTTTGTAAAGATTTAGAACAGATCCATATGGTGAACTGAATAATTAGCCACAATTTACCTTGATTGCATTTTGTTATTCTAATTGTTAAAACTTGGTCCATAAGATTGCAAATTTAGCATAAACTCAAATAATACCTTTAATCCACCACATTGATATTGACATATACCCTAATTGTTCATTATGTGTTCTAATTGGGTAAGTTCTTTAACATTCTACTGAGAATATTCTGAATATATTATACTTTCAAAATATGTACTATGTATAACTAAAGTGGATTTCACATGGATAAATGTCTATATTTGTAGTTGTTTAATACAGTCTGGGTCATAGTTCCTGACTCTCCTGTTAAAGAAATTGTCTATGATAGTCTATTTGATGATGACCTGTCCCAAAGAGAAGAGTGTATGAATTTCAATCATTTTTACAAACTTAATATATTTTACAAAACATGAAATACAAATGCAAAACATATTTACAAAACATAAAAAATGAAACAAATGCATGGCTTATTATTTTTGTTTTTTGTTTTTTTGTTGGTCGTGGGGCTTGAACTGTGGGCTTGGGTGCTATCCCTCAGTTCTTCAGCTCAAGGCAAGTACTCTACTGCTTGACCCACAGTGCCACTTCCTGCATGGCTTTTTACTATACATTATTTTAGCTTATGTTATCACTTGCAAAGACTTAAGATATAATAGAAAATGAGGAAACAATTTCAGAGGAAATTAATTATTAGGCTAAAAAAGAATCATTATTATTATTACCTTTCCTATTGCAAATATCAGTTATACAGTCACTTATACTTCAACATGAATATAGGTGTCTCACAATGAAGGCTATATCTTAAATCCATTATGGGAAATATAGATTTGTGGAATAATTGTCAGAACAGTGATTTAAGTAACTAATATATTCTTCATATGCTAGGAAGATTAAGACATCATGTAAAAGATTATTACAGCTGCAATTAAGAAATCAGAACGCATAATAAAATGCATATTAATGTTGTTTTAGATATATGACATAAGATTTTTGTTTATAACTTACTAAATGTTGTTCAATTGAGCATGTTTATCTATAATAAGAATTAGGGAATTTCAAGTTTTAGTTTTTTGTTTTTGTTTTTTGGTTTTGACAGTACTGTGATGTATACAATGTATAACTTGTGTGGTCTTCAAAGAAAATATTAATTGTAATTACACACCACAAAATAAAAATAAGTTTTAGGAATCTCAGATTTCTTTCATTGTTGATTTTTCAGGTCTGGCTGTGGATCATTTTAGTGAACGCATTTATTGGGCTGACTTTGAGCTTTCCGTTATTGGCAGTGTTCTGTATGATGGTTCTGACTCAGTTGTCTCTGTCAGTAGTAAACAAGGTGAGTGAAATGCTTTGGGTTTTATTATAATTTTGTTGAGAGTTTAAAACCATAACATGTAAATATGGGATGATTTGTACTCTGGATTTCCTTTTATTCCACTTTCAACTCATATATTAATTAAATGTTAATCCTACTGGAATAACGAAGAGACAAGGAAGAATAATTTACTGATTTAGATACAAGTCATTTCTATCCAGTGGTAAATAATTTAGTTCAGTTGTTTCTATGGTTATTTCTTTCTGAGTAGGGTAAACTAAATAGCTAAGATTAGCACCTGAAAACAGTTTTTACATTTAAATTTTCGTTGAAAACAGGAAAGAGATTACTATATGCAATCAAAATCACACACAGAAAGAGTTATTGGTGAAAAGTAGACATCGTGCAAGTGAAAATCAGGCTATAAAAGAATGCAATGTGCCTCTTCCACCAGTGTCCACTGAAGCAGCTTTATACTTTAGTTGGCTCCATTTTTTTTTTTTTTTTGCTTTTTTATTTTTGCTTCTCTGTTGGGTTCCCATCTTCCACTCTCATTTTCTGCCTCTGTTCCTTGGCTCAGCCTCCCCAGACTGCCTTTAGAGTCTTTTGAATGAATCTATTTTTTCCCTTTTCTTTTCCTTCCCTCTTGAACCCACTTTCCTTATTGAATACATATTGTTCAAAATAGATTCATGAAGATTGAATACTGGCATATTATGGGTACCTAAAATAGGCTTGTTGATGGCTTTTGTCTTATAAAAACTAAGGAGATAGTATCATTTTCATTGTACTTTTGCCTAAATTCTTTTTGTATATATATTTTATTATAAAAATACTGTACAGAGGGGTTACAGTTACATGAGTAAGGTAGTGAGTACACTGTGTTCTTTTTAAGTCTGATTTTATAATGTGATTTTTATAGATAAATATAGAAGTATAAGTTAACCAATTAATTAATATAGCAAAGTAGTACCTTTTCTATATTATTTTTATTTTATTGTTTTGATTAAGTAGTTGTGTCAAGGGGTTACAATTCCATAAATCAGATTATGGGTAAAATGTTTCTTGACAATATCACCCCTTCCTTGCTTCTTCCTCATTTTTCTCCTCCAGTCCATACCCAAAAGTTACATAGTTCAGTTTTCACATGTGTATATTGAATGTAATGGCTACCTTTATTCACCCTTTCTCCTTCCTTTTCTGTGCCCCCTAATTTTCTCCCTCAAAAATGAAATAAGTAAAATACATGTTTTCATTTCCTAGTATTCATTTTGATAAATAATATTTTAGTCATTCAGAAGAAGTATGCCTTTAAATTCTTCCTCAAGATGTACTGTCCTTTATACACAAGTGGAGTATAAATGTATTGAGCCCTGGATATGTTATCATGCTTAACTGGAATTTAGATCTAGTTTCCACACATGAGAAAAATACGTGTAGCTTTTCTCTCTGAGCCTGGCTTAATTCACCTAAAACAATTTGATCTAGGTACATCCATTTCCATGCAAATGACATAATACTATAATGTCTAATGGATGAGTAAAATTCCATTGGATATGTGTACTACATGTGGATCCACTCATCTGTTGTAGGACATCTGGGCTGTTTCCACAACTCACCTATTGTGAATAGCTCAGAATGAACATGGATGTGAAGTTGTCTTTACTGTATCCTGACTTGTAACGCTCTGGATAAATGCTTAATAATGGTATGACTGAATCATAAGATGTTGCCATGTTTAGTTTTTGAGATATCTCCAAACCACCATGCAGAGTGTTTGCACTAGTTCACATTCCTAGCAACAGTGTAATAACATTACTTTTGCCCCTACAGTCCTGCAGCATTTATTTTATTTTTTAATTTTATTTTTCAAATTCCCAATGTTGGCCAATCTAACTGTGAATCTCAATGTGGTTTTGATTTTGCATTTTCTTTATGGTCAGGAATGTTGAGCATTTCCTCTTATGTTTATAAGCTATTTGTACTTCTTCTGAGAAGTCTCCATTGATTCATTTGTTTGTGTTGTTAACTTGCCAGGGGTGAGTTTTTAGCTCCTTATAGGTAATGGATCTTAGATCTTTATATGTATAGCTGGTAAACAGCTGCTAGTCTGTTGACTGTCTTTCTAGTTTAGTAACTGTGTCCTTTGCTGTGCAGAAACTCTTTAATTTTATATATTTGGTTAGTTTGATGATATTTCTAAAACTCCAAAATCTGAAGCTTTAAAACTAATAGCCAGGCGCCGGTGGCTCACACCTATAATCCAAGCTACTCAGGAGACTGAGATCTGAGTATCACGGTTCAAAACCATCCCTGGCAAAAAAGTCCATGAGACTCTTATCTCCAATAAACCACTAGAAAACCAGAAGTGGTGTTGTGGCTCAAGTGGTAGAGCACTCGCCTTGAGCTGAAGAGCACGGCGACAGCACCCAAGCCCAGAGTTCAAGCCCCACTACCGAAAAAAATCCTAATAGTAATAATATTTTACATATAATCTTGCATAAAATTAGTTTTAATTTTTAGTTCTGAATATTTGTAAAATTAAAAAAACTTTAAAAATATAGTTTTGCTGCACCAATCTTAGGTTGTTATCTTTTATCATTATTTATAATTATGTAGAGATATGTTTCCACATTCCTATAACTTACTACCATGAAGAATTAGCCAAATTTAGCTTAAATGTATATGTTACTACACAAGAAACTTTGACGAAAACTCTAGATACTCATAAACATTATTTTGTGATTTAAAATCTATAGATCATTCATAGAAAATAAATACACTTTTCTTGCTAAAATTTCAGTATAAACATTTGAGCTAATAATTCTTTCAATAAAAAGTTAATAGTAATTTGTAGTTAATGTTCAAATATATGATGCATCAATACTATTTTTAGCCAAAATGATAATCCTGTGGTGATTTTGCAAGTTTATTTTAACTTTTAATCCTATTTCTTACACAGACAATTGTAATTTCCTTTTTATGTTTGTTTCTGTTTTGAGATAGGGTCTTGCTATCTTGGCCATGCCGGCTTGGAACTTATTATGTTACGCATGGTATGAAATTCATAACTTTTCTGTATTAGTGTTCCAAGTGCTGGGACTAGAGATGTACATTTGTAGCATGACAATTTTTTACTTATTTTATTTTTGAAAAAAAAAAGCCCATGATTGCTTGAAAAACAAGTCATCTGCGGAATCTAACACAATTATTCATGTGATTTAGACTATTTTTTTAAAGTTTCATGAACTGCCAGTGCCTGTGCTATGGGAGAAGTAAATGTGTGCAGATACTTGTCCTTTAACTATGTAGCTAAGAAGATTACTCTGCATTTAATGACCCTCAGAAAATGCTTGGTAATGTTGAAGATAGTGAAAGTGATAAGAGAAATATTTTCTTTTTTATGTTCTGAGTGACATGTCTAGTCTCTCACATATCTCTACTGCCAAGATATTAATTCTAACAACTTCACAGCCTGTATTAAAAATATGCTAAATCTTAAACATGGTTTTTATGTGATGATTTTTCTGCACAAACTTGAATGACATAAGTATTTTTCTAAATCTGAGTATATAAATCACAATACTGATAATCTCAGTCTTCTTTAAATTCTAGGTTTATTACATCCACATAGGATTGATATCTTTGAAGATTATATATATGGAGCAGGACCTAAAAATGGTGTATTTCAAGTACAAAAATATGGACACGGCTCAGTCAAGTACCTGGCTTTAGATGTTGATAAAACAAAGGGAGTCCTCATATCTCATCAGTATAAACAACTAGACTGTAAGTAGTGTGTTTTATAAAGTTTTCTGTATGGGTGGATTATTTTCCTATACCTCAAAAAATAATGGATTTTAAAATGCCTTAACTATTTCAGTATCTGTTAGTGTAGTACACTTAACTGTGATATTATCAACAGATTTTAAAAATTTAAGTTAGAGATAATACAAAAGTTTCAATGACTTCAATAAATGAGATTTTTCAGCAATTGACTGTGTTTTCCAAGAGTTGAAATTGACATGATTTCATTATTAGAATATTCATCATTGTGTTTCAATATTATTAATAAAATCATGAAAATAAAGAAATTGACTTGGTAATTATTTTGTAACTTATACCAGTAACCAAGTAACTATTTCAGCCTTTACAATGTTCAAGGAGAAATCTTAATATTTTGATTTTCTCTGAATGATAGCTTATGATTTATTATCATATTTTCTTTCTTCAATAATTCAGTAGGAAAATAAATATGAGGTAATTATTTTGAAAATATGTATCAAACACATTGAAGAACATACTAAAGATGCAAACTAAATATGAAATTCTAATGAAATGTTAGGCTCAAGCCTGTAATCCTAGTTACTCAGGAGGCTGAGATCTGAGGATCGTGGTTCAAGCTAGCCTGGGCAAGAAAGTCCCTGAGACACATCTCCAATTAACCACAAGAAACTTGGAAGTGGCGCTGTGGCTCAAGAGGTAGAGTGCTGGCCTTCAGCTGAAGAGCTGAGGGACAGAACCCACGCCCAGAGTTCAAGTGCCATGACCGTCAGGAAACAACAACAACAACAACAAAAACAGCTAATGAAGTGTTAGTTCAAGATATTGGGTAAAATTATAAGTATTCTTTAGAAGAAAAAAAAACGTACTTATCATAAAAGACCACAAATTAATTTTGGAAAAGATTAAATAAAAATGTAGTTTTATATATCCTCCCCAAATTTTTATTTTTTCTTTATGAATAATCTATATTATGGCTCCAAGTAAATATAAAGGCATTCCCTCTAATCTTCTAAATCTGCCCGATTCATATAGAAAATGATATATTACCAGATTCACAATTAGCAAAGAAATTGTGTAATTAATCTGTGTTTTAAATATAGTAGGCATCTGAGCAGTGGTTCTTAAGAAAGAGCCATTTTCACAGGTATTAACTCAGCCATGGAGGTGACATTTCTGCTCATTGTTTTGAAATAATCCCTAGGGAAAGCTCTGAATCCACTTTAAAGTGAATGATGCTGACTTGGTAGAAATGTGTACAAAAGTATGTGTCATCCCCATTTAACACAGGGACGAAAACTCCTAATTCTATGATGTAAACCTGTTTAACATGTGCTATGAAAGACTTATTTTTGTCTATTTTGAACTGACAAATGTACATGCATTTCAAGACAGTGGGTATATTATCTGTTTGCTAGAGTAGTCTTCTGAAGATTAAAATGTAGAATAGGTCCTAGAACGCTAGCTTCACTTTTAAACACAGCTGTAAATGACTTCTCAGGTTCTAAGACCATTTTTAAACCAGAAATGAATTAGTTGCAAAAAAGTGGGATAAAAATATAGATTTGAATAACTTCCCTTCTTAGAGGAGCATAATGAGAGAAAATGTTTGAGTTGTATGTGTTTTGGTGGTGATTTGTATTCCTGAGTAAAAGAAAATGCTAACATTGGAATAAGATACTCTCTGTTAACATGTTATTTCTTGTTAACATTTCAAACTTGTAATTTTGCATACTTGAATTTTACATTGTTGCAACCTATTGTGAATATTATTGCACTCTATTCTTTTTGTTTCTTTTCTTCTCTTGCATATTACATTTCTCCTCCTCCCCCTTCTTTTATCAGTACCTAATCCTTGCTTGGATTTATCATGTGATTTCCTCTGCTTGCTGAATCCTTCTGGAGCCACCTGTGTATGCCCAGAAGGAAAATATTTGATTAATGGAACCTGTGATGATGACATCGTGTTAGGTAGGTATTGTCTATTATTCTATAAAAACAAGCAAAAAAACCCAGCAGTTATCATCAGTTATAAGTTTCATAACTATTGGAATGGAGCAGATTTACCTTCTCCATCATCATTCACTTCCTTAGTACTCATGGAGCTGGAAGGTTTTCTGTAAACTTCTTTCTCCTCACTTTTTAGAAATCTATTCTGCTTTTTGTTGTTCAGATTGAGAACTTTGAAGTTTTGCTCAGAATTTTGAAAGACATTTTTATGTATCATATTCTGTGATGGCTTTAAGCCCAGAACTCGAAATTCAGTAATTTGTTTTTAATTCATCCTGTATGTTAAACATTAAGTTGGAAACCAATGATTAGCTGAGAAATGAAGTCTCAGATTTTGAGGTAAAATTTTACTTACAATTATTTTACTAATAATAAGAGTAAGGACAATAAATAAATATCTTGTAGACTAATGAGCAAAGGATAACATTAATTTAGAAAACAAACGATAGGATTAGTTCATGTAATTTAAACTTTAAAAGCTTGGGTTAAGCCGGGCGCTGGTGGCTCACGCCTGTAATCCTAGCTACTCAGGAGGCTGAGATCTGAGGATCGCGATTCAAAGCCAGCCTGGGCAGGAGAGACCGTGAGACTCCTATCTCCAATAAACCACCAGAAAACCGGAAGTGGCGCTGTAGCTCAAGTGGTAGAGTGCTCGCCTTGAGCTGAAGAGCTGAGGGACAGCGCCCAGGCCCAGAGTTCAAGCCCCACAACCGACCAAAAAAAAAAAAAAAAAAAGCTTGGTTTAAGGATGAATAATAAAAAAAACTAGGATAATAAAAAAAAACTAGGATATCATTTCAGAAACTACATGCTAAATAGCGAATATAAAATAAAATATAAAAATATGCCAGATAGGGAAAAACTGTTTCTACAATGCACAGTTTGGCAATAAATTCTCACATAATAAAGACATTATATAGGGAAAAATGTCTTGAAGGGAAAATTAATGCTTGCTATTTTTTTTTGGTCAGTCCTGCGGCCTGAACTCTAGGCCTGGGCACTGTCCCTCAGCTTTTCAAGGCAGGTACTCTACCATTTGAGCTACAGCACCACTTCTGGCTATTTCTGTTTATGTGGTCCTGAACAATCAAACCCAGGGCCTCATGAATGCAAGGCAAGCATAGAACCACTGTTCTATCTTCCCAGCCCAATGCTTGCTAAATTTTATGACAAAGACATAAACATTATGCTCTATCATTTGTGTATCACAACAAACATTTTCTCATCAGATACAAACATTGGACCTCTTCATAATAATGTTTTTACTCATTATATTTTCCTCTGTTGGAATTAACTCTCACCTGGACATTTTTACCCATATTCAGCTTCTTCTGACTATATAGTTTTCTCCTGTTCTCTACTGCGGGTCCTATAAAGGTTGAAGACACTTGCTTTTATATGGCATTCTATGTTTAAAACCATCATAAGTCTATCCTTGAATATAAAATCTTTAAGCACAGTACATGAAAAACTCAAGAAGTTAAAAAGATGAAATAATCGCAGAAACACCATTAATGGATATTTTTGTGGGGGGTTATGCTAGCTATGACAGAACCTTCTTAAAACAAGTAACAGGATTTGAGTGGTTGTATAATTATAGGATTAGTTTGAATTCATTACAGGATATGACTTTCAGATAACATCTGCAAAGACATCACATTCACAGAGAGGAGGGAGGCAGGGAAGGGAGTCATCTGAGGGATATACAAACAATATGTAAAGTAAATAATGAATCTTTCATTTCAGTTAATATGTAGTATGGGACGAGTGCATTGTAGGTAGCAAGTTTAAAAAATTCTTAAGAGAGGTCCACATGTCAGTAAGGTTTATTGTTTTGGGTGAGCATACTAGTGTCAATTATTGACAAGATGATGTCACTGGAAGCTGATGATCATCTTCTCTCTACCAAGTCACTTCCCAGACAGAGAGACTTCAATTTCAATGTGCTGGGAGCATCAATGAATAAAGTGAGCACTCTGATTAACTCATGGAGACATTTCATGTAGTAATGTATTTTGTTCTTCAACACTTTTTGTTTTGTTTTAAGAATTACATTTTCAAAAAAAAAAAGTCCCATGACACTCTCATCTTCAAATAACCACCAGAAAACCAGAAGTGGTGCAGTGGCTCAAGAGGTCGAGTGCTTGCCTTGAGCTGAAGAGCTGATGGACAGCACCCGGCCCACAGTTCAAGCCCCACAACTAACAAAATAAAATTTTAAAAAAATAAAAAATAAAATACAAATAAATCATTCCCAAATAGCAAGATAAATAAGTGGATTTTTGAATTGTAGATTTGTGTAGATAAATTATGGTTAATTTGGGGCTAGGAAGGTGGCTCAGTGGTAGAGCACTTGCCTTGCATGCATGAGGCCCTGGGTTCGATTCCTCAGCACCACATAAGCAAAAAGAAAAAAAAACGGAAGTAGCGCTGTGGCTCAAGTGGTAGAGCGCTAGCCTTGAGCTAAAGAGCTGAGGGACAGCGCCCAGGCCCAGAGTTCAGGCCCCACAACCGGACCCCACCCCCCAAAATTTAACCCCTCTGTACAGTATTTTCACAATAAAAAATAATAATTTTCCCAACACTAACATTTACTAGAGTCAAGTTTTGTTGGTTTATATAATTACTTGATTTTCTCTGGCTACTACTGTTAAATGGTGAGCATACTGAATATTTTTAATGCTCATGTAAGAAAATTGACATTCAAATATAATGCATTCCTGGTAAAGAGTTCACTTCCTCTTTTGTATAGTTGATTGTAATTTCTGGGATTTGACTTTTAGGGGTAACTTATTTACAAAAGCAGACTTCTTTCCTCATCATAGAAGTATTACTATAAGTTGTTTATAAAAGTATAACTCAATTCCATTTCATCAGGCAACATCCTATTTTTAAATTTCTGGTGCCTAATGAGGTGAACTGTGGAAATGACACATAAGGATTTTGAATATTGACGTGGCTTATATATAAGAACTTCAGGTGAAAATGAATCTATTCACAATAATGCTAACCATGATCATAGTGCTTTAAGTAGTTGTCTTTGTTAATACCATTAGTAATTATTAGGATATATTTTGCTGAGTTAGTAATATTTTGGTAAATTTTAAATTGAGTGAAGGCATTTTCACTCTACATATTTCTTTAGAATCTCACCCTACATCAAATTTTTGCTAAAGACTCCTATTATCTATTTGTAAAAGCATCACCAATTAAATATGATCATAGCTAAATTTCTTTCATTATCTTTATGTTCCCACACTGCTATCTTGGTCAATAAATAAAGAATAACACTGTTTTTTTCTTATTCTCTTAATATATATCACTGATGTGATTTTTACAACAAAATTCTCTCATGGTAATTAAATATTTAATTAAGTTACTGTATTCTAAAACAACATTTTCCTAAGGATAACTTAATAAAGTCGTAACTACCTCCCTTTTTTAAGATTCACAGCTTCCAGTGTGTTCATTCTCAATTTTCTGAGGCCCTTAAAAAAGTCTTCACATTATATTGGGAAGTAAACCCAAAATCTAGCCATTTTTTTCTGACTCTATCTGTTTATTTCTCCAGAGATACTTTTAAAATTCTTTCCTTTACACTCAATCCCAGGTTATCTCCCAGTGACTTTCATTCACTTCCCCTTATACTGGCCTTTTTACTTTTTTTTTTCTTTTTCCCCCCTGCCAATCCTGAGGCTTGAACTCAGGATCTGGGCACTGTCCCTGAGCCTGTTTGTGCTCTAATGCTCACTGGTTGAGCCACAACACTACTTCAGGCTTTTTCTGGGTAATTATTGGAGACAAGAATCTCATGGAATTTCGTGCCCGAGTTGGTTAGGAACCCTTACGCTCAGATCCGCCTGAGTAGCTAGGATTATAGGCATGAGCCACTGGTACCAGGCTCACATATAGTTGTTTTTTGTTTGTTTGCTTGTTTTTGTTTTTTGTTTTCTGTTTTTCATTGTTGTGGCTGTTTTGGTTGGCCTTAGAGCTTGAACTCTGGGCCCATGTGCTTGTACTCTACCACTTGAGCCACAGGGCCACTTCCGGTTGGTTTTCTGGTGGTTTATTGGAGATGAAAGTTTCAGAGACTTTCCTGCCTGGGCTGGCTTTGAACCATGATCCTCATATCTCAACCTCCTGAGTAGAAGATTACAGGCGTGAGCCACCTGAGCCTGGTTTACATTTACTTCTTACTTAAGCTTTATCCTCAGTACATTTTGGGCACATAGGAAAGACTTCCAGAAGGTAGTGTTCTTTGGTGTCTGCATCAAATCGGCAGTCAAATGCCTATTGAAATTTAGGAATTCCCCTAACAAATCCAAATACTATCATTTCATTTTTCACTTTTCTAGACATGGTAAATAGCTGGAATATCTAAAAACCAAACTTTATGTATATTGTCTATTTGGTTTCTATGTGTCCATGTAGGTGCTTACCAATTAAAAGACTTTGGTACTTTACTTTTTTTTCATTTTTTAAAATATAATTTAATAGTCTCAAGGAATTTTATGTTGTTTTTTGTTTTTTGTTTTTTTTTTTTCCATCTTTTCACAGTGTTTTATTCTGCAATCCAGATTGGTCTCAAATGAATATTCCTCTTACCTTAGCCTTCCAAGTTCTATGATGACATGTGTGCACCATGACTCCCTGGTCACTTAAGACAATTTTGCAGTAAAGTAACTAAGGTTCAGAAAAATGCAAAACTAGAATGGAAACCTGGTTCATATTAGACCACTCTTATTGTCCACCTAACCAAGAATTTACTAAGTCTGTTTAAGATGGCTTTGTGTCCATTACATTGGTATAATTAATTTTTTGCCCTGTACTCAGCAATATATTCTGATTAAACAACATGAACTGTGTTGTTTCAGTTAATTGCACTATATAACAGATAAAAATTAAGTGGAAGGAAATTTTTACAATAGGATGCTTTTATTCTCAGACATTTTAGATCCATTTAACATTGAAAGTTGAAAATTTAAAACAGTATTTCTAATGAAGCAAATCTATGTCAATATGCATAGCAAAACAAACTAGAAAATGACTCCAAATTAATCATTATCATAAATAAAACCCTATTGCTAAAGACAATTTGGCTGCCCCAGAAAGTGGAAATTACTTTTCCTTAGCCAAAAAATTATTAAGTGGATAGACTATGACAAATGTCAAAGATGTAAATGATTTTGACATTGTTCTATGTACATCTAAACACCAAATCTGGAATACTTATGCCTTGGAATATTTTCACATGGTTAATAAGGGGTAACATCAAAGAATTTTTAAATTTAGCATTCTTCTATAGGAAAAGCTAATTTTACTATAGAGAATTATATGGTGTTAATTTCATACAGATATTTTACATGTGTCTTTCTTATTTCAATTTTATTTAACCTGTCAAAAATATTCATTCAAACAAAGATAATTTTTACATTTGAAGTATCTTATTGTTAGAGAGTTTAATTTAGTTTAATTGCATATTATTTAACAAATGTAAAAGGTTGTTAACTTTTTAACTCAGGTCAAATATGCACTTAATATTTTTATTCACATTTGAACCATGAAAATTTATTCCTTCCTTTGCAGCCAATGTATATTTGTTTTTAACTTATTCTTAGATATGTTTTGTTATGAAAAAATCTAGTATTTAAGTATTTGTATCTAATTGAATTACCTTTATTTTAAAAACCCTGAATGATGTGCTAATCTATTTTTTTCATATAATCAGATGATTCTTGCAAACTGACTTGTGAAAATGGAGGGAGATGCATTTTAAATGAGAAGGGTGATTTAAGGTGTCACTGTTGGCCTAGTTATTCAGGAGAACGATGTGAAGTTAACCACTGTAGTAACTACTGTCAAAATGGAGGAACGTGCGTACCATCAGTTCTGGGTAAATATCTGAGCATTTTTGCAAATTTAGATCACTTGTATTTTTATATGTGAAATATTAAATGCTTTGTATTACAAGTATTACAAATATAATATACTATAAATACAATAAAGATATAATTTGTGAATTCCCAAATTCAGTGCAGAGGGGCATTATGCAACTATTAAATTTTAATCTATGTGCATTTACCTTTACTATCACGAATTCAAATTTAGTTAGTCAAATGGAAAATTAAATGTATACAGTCCTTACATCCCCTACATGGTTACATTTTTATCCTCCAGAGTGTTCTCACTGTCTTCCTTGCTTATGGTATTCTTTGAAATACTTAGCATAAGGCCAAATAAAGAATAATTTTCGAAGAAGTTTAGTGACATATTTATGACTTACAACTCATTGATGATAAATGTATTTCAAGTACTTAATAGTACTTTTAGATATATTTAAACCAATAAACCACCTAAAATGATAAAATATGACTGTGTTCAATCTCCAATGGATTTAATTTGTTTGCCCTGTTTTGGATCCTGAATTGAATACGTGATCATCGCAAATGTAATATTGTCTTCAAATCATTCATGTAGATCTTTCCCTATTAAATTTATTAACTATATATTTATTACCTTTAGGGACACAAATTATTTGATCTTGAATTCCATAGATTATATATGTTCAAGAAAAATCTATTTTAATTTACCAATAATAATTCATTGTTGAATAATTATGAATTCAACCTGAGACATAGCCATGTAGTTTATTGTCTTATAGAGTGGAAAATTTACTAATATGATATCTAATTAAGTAATTTACAAGGCTATTTTCACTTTTAAAAGTGTGGTTTTATAAAAACATTGCTTAGTATTACAGACTGTAGAAACTCATTATCTCCACACAAATGTTAAATTGTTAGACAAATCCCAGTGGGCAATTCATGGATTTATTCATCATTGGTTTACTTACAGTTAAGCCTTTTGGCAAATTCCTGTGTGGACACTATATAACTAGGGCTTGGGGCAGCCTTAATTAAAATTTATAAGTTTATGACAGTTGTGTAGAACAATAATAGTTGAACAAAGGAAATATCACCAGTTAATTAAAAGAACACATCTGAGAGGCATAATTAAATTTTTGCATGTACAAATGATTTTGTCTCAGTATTTAAAAAAATAATGTACTATACAAATATGTATTCATATAATAAGATACTATAAGATGAAATGAGTTGACATTGATTACATAATAGGTATATTTTAGATAATATTTGCCTTGAGAAAATTAGTGGAGTAAAAAATGATTAGTCAATCATTCCATTGCTGAATAAAAAGACTCATTTAAGGAAATCTTCATGTATTATTAATATTATTAAGAGATATTAATGTGGCTATTATATTTACAATTATATTTGCATAATTAATATTTACTTCCTAAGATATTTTTGCTGCTTGATATTTTTCTTATTCTGAGGATTCTCTTATTTTAAACTCCAAATATTTATTTCAAATTGGATCAGGTTTCCTCTGAAGCTGGTTTAAAGGAACAGAGTAGGATTTGAATTTCTAAAAAAAATAGTTACAAACTTTTAAAATATCTGCAATTATTCAGAGAAAACAGATATCAAATTAGAAAATTTGAAAATATACAAAAGCACCATTTGCCACATCAAACATGATTGCATGGAGGAAGCAATTTGTCATAGCTGTACTCTTTAAGTGAATACAACAGGAAGAAAGCAGAAGCCTTCTCTGCCTCCACATCTATGAAGTTTGGAAGTGAATATTTATTCCCATTTGTGAAGCAGGACAATGAATGTATTCTTGTTTTGAAAAATAATTATAAACTTCTGTATAAAATGGGAGGCTCTTTATGGCAGAAGATAAGTGGATGGAATTAATTATTCTTCCTATTCACTCAAATTCTTTCTCTGCAGGCATCTGCCCCAAATAAGGTAGTAGATTTATTGAAAGACAATTTAAGTTAGCAATTTTTGGAAACATTTTAAGAATTATAATAGTCATAGATTTATTGAAAGATGAGTTAAGTTAGCAGTTTTTGGAAACACTTTAAGAATTATAGTATTCATTAGACTTATGAATTGAGCTGCTGATTCTTTGGAGATTTAATTTTCCAAGCTCTTCATACATTCTGGATAGTAGGCTATTATATTGATGTATAGGTGGCAATATTCTCCCTTCTGTAGGCTGGGGGATTTTGTTTATTAGCTATGTCTTTTGCCATACAGAAATGTTTCAGTTTGATACAATCCTATTTATCAAAACTTTCTTTGAGTTGATGTGCTTTTGGATCTGGCCTGTGCCAAAAAATTCTAGTATATCTCCTACTTGTCCCTGTAATAGTTTCATGAGTTCAGGTCTTGAATTGATACTGGTAGAAGGTAGGGATCTAGTTTCAGTTTTCTGTAGGTAGATTCTGGTCAGGATTCAGTATAAATCCCATATAAAGGCTGTATCAAGGGTCAAATAAGAAACACAAAAAATGGGTATGGAGTGGTATGGAGTAAAGCAGAAATTGGGGAGGGAATGAAGTCAATCGTCTAATGTGTATCTTATAAAATTAAGAAAAATGAGGGAAAAGATAGATTGAGAGTGTGATTGAGAATGTTGAAAGAGGTAACACTGCTCAAGATACATTGTGTTCATAATCTGCTTTGTTAAAAGGCAAATACTTTGTACAACTACTTAAAGATAATAATTTTAAGATTAAAAATATGAAAATTATTGAAGTGCTGAAGGTTTTCAAATCAGATTAGATTGTTTTCAAATCAAATTAGATTGTGGATTGTTATGGTCACAAACCATGTTTTTAAACTATCAATTTTTTATTGTTATTATAAAGGTCATGTACAGAGGGGTTCAAATTTCATAAGTCAGGTCGTGAGTACATTTCTTTTTGAACAGTGGCACCTCTTCCCTCATTTTCTCTGTTTTCCCTTTTGACACCCCCTCACTAGTTCATTGAGTATCACTGCTTCATTTGTTCACCTTTGTTTTCCCACTATTTCTGAACTCCTCCTTATACTCCCTCAAATAGATAAACTTACATACAAGAGAAAAGATACAGAAAACAAAAAGAGACAAAAGAGAAAAACAATAAAACCAAAAAGCAAAACAACAAAAACCTCTTGTTTCCATTTCTTGGGGTTCATTTAAATAAACATATTTTTTTATAATCATATGCACATAGCTATTGAGTCTTTCTGATCCTCTCCTAATATCCTCCTTTAGTCTCACTATATGAATGCTTAGTGTTTTGTGTAATACATCATGTGTGTAAACAACAAATCTTCCTCTATTTATTAAATGACTGGTGTTTTAAATTGAAGTTTTATGTCCTAATGTCTTTAATGTAGGTTTTTATTTTCATTTATTTTTATTTTGCCTATACTGAAGTTTAAACTCAGAGCCTTGTATGTCCAGCTTGCCTGCCTTGTGCTCTACTATTTAAGCCATGTCTTCAGCCCGATTCTTTTTTTTTTTTTTTTTTTGGTGGTCATGGGGCTTGAACTCTGGTCCTGTGTGTTATCCCTCAGCTTTTCAGCTCAAGACTAGCGTTCTGCCACTTGAGCCACAGCACCACTTCCAGTTTTCTGATGGTTTATTGGAGATTACAGTCTTACGGACATTCCTACCTGGGCTGGCATTGAGCCTTGATCCTCAGATCTCAGCTTCCTGAGTAGCTAGGATTACAGGCATGAGTCACTGGCACCCAGCCAGCCCTGCTTTTTGCTAGTTGTTTTGGAGATGGAGTCTTACTGACTTATCTCCCTCTACTGACCTTGAACCATGATACTCTGGATCTTAGCCTCTCTGGTAGCTAGTAGTACAAGTGTGCCATGTTCCTAAATGTAGATATTGATGTACCTAGAAAGTATTTTATTCATCTCTACTGGTATTTTTATGAATTCAAAATTATAATCAGGGATGGCCAAATTGAAAACAAAAAGGCCATATAACTCAAGACATAAATGACATTGGATTATATGACTGACATTCAAGCAGAAATAAAGGCATAATAAGCAAAAGAAAAGGCAAATTTTCTGCACATATGGAGGGGTTGAAGACAAGAAATGGGTCATTCCATTAATGTATGGACTGAAGGAGCATTTCCAAAACTCTATTTGAAGAAAATATTAAAGGCTCAATCCCTGTATTCAGCAATTATGAAAATTGAAAGCGAACAAGTTTTCAAAAGTATTGGTCCTTTGTCTCAATAAAGGGTCATTTAAAAATACTTATTAAGGAGATAATAAGTTAATAAAGATATAAATTTTAAATTAAAGACTTCAATGTTATTTAAAATAATACAAAACAAGAATTTCAAAATCCCACATTTCACATATGACATATCTGAGGATGAATAATATATGGGAAATATAGCCTGTATTATAAATTATTTAGTACTATAAAATTCTTACTGAAGTTTAAAGATGAAAGGAACTACAAAGACTTCCTGTGCAAAATTAGTATACAGAGAAAAAGAAACCTGTTATATACTATGAAGTTAATGGGAAAATGTATATATAAAATGTCTACAAATAAGCAACCACAACCTCAAATTATACAACTGGATTTCTTGATGAATATCTTGCCAAATTATTGCCACATGAACAACATAATAAAAGGAAGCTCAACTCTAGTTAAGAACTGAGTCCAGAGTATGAATTTATAACATTTATCCTGCTGCCCTTTGAAAGGGACATACAGAGTATGCCCCTTTCAGTAAACATAGATTTCTTTATAAAATTGAGTTAGAGAACAAAACAATGTCAACTATAGAAATGGAAGAAAG
Organism: Dipodomys ordii; assembly: GCF_000151885.1. Lineage (NCBI taxonomy): Eukaryota > Metazoa > Chordata > Mammalia > Rodentia > Heteromyidae > Dipodomys > Dipodomys ordii. The sequence goes on from NW_012267342.1 coordinate 5,877,934, forward strand.
CAATGTTAATTGTGCTTTAGATTTTATATAAAATGCATTACATTCCCTACACCCTTTCTCCTATTCTGCTCATTTTCAGATTTAGTTTTCCTTGTGACATACATTGTGTAAGGGCAGCAGTGTGATAGGCAAAAGAGTATTTATGAAAGGAAAAAGCATAGTTATGTATGTACGGTTCAGCAAATGCTAAACTAAACAAATTCTGGTTAAAGGACATTTAATGAAAATGTTTTATTATTTTAGCTATTTACAATAATCTTTCCAAAATAGCTATCTTTTTTTTGGGGGGGTCCGGTCGTGGGGCCTGAACGCTGGGCCTGGGCGCTGTCCCTCAGCTCTTCAGGTCAATGCTAGCGCTCTACCACTTGAGCCACAGTGCCACTTCAGGCTTTTTTCTTTTTGCTTATGTGGTGCTGAGGAATCAAACCCAGGGCCTCATGCATGCAAGGCAAGTGCTCTACCACTGAGCCACCTGTCATTTTTTTATATTATATAAAGCAGATATAGTTACATTTAAAAATGACTACATGAGAAACAGATTTTTCTCAATATTTCTGTATTTTCCAAATATCCCATAATTAATTGCTATTACATAATTAAAAGTTATTATTAAAATAAAATAATGACTAGTATTATTAAAACTGGGGGCCAGATGCAGTGACAAAAACCTGTGATTCCAGCTATGCTGCATGAGAGGCTAAAGATGATGATCCGTTACTCTCCCTCAGTAAAAATGAGATGTAATCCAAAAGATAAGTTAAATCTAAAGTGGTTTGGAGCAGGTCTCAAATAGTTGAATGCTTGTCTAGTAAGTACCAGGCTTCAAGTTCAAACCTCAGTATCACACAGAAAATAATTTAATTAAGAATGGTATCATCAGAATCATGATAATACATATTGGCTGATTAACTCTATTGCTGGTTCTTGAATCCTTATAACAAACCTATGAAAAAATGGAAATAGTATACTCTAATTCTGCTACTGGCTTTCTGAGTATGTTAGTGGTTTGGACTGTATGGAGAGAACAATCCTAAGTTTCTCATGAGGTCTAGAGATTCTCCAGGCTAACGTCAGAAAGGCTTGAGTTGGCTTACAGAATAGACAAAAATACCCCAGTCTTCTTTCCACAGTGCTGGCTGGAAATGAACTTTCCTGGAGTATAAATAGATTGTGACCTATAATTTGAAACATCAGAATATATTAAGGAGTCTCTGTAAGAGAAGTTAGATAAAGCATGAAATTGTTCCTTTTCTTTGTAGGCTTTATTAAATAAATTTTCTGTAATTTTTGTGATACTTAAGACATCTCGACAGCTGTAGTTAACTACCTAAAATTATTTATAAATGGGCACTGGCTTTCATTCCAAAGCAATTTTACATGAAGGGGGTAAGTAGAAGGTCAAATATCTTTATTGAAAAGACTAACACTTTTTAAAGCACCCGAAGGGTTTTTTGTTTGTTTGTTTGTTTTAATCAGATGAATCTCTTATCTGTCTGCAGTCAAGACAGATTTCTATAAGGAGAGTGAGTTTTGCAGTCAAGAGAATGGTTTTGATTGTTTCAATTGTTTCAAATGGTTTCAGTGGTTGCAGTTTTGCAACTAATTGAATGATGCTATTGACAATTGCCCCTCCATTTATTGTTTCTTGAGCCACAGCACCACTTCTGGTTTTCTGGTGGTTAATTGGAGATAAGAGTCTCCCGGACTTTTCTGCTGGGGCTGGCTTTGAACCGTGATCCTCAGATCTCGGCCTCCTCAGTAGCTAGGATTACAGGTATGAGCTACCAGCACCTGGCTAAATATATTCTTTAAATACAGACATCCACTAGTCTTACATTTTGTTAGGCAAAAAAATCAACATAGTATGCATTCATTAAATTTAAATGATGATGCATTATTTTTGAAGAAACAAGTGTCAATATCGATCTACATGATTAATTAAGAAAGAACATTAATTCTAAAATTCTTAACAAACCTACATTGGTTGTTACATTGAACAAAGCATAAAATTTTAGTAGTAAATTCTAAACATAAATATAATAAAAATACTTTATTGTAGTGATTGTTCTATTTTGGATGCACAGTAAATTCTAGGAAGTTTGGTAAATTCCTTGGATATATTGCTCAATTTCTGTTTGTCTGATGCTGATAAATTTTAGCATCTGCAGGTATAACCTATACTGTTCCAAAGATGTTGCTTCTTACTACAAACAACAGCAGTACACTCCCTTCTCAGACATAGCTAACCAGAAAGGAGATTAGTAGGTCATTTATCCAATGATAAGCTACAGACAATATATGCAATGTCACTTAAGAGAGGCTAAAGATGTTATTCATTTAGTTACTTATCAATGATTGCAAGGATTATCTTGCTCAATATCAATTATATATTTGTTCATTTGAACTAATACATGTGGATTATCTTATTTATTTTTAAATGTTATTTGTGAAATAATTTCTGTACAGCTCACTTTTATTTTTTTGGTGATCAATTTTTTTATTGCAAAGGTGATGTATAGAGGGGTTATAGTTCCTGACTCCTCTCCTTGTTAAGTTACAAAGTTCATTTACAACTTATTTTTAGACACTACATTTTTTTGGGATAAGTCATTGTGATATAAATGAAATTAAAATTACACTATGGTTGTTCACAATATTTACTTATAAGCATTACAGTGTATATTCCTTAACAACATGTATTAGTGATTATAAATAGAGATTTTAGTTACTTCTTCTCTCTGTTTGGCATCAGTTATAATTGGTGATTCAGGTATATTGGAATCATTTATTTTATTCAGTTTGTTATGAAAAACTTTATACACATCTAGTTTGTATTCACCTATGAACATAAATACTATTAATAATTTAAATTAAGCTTCATTTATTGTGTGCATATGCATTAGGAACATCCTGGAAAAAGGAAATAATAAGATATATATATATATATATATATATACATTAATATATTATTTGAGAAGGTTCTTTAGGGAAATTAGCTTGGTGTTTATAGAACTTGAGAAGACCAAATATATACTATCTGCAGAGCTGAGAATCAGGAAAGCCAGGGTAGGTTGATTTTTTTTAAAAAAGCATATCTCAGGTAAATAAAAGTTTGAACTTCCTCCACATTCTTGTTCTCTTTGGGCCCTTGATAGACTGGAAGATACTCACAAATCTGGTGAGGGTGGATCCCGTTTACTCAGTCTGCTGATTTCAGTGTTAACCTCTTCTAGAACTCTCAGACAACAATGACATTTTACCAGACAATAGACCTGTATAGTTAACTATGACAACATGTATTTGACAATCTTGCTAGCTAATATACAGGGTAAAATTTGAATATGGAATAGATACAACTAAGGAAGAACCTATGGTCTAGTGAAATCATGGGTGCCAGTGAATTTGATGAGAAGAATGCTTTATTTTTGCAGTGTAGGAGGAGATATTAAGTTACTGAGTTGTGAGATGTGCACATGAGAACACACACATAAATGAAAATGAAGGTCTGAAATTTAGGAGATAGGATGAGCCTTGAGTTCAGAGATAATTATTAGAATCATAACAATTTAGTTGTATCGCCAGAGCAAAGTTTACATCACTTTCTCCTCCTCCCCCTCCTCCTCCTCCTCTTCCTAGCTTTCCCCCTCTTCCTCTGCTTCCTCCTCCTCCTAAGCTTCCTTCACTTCCTTTTCTTGTGTCAATACTCAAATTTGGAACATGAGCACTGAACACTGTCTTTTAGCCTTTTTCCCCCCAAGGCTAGTACTGTACCATTTAAGTCACAGCTCCACATCTGGAGCTAGCCTGATTCAGGAACTTTATCTCAGATCTCAGCTTCTTGAGTAGCTAAGATTATATACACAAGCTTCTAGGGTCCAGCAAAGTTCAAATTTTTAAAGCAATACAAGTAGAAAATGTAAAGTTAATTATAAAGAAAAGGTCAGGGAAAAAATAGGTACATCAAAGATTATGGTATCTTAAGAGTCAAGTGAAAATAGATTTCTAAGGTTTAGTAAATTGTGAAACTTTGGAGGAAAATTGAAAAGAGAAAATTGAAAGAAAAAAATCAGGGGATTTAATAAAGAAGAAAGTAGTAAAGAGGAAACGAGCATCATATACCAAACTTACTTTTTAATTTTTTTATTGTGATGATACTGTACAGAGGGGTTACAGTTACATGAGTAAGGTAATGGGGACATTTCCTATCCAGCATTGTTACCTCCTCCTTTGTTTTTCTCCCATCATCCCTTCTCTCACCACCTTCCAAAGTCCTCCATCCCCACATGCCTGAAGTTATAAAGTTCATTTTCAATGTAGTGTCTTGTACATCTCATTGTTACAATAGATCAACTTGTATCCTTGATTTAGCATTTTGTTATTTCCCTTCCCTCCCCAAACTAGAACAATGTATGTACAAGATGCAGGGCACTGTAATCAAATACAGTGAAAACAGGGATTATACCATGGGGGAAGAGCATATAAAAGAAATAAAAAAAATCAAACAGTACATTGTAATTACATTAAAAACAACAGCAAAAAAAGATAAAACCCTCTTGTGTCCTTATCTTGGGGTTCATTTCACTTAGCATCATCTTATATGGTCATAGGTACATAGCTTTGGACCTTTTTTGCTTGTCCTAGACATACACTAGTTATTGAAAATAAGAGAAACCATGGAACCTATTTTTCTTTGGGACTGGCTTAGTTCACTTAATAATTTTTTTCCAAATCTTTCTATTTCCTAAAATACAGTCTAATGTCATTCTTTCTGATGGAGGCATAGAATTCCATTGTGTATATATACCATATTTCCTTAATCCATTCTCTACTGAGGGACATCTGGGTTGGTTCCATATCTTACCTGTGTTGAATAATGCTGTGATAAACATAGTTGTGCAGGTAGCTTTAGTATAGCCTTGTTTATGAATCTTTGGATAAATGCTCAGAAGTGGGATTGCTGGGTCATAAGGGAGTTCTATGTGTACTCTTTTGAGGAGCCTCCATACTGCTTTCCAAAGTGGTTGAACAAGTTTACATTCCCATCAAAAATGCAGTAGGGTTCCCTTTTAGCCCCCTCTCCTCCAGCATCCATTGTTACTTTCGTTCTTGATTATAGCCATTCTAACTGGAGTGAAGTTGAATCTCAATGTTGTTTTGATTTGCATTTCTTTTTTGGCTAGAAAATTGTGTCTATTGCATTCTTATTTCCTCTTCAGAGAAGTCTCTCCCTCTCTAGATCCATTATTAATCAGGCAGTTTTTTCTTTGAGGATTTGTTGTTGGGGGATTTAATTTTTTGAGTTCTAAGTATATTTTAGATATGAAGCCCTTGTCTGTTGTATGGCTAATGAAGATCTTCTCCCAATCCGTGGGCTTCCTATTGATCTTGATAGCGTCCTTTGCCATGCAGAAAGAAGATCTGCTGTTTGATGCAACCCCGTTTGTCCCATTTATCCAAACTTTCTTTCATTTGTTGTGTTTCTGGGTCTTCATTAAGAAAATTTCTGTCTGTGCCACTGAGCCCTAGAGTTTCTCCTATTCCTTCCTGTAATGAATCTGCTTTGACTCCAAGGTCTTTGATCCATTTGGAGTTGATTCTGTTGCAGGGTGATATATAAGGAGCTAGCTTTAGTTTTCTACCGGTGTTTAACCAAGTTTTCCAACACCATTTACTGAAGAGGCTGTCTTTCTTCCATTCTATTTTTAAAATCTCCCTTATTGAAGATTAGGTGGCTATAGGTTTGTAGGTTTATTTCTGGGTCTTTGATTTTATTCCATTGGTCCTGAGGTCTGTTCTTGTGCCAGTAACAACCTGTTTTGATTACTATGGCTTTGTAGTAGAGTTTGAAATTTGATATTGATATCCCCCCAGCATTGTTCTTTCTGCTAAGGATTGTTTTTGCTATTTGGGATATTTTATAGTTCCATATGAATTTTTGGATTGCTTCTTCTATTTCATTAAATAATGAGGTTGGGATATTAATAGGTATTGCATTGAATTGTAGATAGCCATATTCATACTGCTAATCCTCCCAATCGAGGAACATGGGAGGTTTTTCCACTTCCCTAGATCTGCTTTAATTTCCTTTTTCAAATTTTTAAAGTTTTTATCAAAGAGGTCCTTTGATTCTTTAGGTAATTCCTAGATATTATATTTTGTGTGTGTGTGTGGGCTATTACAAAAGGAATTGCTTTTCTTATTTCAGCCGTGCTCTTCTTGTTATTGGCATTCAGAAAAACCATTGATTTTTGGAGGCTAATTTTATATGCTGCTACTTTGCCAAAGTTTTGTATCACATCGAGTAACTTGGGAGTGGAGTTCATGGTTTCTTTAAATATAAGATCATGTCATCTGCAAAGAGGGAAAGTTTTACTTTATCTTTCCTTATTTGGACCCCCTTTATGTTTTCATCTTCTCTTATTGCTCTAGCTAGTCATTCTAATACTAAACTGAAGAGTGAACATCCTCATCTCATTCTTGAATTAAGAGAAATAGCTTTAGCTTTTTGCCATTAAATATAGTGTTGGCTGTAGGTTTGTTATATGCAGCCTTTATTATATTGAGGAATGTTCCATGGATTCCTAGTTTTGTTTTGTTTTGTTTTGTTTTCCCAGTGCTTTCATCATAAAGAGTGTTGGATCTTGACATCTACTGAGATTATTATGTGGTTCATATCCTTCTTCTTGTTGATATGATGAATTATATGAATTGATTTTCATATATTAATCCAGCTTTGAATCGCTAAAATGAATACTGTTTGGTCATAGTGTATGATGTTTTTGAAGAATTTTTTAAGTCGATTGGCCAAAAATTTTTTGAGAAGTTTTGCATCGATGTTCATCAAAGAAATGGGTCTATAGTTCTCTTTCTTTCATGGGTCCCTGCATGGTTTGGGGATGAGGGTTATGATGGCTTCATTGAAAGAATTTATTAGTAAACTTTCAATTTCATTGAAGGATTCGAGGAGTATTGGTGTGAGTTCTTCTTTGAAGGCCTTGTAGAATTTCGCTGTAAATCCATCCTGTCCTGGGCTTTTCTTAGGTGGGAGGTCTCTTATTACTATTTCTATTTTGATGCTTGATAAGAGTCCGTTAAGTTGGTTTAAATCATCTTTGTTTAGTGTGGACATGTCAATATTTGCTAGAAATGTGTCTATTTCTTCCAGATTCTCAAGCTTATTAGCATAAAGTTTTGAGAAGTATGCCCTTATATTGTTCTGAATCTTGGTTATTTCTGTGGTGATGTTACCATTCTCATCTCTGAGTTGATTTGGGTGTGTTCTTGTCTTTTTCTTATAGGATTTGCTAAGGGTCTGTCAATTTTGTTATTTTTTTTTGAAAAACCAACTCTTTGTTGATTTATAGCTAGCTCCTGAGACACACAGTGTAGCCTGGAGCCATTCTCAAGATTTGCATGTACTGAGTTTCCCATTGTTTTTCTTTGACCCTCTGCAGCTGGGGCTGCTGCCTTTGCCACAGAGGGGTGGGGTAGCCCCTGGCTCTGTTTACCCAGTGAAGAAGTCACCTGGCCAAGGGTGTCACTTGCATTGAGTGAGAAGAGCAACTTTCCCAAGAGGTGGAGCTGAGCCCCACAGGTCAGTTCCCTTTGACCTGTTGAATGGCTCTTGTCTTCTTCCAAGGCCTGAGTTACATGCTACCTGCTCTGGCCCAGTCTTTGTTAGTATCAAAGATGGAGTTCTTCTCTGGTGGTGGGGGAAGGGCTACTTTTCTCAATGCTGCTACTGTTGAGGAGTGAGGATGTCTTGTGGAGTACTCCCACCTTTTCCTTTGTTTCTGAGCCATCCAAGTTCTGTGACTGGCTGTGGCCAGCAGGATGAAGATTTCCTCTCCTTGCCAGTTCTTGTTGGTGGTAAGTAGAATTTGTTCTCACACTGTCTCTGGCACCTCTGTCCCAGGCTCTGTGTGTTGGTATGGTGGCCATGGCAGCAGCAGCCACCTCCGCTGCTGCAGACACCAGCAAGTGCAAGAATCTGTCTCCTTAACCAAGCTCCCTGAATTTTCCCTCTCAGGCCAAACTCTCTGTACTATGATGGCATGTGTGACTCTCTAGCCTTGGACTTTTCACTGGAACACTAAAACTGGTTTCTAAGCAAGAGCTTGGTTAATCCCCAGCTTCTCCTCCACCATCCCCAAACTTTCTTTCTTTTTTTTGTGGGGGGGGGGTTTCGGTCATGGGGCCTGAACTCTGAGACTGGGCACTGTCCCTCAGCTCTTCAGCTCAAGGCTAGCACTCTACCACTTGAGCCACAGTGCCACTTCCGGCTTTTTTCATTTTACTTATGTGGTGCTGAGGAATTGAACCCAGTGCCTCAGTCATGCAAGGCAAGTGCTCTACCACTGAGCCACCTTCCCAGCCCCCAGCCCCAAACTTTCCTTCACACCAGAATCCATTTGTACAAGCAAAATGTTCATATCCATAAATTTAGCCTCTTTCCTTAAAACACACATCAATAAAATACATTAAGATATTATATTTTGTAAAGCAAAAAAAAAAGAATACCAGCTATAACCCCAGTGAAGGATTGGAATGTTCTTTTATGTTTGAATATTTTACTTTATAAATCTTTTGTAGAAATTGGAAGCAATACGTTTCTTTTGACAAAATAAAAGTATCTACCAAGCCTCATACTTATGCAGATGCACTGGCACATATTGATTCTTTTGCTTTTATTGTACATTATTACTTTTTAAAAAATATTCAAGAATGTCTAGAAAATAAAGAAGTATGGAGGGCCTAGTCCTCACAGTTTGAAAATGTTGAGGTCAGAGTCAAGTTGATGAGAATTGTAACTTTGTTCTGTCACTCACATGAAAAAAAATTGAGGTGAAATTTGATGACAGAGCCTATAACCTAGTGACTTAGGAAGCTCAGGTCTGAGAATTCTGGCTCAAAGTCAGACTGGGCAGAAAAGACTATGATATGGTTATCTTCACTTAAACATCAAAAAGCCAGCAGTGAAGGTGTAGGTCAAGCGGTAGGGCACAAGATTTAGGTAATAAAGCCAAACAAAAAGTGTGGCCCTGAATTTAAGCATCAGATCCTGAATAAAAAATACATTGAATTTTTCCTTTAATAATGGAGGGAAAGTGTGCAATTAGTAAAAATTTGGAATGATTTGCATAAAGTCTTATTGTACTTGTGTGAATAAAACTAAATAGTGAATGTCAGTCAATAAGAATAGGAATAATCTGAGCTAAATATAATTATATACTCTCTTTCAGCATGATAGAGCTGGAAATGCAATCTCATTAGTGATGAGTAATTCTGAACATTATCATGAACTAGGTATTATTATTATCTCCAATTTATACAGGAATATATAAGCAAAGAAGAGAGATTAATTGGTAGCAAAAGACTATGAATATCCAGGCAGTCTGAAAATGCACACAAACTCTTACAGTCTGTACTGAGGATGCTATAGAAACTAGACTGATTTATAGCTCAGAAACAGTTCCTCCCCCTCCATCCTCTGGTCAGTATATGGATACTTTTAGATTGTTTTCTCCATGGAGGTTATCAACTCCCTAGCTCTCTGACTACTGTGAATCTATACTCAAACACTGTTGTTTCCTTTTCAAATATCACAATCAAATTCTACTCCCTCAAAACTCTTTATAAATGAGTCCAGTGCAACTTGTTAGGGTGCACCCACAGAGATTCTTGAAAATATTAGAAAGAACCTGTTATACAATTCTGCAACAGATGGTTTATTTCCCATCAGCAAACAAAAGATCTGTTGTATCACCACAGAGTTTCGGCTGGATAATTGTTCTCTGAATATGAAATTTTTCACTCATCCAAAAGAAATCTTTACTTCAAAGGAAGAAAAAAGGAAGCTTTTGAAAATAATTCAGCTGGACTCTAAATGATGTGGGACATCTGCTAGCTGGGGAAGAACCTGGTCACTCTGTCCTCATTTTGAAACAGCTGTAGAATAGATGAAAGCACAGAGTCACATCCCAAGTTACTGAGGTGGAAGAATTTCCAAGTGCTTCCTCAGATACTGTTTATCTCTTTCAAAATTTCTTTCATTTCCTTTTGTTCACTCGTCATTATTAAAAGAAACTGGAAACGTAGGAGAGAAAGCTATGTATCTACAGTTTTCACATCCTACTTCTTAGTTCCGATTGTTCTAAAACACTTTGCTATCATCTATTCTCCACACACTATTTATTTCATATTTGTCTTTGCCTAATGAGTGCCACTGATATATGCTCTATTTCCCTAGTAAGTCATTCATAGGCTCTTATTGCAGAAATGGAATTAAAACTTTTGTTCTGAGCTCTAATTTCCATTAGTAACCATGTTTTAAAATTATCAACTTCTTTGCTTAATACTGATGTTTGTTCTCCTGTTTGTATCTTTATTTTTCACCACTAATGAGCAACAGAAGATACTTTGGTTCAATGTCAGTGACTGCAAAACTGAAAAAAAATAACTAAAATCAATAAGAAATTATTTTGCAGCAGAAATACTGAACATACTAAACTAGTTAGGTACATAGAATTTACCTGCTCCTTCAGGCTAAGAAAAGATATTTATCTCACACCGAATGAATTGAATATAATTTATAAGTTATAAATTGTAACAATGCTATTCACTACAATAATATACATTACTTAGTTTATTTATGGTTTTAAAGTATTTTTGACTTTGTGGAATCCTTTCAAAGTAACATTATTTATTGTATAGCTTCAATTTGTTTATTCTTTAGGATAGGTAAGTTATGTTCCTTTTTAAATTTGGAATTGTTTACTTCACTTTGGAATGCTTTTCAGAAAACATAGGCATGTGCTTCAGTATAGAATCTGTGCAGCAGATGAAAATTATACCATTTTCATGCTTTAAATCTTATTCTTGCACACATCCATTTCTCCTACATTTTTAACAATGCTTCCATATTAACAATGGTAGACAAGATGAATGGCTGCTTTCTAATGCTAGTCAACAAGTAATACTGAGTTCTGTTTAGAAGAGGCTTGTATATGACAGAACTCCTCCTCCTGCTGCTGCTGTTCCTCCTCCTCCTCCTCCTCCTCCTCCTCCTCCTCCTCCTCCTTCTTCTTCTTCTTCTTCTTCTTCTTTTTTGTTCTTTCCTACAATGTTATAAATTCTCATTCTCATTTTTTAGAACTAGTTCTTCCACATTACATTATCACCATTCATTGATAAACTAGGAATTAGAGAATTATTCCCATTACAAATATTTACAGGGCTAGGTTCAAAATACCTAAAAACTGCTTGCTTTCATTCTGCTGTTAGCTCAGACAAAACAAATAAAGAATAATTTGGAGTATGACCCATATATTTTCTGCCTAGTACAATTTACATACAACTTCTGAATTTAATAGGAACTTCTGATTCATAAGAGAATAAAAAAATATGCATGGTATTTCTTATAGGTAAATATAGTAATATTAGAAAATTAATACTCTATAAGTACAATGTGCTGAATAGAATATGTATATTTAAATAAAGTGAATTATCTAATATTAACAATGTAATTCTTTTATAACCTATATCTATTTCAAACTTCTTAAAATAGTTTCTCAATTGTAAAATGAGACTTTGTGTTGACTTGGCAGTGGTTGGGAGATTAGGACTATGCATTGGGAACTAAGATTATATTTTATATTCTAATAAAATACAATCTGTTTTGTTGCATATAAGTAGAAGAAAAGTGATTGGACATGGAAATGGAGTAAGAGTAGTACAAAGAATAACAAGTGCATAAGAATAAACATATAAGGATATATTATGCAAGTATAATTCTTTTCAAGATCTTAGTATATTTGATCTAGTTAAACCTCTTCCATTGTTCTCCTCTATTCCCCTCCCAATCCTACTCTCAAGTTGCAGGGTTCAATTTTCACATAATATAAATTGAATATAATCATTGTACTTGCTCACCTTTCCTCCTGTCATTCCTGTGCCCACCTTATTCTCATTACCCCTCCCCCCCCTCCTCAGAACATGTTTCAGCTTCCTGGTATTCATTTTATTTTTCAAAGGATTAACAACATTGGTCTTCTCTTATAGGTATACCATCCTTTAATTAATTTGTGAGTATATGCTATAACCCTGTGTTTAATTATGTTATTTGCAGGAAATGAATCGACCTAAAGTGAAGTATATCAGGTGAAGTAAATCAGAGAGACAAAGGACACATATTTTCTCTCATATGTAGAAATTAAATCCAAAATACAAACTTCGGATACTTTTTTTAAATCTAGGTTTCCTTGATAAAGAGAAAACCTGAGACCAAAGATTTTGTAGTTGCAGAACAAGTTTCAGAACAAGTTATCCACTTACATTGACCAGAAATCTCATCTTTTGGCTCTTATCCAGTGACAATTCCACAAACCTATGCCATCTAAATTTAACGATCTATTTTTCATTACTCTTTATTTTTCCCACAGGAAGACCCGCCTGTATCTGTGCACTGGGATTTACTGGACCAAATTGTGGGAAGACAGTCTGTGAAGATTTTTGTCAACATGGAGGAACCTGTGTTGTGACCATTGGGAATCAGCCCCACTGCAACTGCCCGGCTGATTACACTGGAGACAGATGTCAGTACTGTAAGTGCATGACACTCACAAAGGAGGAGTTGGCAGCGTGGTGTAATGTTCACGCTGAAAAGCCTTCTTGTAACTCTGCTCTCTTGGTTTCAGCCATTCCCTACTATTCCATTTCATTCCCTCAAGCTTAAGTACCTACTTAAATTGTTTTTTATCCCTTTCTTCATGAGTTTTTATCCTTCTTACCCATTTCCAGATTAGACTCCATGGCCCATTCCTTTTATACATGTTCAATTCTCTTGCTTCTTCTTCTTCTCTGTTGTACTGTCCTGGAAGAATTCATCCATGGATACTGTAGTCACAACTCTACCTCTGGAATCAATGGTAGTGCAACTAAAGGGAAACATAATTGTTTCTGCTGGTCTCACTTGAATTCCCAAAATAGAGCTGCAGGTATTCTCTGAAGGTTTGCCACTTCCATTCTCCTTGTCCTCAAATTACAAGAACTCCCCAATTTACCATCAAAATGTAATAAAACAGCCATCACTATCAAATATTTTATTTTTAATAAAAATGACTTTCCATTTTGCATATATTTGTTGAACTCTGTATTTAGAGACTCTGCTCATAATTCATTTTCTTTCATTAGTTATATGAATTCATTTAATCTTATGAGCATTCTAGGTATTAGTTTTATTCTTTCTTATTTACTGAAAACAATAACAAGGAGAGAGAGCCTTTGAATATCAGTCAGACAACAGTTATGAAGCCAATATTTCAACCTAGTGAATCCAACTTCAGGACACATAACCTTAAAACACAATACTTAGTATTTTATCTACAGATGATTTGTGAACTTTTGAAGACCTCAAAGAGCCTAACCTCAGTTTCTGAGGATTCTATGAAGCATATGCAATAGAAAAAAATTAACCTGCATTCACTGGAGTATCTGAAGAAATCAAAATGCCTTGTCCCTGATATTGCATGTGGCTACATCTACCAAAGTTGTAAAAGAATTTAATTTTCAATTTCTTTTTTGTTTCTGAAAGTTTATTCTTCTTGTGTGGGGCCAGGCTCTTCTTGGTATCTATAAATGCCAATACCCCCAGCTCAATAACTGTTTTTCTATCAGTGGTCCAGATTTCTTCTTTAAAAATGTCAATCTTTTAAAAACATATGTTCTAGTTACACAGGTGTCCATAATCATATCAGACTACTTCTATCGTATCACCCGCACTCATACCACAACACACAACTACCACTAATTTACTTTTAAAAAAAAATTGGTACCAGAATTTGAAGTCAGGATTTTCCTGACTTCATGTTGCCTGTTGAACTATTCTTTTATCATTGGAACCACTCCCCTAGGCTCGCATTTTTTTGAAGGTTTCTTTCACGCCTCAACCTTGGCTTGCTTTCAACTGTGATCTTTTGGGTCTTAGCTCCATGAATAACAAGGATTGCATTTGTGAGTGCCTGGCATAGCCTAAAGACTAACTTTTGTTTTATTAGGTGTGTGTGGGGAGGAGGGTCATTGGGGTTTGAACTCTGGGCTTCCCACTTGCTCTAGTTGCTGTGATGCTCTGATGCTGTTGATCTACTGCTTGAGCCATGCATTCAACTTTATTCTTTCTCTATTTTTTATTTATGACATCTTTGTTTCTTTCTCTCTCTCTCTCTCCCTCTTTTTTTAGTTGGTTGTGGGGCTTAAATTCTGGGCCTAGGAGCTGTCTCTGCGCTCTTCAGCTCAAGACAAGAGCTCTTGAACCACAGAACCATTTCTGGTTTTCCAGTGGTTAACTTGTTTCCCTTATTTGCAATAACTAGTATATGTCTGGGAAAGTAGAAAAGGCCAAAAACTATGTACGGTATGACCAGATAAGATGATGTTAAGCAAAATGAATCCCAAGATTGGGACACAAGTTTTGTTTTTTCTTGCTTGCTTGCAATTGTTTCTAACATATTTATAATTTACCATGTGATTTTTTTTTGTTTCTTTGTATGTTCCTCCCCCACAGTATAACCCCTGTTTACACTGTATTTGATAGTCAGTTCCCTGCATCTTGTATATACATTTCTCTAATTTGGGGAGGGGAAAGGAAAAAACAAAATGCTTAAATAAGGATATAGGTTGACCTATTGTTAATAATGAGATGTACAAGAAGGCATGCTGAAAACGAACTTTACAATTTAGGGGGGAAGGGAGGTGATAGTTGTGGAGGTAGAAGGGAAAGGATGGTCGGGGAAACCAAAGGAGGAGGCAACAATGTTTGATAGGAAGTGTACTCATTACTTTGCTCATGTAACTGTAACCTCGCTGTACAATATCTTTACAATAAAAACATATTTTAAAAAGTCTCATGCAAGCAGGGTGCTGGTGGCTAGCTACTCAGGAGGTTACAATCCTAGGATTGCGGTTCAAAGCCAGCCCGGGCAGGAAGTCCATGGGATTCTTATCTCCAATAAACCACTAGAAAAGCGGAAGTGGTGCTGTATCTCAAGTGGTAGTGCCCTAGCCTTGAGCTGAAGAGCTGAGGGACAGCGCCCAGGCCCAGCATTCAAGGCCCACAACCAAAAAAATAAAAAAAGTCTCATGGATTTTCCTGCCCGGGCACACTTTGAATCTCAATCTTCAGATCTCAGCCTCCTGAGATGTTAGGATTACAGATGTGAGCCATCGGTGCCCAGCTTGTGCTTTTGTTTCTGAATATTAACTAACTGTACAAAGGGATTATGATCCCAAAAGTCAGGTTATGAGTACAGTGATTCCTGGACAATGCCACCACGTCCGCTGTTCTCCATTTTCCCTATCCCCCCATCCCTATCTACAAGTAACATTGTTCATTTTTTACACAGTGTACATTGACTGCAAAAGTAGTCATTGTATAAGGACTCATGATTTCTTGTTGCTTTACAACTCTATCAGTTTTACAAGTGCTAAAGACTTGGATAGGAATAAACAACACCAAGCATAGATTCTCATTCTGGTCCATTCTAAATTTGTAACCTGTCCTTAATTCTAGAAAGACAACATGCATAACTATATCAATAGAGGTGATGCCATCCTCTCTGGCATTGAGACTATACACATGCAGGCATTTCTTTCCAAAATTATTCATGTACTCTCTATTAGAATTAACATTTCTTTCCTCTAAATTTTCCTATAACGACTTCATTTTCTTTCTTCTGACTCCGAATAATGTTACTTTGCATTTTTGTTCACTGCATTTTCCTCTATTATGGAGCCTCTTTGAAACTTTATCTATCAATGACACTTGTCAATAAATAAATAAGCAGCCACACAGATAATGAAGAGTACCGAAGAAAAGTTAATGAAAACAAACCAAGTTAGCGTACAAAATTTATCATCCGGTATGTATGTGTGGCTAACTTCATGCAAGTATGTATGTCTTTACTCTCTTTGTTCCCAATTGGCACATTATTATCCAACATGGTGGATATTTCCCCTTCTGATTGTTTTATATTGAACTATTTTTGTAAAAATCTATTGTAGAATTTTGTATTTATTATAGAAATTTATATTTTTGTGAAGGGTGAATTTATTTGGCTCATATTTTAATTGAAAACATAATAGAATCATAGTATACAGTAGACTGATGCTTTATAAAAGGCTACATTACAATTTTATTATCACTATTAGCAGTCAGAGCACTTCCCACCTTTTACTGCAAAGCACTTATTAAAATTAACCAATTAATCCTTAGACAGAGGTTAAATAACTTGCTCAATGTCCCAAAGTAGTGATATTATAGTCAGAATTGCACCCCAGGTGTTGTTGAGCAAGATGTCAACAAATATTTCTGTAGCATGGTGATGCTGTTTCCTGACATCTTGCTAAACCCAAGGCCCACGTCATTAAAATGACAAATCCAGCAGCTGACAACAACATAATACATTTAGGATCTATTAGATGTGAGTCAGTAAGGTTCAGGGGACCTGGTGTTATGTCAGAATTCTATCCAGCATATAGGAAGTCTTTCCTCTAAAAATAAAATAATGACAAGACGGTTCATTACTATGCCTAATTAAAAGTCCATTAGTGGGATTTAAATCATCAGTTCTGAGTTGTGCTGAGTAAAAATACTTTACAACTCTAATAGCAATATAAAATCCAGAAGTCTGAAATGCATCTTGATTTTAACAGCAGCAACTCAGAGAAAAGATACAGAGATAAATAATATCCAAAATAAGTTAGTCTTTTTTTGGAGGGTGGGTGCAAGGTATTGGGGTTTGAATTTAGAGCCAGGGAACTCTCTCTTCTTCATGTTAGTGTTTCACTTCAGCCACAGCTCCACTTCTAGCTTTTTGCTGGCTAATTGGAGATTTAAAGAAAGTCTCCTGGACTTTACTGCTTTGGTTGGCTTTGAACTTCAATACTTAGATCTCAGCCAACTAGTAGCTAGCATTACAGGCATGAGTCACTGGCACTCATTAAAAATTTTTTTTAAGTAAGTTAATAAAGATAAATAAATGTGGATACATTTCACACTTTTCTGAAGCAAGGATTTCTAGGAGAAATAAAAAACAACAACAACAAGCTTGGTATTCTGCATTTAAATCTAGATGTTAATTGTGAGGTCAACCATAACAGTATTGTAATTAAATGGTATTAACATTAAGGCAAAAGGTCCCATTAGGAACAACTAAATCTGTATCTTAGTTTGAAGTAGTCAAATTGAATAAATGACCACCTGTTTGTCCTCTCATTGATACTTTGCAAGGCCTCTAGTAATCTGCTTGGGGAACTATTACAATTTTAATTAGAACTCAACTTATTAAAAATAATAAGTACAGACATTATGCAGCAATTCTTGTTTATACACTTAGGAGTACCTGAAAATAAGCCAATGATATAATATGGTTATAATTGGTATCAGACTCATAGCATGTTAACTAACAATAAATAGTTGTAGGCTATGGTAGACTGCTTACCCACTCAGTGGAAAGCCTTGATTTCAATCCCCAATATTACATAACAAACATAAACAGTTATGTGCTATGGGTAAGTGACTATTATATTAGATGTCTGATAGGTTATTTTTCACAATATATCTTCTTCTAAATTTTTTTTTTGTAAGGGTGATGGCAAAGTGGTTAAAGTTACATAGGTAAGGTTAATTACATTTCTTGTTGTTATCCACTCCCTTTCTTTCTCCAATTTTCCTTCTCCCCTGATTCCTCTCCCCTACCCAAGTCATTAAGTTCATTTCCAACATAGTGTCTTTTGACTATTGCTGTTGCAAGGTCCTTTGTCTCACTATTTTGTTGTTCTCCTTCTGTTCCCCAAATCAGATAAACATATATACAAGACACTGGGTACCAAAATAATAAACAGTGACAACAGTAGATAAACCAAAGGGGTAAAAAAGAAAAAAAGAAATAATTTCAAAGAGTACATTAAAAACAAGGAAAACAAAGAAACAAAAGAAAACTACCTTGGGCTGGGAAGGTGGCTTAGTGGTAGAGCGTGTGCTGTGCATGCATAAGGCCCTGGGTTCAATTCCTCAGAAGAAAAAAAGCCAGAAGTGGCACTGTGGCTCAAGTGGTAGAGCACTAGCCTTGAGCTGAAGAGCTGAGGGACAGCACCCAGGCCCAGAGTTCAGGCCCACGACTGGACCCCCCTCCAAAAAGAAGAAAACCACCTCTTGTTTCCATATCTTGGAGTTCATATGGTCATATGTACATAACTAGTGAGCTATTGTGATCCTCTGCTCAGACTATCTTAGACATACACTAATTATTGCAAATGAGGGAAACCATACAGCATATGTTTCTTTGGGTCTGGCTTACTTCACTTAATATGATGTTTTTTCCAACTCTTTTCATTTCCTTATAAATGTGGCCATGCCCTTCTTTCTGATGGAAGCATAGAATTACATTATGTATACATACCACATTTTCTTGATCCATTCATCTACTGAAGGGCATCTGGATTGGTTCCCTGTCTTAGCTATCATAAATAATGCTACCATGAGCATAGTTGGGCTGGTAGCTTTAGTTTGGGCTTATTAGTGATCACTTGGGTAAATGCCCAGGAGTGGTATTGCTGATCATTCAGGAGCTTTATGTTTAGTCTTTTGAGGAACCTCTAAAACATCTTTGTTCATTAATCAGCAAGTCAGTGTCTGTGCTCATAAAACACCTGCCTTTTTGTTAGCCTTTGTGTGTGTTAACATTTGTGGGGCTTAAATTTGGGGCCTGAACACTGTCCATGAACTCTTCTGCTCAAGGCTGGTGCTCTGTCACTTTGACACAGTGCCACATCTTGTTTTCTGGTAGTTATTTGGAGATAAGTCTAATGGACATTTCTTCCTGGGCTTGCTTTGAATCTATATCTTCAGATCTTAGCCTCCTGAGTAGCTCAGCATAAAGCCTGAGCCACCAGCACTGAGATAAATATAGAGCTAAGTATAAAGTTTTGTTGATCTTGTTTTGTCAACCATGTGAGCCTTAGTGGCTGTGCCAGAGTTTAAGTACTGTAGGACATGGACAAAGTTAATATAGTAACTACTGTTCATATAGTAGATAGCTGTATATTTGTTTGTCATCAATGAATTTATTAATCTTTACTTAATGAATACTCAATGATTTAATAGAGAAATTTAGCCTATGCTTGCTATGGGGACAGAAGTTCTGATTATATTTTCATATTTTATGAAAAAGAAATGTTAGGTTTATTAACATTTTTTATATTTTTATTTATAGTCTGTTAATAAAACCTCACAATTTGATGACTATCTCTTTATAAGTACTTGTTTGCTAAAACAAGCCATTGTTAGACAGCTTATAAATAGACAAATAGTCAACCAAATTATTATTTCTAAACAAAACCTGAATATTTCATATGGATTTATATGGTACTAAACATTATCATGATAGTTATAGTAGTTAATTTTAAACAGCTTTGACAATGATCGAAGACATCATTGTTTAAATGTATCTTGCAATACCAGTCAGTCCAGAACTCAAATACTGGTGATCATTCAAAGTAATCATAGGTGTCAATCATAATATTTTCTGTAATTTTTCTTTCTTTCTTTCTTTCTTTCTTTCTTTTTTCTTTCTTTCTTTCTTCCTTCCTTTCTTTCATTCTTTCTTTCTTTCTTTTATTTTGTCGGTTGTGGGGCCTGAACTCTGGGCCTGAGTGCTGTCCCTCAGCTCTTCAGCTCAAGGCTAGTGCTCTACCACTTCAATCACAATGCCACTTACAGCTTTTTCTGCTTATGTAGTGCTGAGGAATCAAACCCAGGGCCTTATGCATGCAAAGCAAGCACTCTACCACTGAGCCACCATCCCAGACCCTAATTTTCCTTTCTAAATTTCATATTTCTCTTCTATCTGAGCATTCAGAGATGGCATTATTTTCTCAGGATAGTTGAGGTAATAATTTTCTTTGTCTTTTCTGAAGAAATACTCCAGATATATTGCTATTTCTAGGAATAAATTGTAAAATGCTAATTTTCTTAGAACACTTTCTTGATGAAAATGTATCAGCTCTAATCAGAGTTTTGCACACATTTTTTCCTCTTGTGAATAGTTAATTGGCATACCTGGATTCAATGTTTGCCTACTTTATTAAACTCTTCTATGAATCTTGAAAATATACTTATAATTATGTATTAAATTTAATGATTAAAATTCTTAGGACTATGTAAAATGTCACAGGAAAGTGAAAAGTATAAATTCCAATATTTCTTAATTTTACTTTTTTATTTCCTGATTTAATATTTCAAAGGGAAGATTCTCAAAATTCTAAGGAAATTTGTATATTATTTTATGTATTTTGCGTGCTAAACCATGCTAGATGCAAAAGTAACTCTTATTTGATGCTATTTATTTCAATTGAAGGAAAACCTTTGATTACCTCTGTTAAGACATTTAATCATTCAAATACATTATCAGAAATCTTTTGAATATTTTATCTTAAATTAGTTAGAAGTGAGTAGTAATGCTTAGAAAGTCTCCCTTTGTGATCTCTTGGCTGCTATTTTGTCTTTTAATATATCCAGATGACCCAGAGCTGATTGTGACTATTAGAGAATTGATCAGTCATGTCAATAGTTAAGTGTTTCCTTCAAGTGTGAATCAATTATCAGTAGATGAATAAAACTATATCCATGTGGTTGGAGTGAGAGGAAGAAAGTCATCTGACATGTGAACTCTGGTTCAGACTGCTGTGTTTCTGAGTCCTGATAGTGTAGTGTTTGATAATGTTTCTGAGTGTAAAAGCAGAATATGACTAGTTTCAGTTCTTATAATCAACACAAGTGCAGAAATTTCAATGTTAAATGCATCCAAGGGGAAAACAACAACAGATCTATTATGCCTTACAGTACATTTGTGAATGTGTTTATCTAAGCACAATGATAAGTTTTGAGCACAAAGGTATAGTAATGAATAAGGTAAGCAAGTTTATTCTTGAGATATATTCTTATTTGGATTTGAAATTTTATTTTTCTCCTTTTTATGTATCATCTTGGCTACTGTGCCTTGGCCTATTCACTTTAAAAGAAGATAGTACTATTTAAAATAATTACATGCAGTTAACATGGGGAATAAAGCTAAAAAGGTTTATCATTGTTAGAACCTTTTTTTTTTTTACTGCAATGTCCATTATTTTTAGTCAAAGTAAATTCTAGTTGGCCATAGTGAGATAGAGGGTATGCTTGTTGGGATCTGTAAGAATTAAATCTTGTCATAATCTTAGTCATGTGGCCATTAAGCTCTTTAATTAAAAGAAAACAGAAGGGTATCCTGGAGAAATTAATCAAGTAAACCAGGTAAGGTCACATTATTAGCTTGAAAAACAACGGGACATAGTTTTCAAGTCCACACTATTTTTTGCGAGTGATTTTCTTTATCTGATTACATCATCCTGACATAAGTGTTCTACAAAAGTTTGTAAAATACTATTGGCAGCTCTCCTAAACATTATTCTACATGTTATGCATATGTATAAGCAGTCATAAACCTATCTGTAGGGAGATTCAGCAAAATTCACAGAACCTACTACTCCTGAACACAACTGAATAATGTTCAAAATTGTGTATTTTAGAGAAATTGGTGACTAGTTCTCAAAATGAGTAGAGTTCAGTATGACTAGTCCTCACTGTGACAATGATCCAATTCTAATTTGTTGTTTTAATTTTTGAATATTTTAAAATTTATTGTAATGGTGATGTTACATGAAGGCTATAGTTATATAAGTATATATAGTGAAATGAGTAAAATTCTTGTCAAACAATGTTATCCCTTCCTTGTTTTCTTCTGCTTTCCCTCTTCCTTCCAAATCCCCCTCTCTAAGTTGTAAAGTTCATTTCCAGCATGATGTCTTGTGAGTTTGCTGTTGCATTGGTTCATTATTTGTCTTTTGTCTAATTTACTGGACTTTCCTCACTGTATATGTATGTGTGTTTGTGAATCTGTTTGTGTGTGTGTGTGTGTGTGTGTGTTTGTCTAAATACAGAGTAGAGTCTTAAATTATCAAATTCTTAAAGCCAGTTCACAGACCTTCAAAATCCATTGGAGCAGAACAGTAGTGTATAGTCATGTAATTACATAATTTATTGTCCCTTGTAGATAACTAGTCTATATTGTCACACAAAGGCTCTCTAGGTACCCCCTTATCCTTTCTGAGTGTCTTCAGCTCTTGTTTACCAAGTATTATTTTAGTCTGCTATTTTTCTTTAAATTACACACTTCACAATTACAGTATGAATAGCCCAGTAGCAACTATGAGCTGATAGCTAAATGTCTTAGCAATTACCTTTCAATAGAAGGGAATATTTGAGAATGAACTTAAATACAGGGAGTTATTCAAAATGTGCTTTTCCATAAATATTCATAAGCCTGTGTATATAAAAATACATATATAACATTTGAACTAGTAAGTTACTGTAAAAAAGTTAAGTAAGTGTTTCTTTGTACTTCTGATTGCCTGTAAAAGAAAGATTTAGAAATAATGTGTAGAGGAATGGGGTATAGTAAATTCTATATTGAAAACTACTTTATATCTGTTGCAGAAAATAGTCACTCACTTATTTTCTAGTTACACAAACTACCTAATTACCATATCAATACTCTGTAATTACATATTCATCATTGTCCTCTCCACTACATTTCATGATTGTGTTTGGTGCTACTAGGTAGCTCTTAGTGTAATTGTCCTATAGAAGTTATAACAATTTTTCCATTGTGAATATAAAGTGCTATTATATAATTTCATGGTAGTCTCTACTTTCTTAACAGAAGTAAAATACAATTCATCATCACTTCTCATATTCAGAACAAGTAAATTATGATGCTTTTCAGGTCAGCAAAATAATCAAAATTTGTGACATAGAATTTCCATAGACAATAAAACCTCACTTAGAATGTAACTATATATATATATATATATGTGTGTGTGTGTGTGTGTGTGTGTGTGTCTATGTATGTATGTATAAGTACTTTTCCACATATACTGAACTTAATTTTGAATCTTTTTTTCTTGTATTAGCTTCATAATATTTGGCTCACTGAAAGCTAGTTTTTTACTCTTTTGAGGATTATTTTTTTGTGTGTATAGTTTTTTACATGTCAGTCTTCAACTAGTAGCCAAATGTAGACTGGACACTTCCATTTCATTTAAACATAGGTACATGTTTACATGTGTAGTATAGGTACTACTTAAAATTATTTTAAAGCCCTTAACTTGCTTCAAATGGTACACATTATGGAATATTTTCTTCTGACTTGGGACAAGAAATACTTTCTTTTGTAGAGCCCTAAGCATCTCTGCTTATTTAACTGACTATTTGTTCTGGAGCAGAACCAGGTGAACAGCTGCACACAAAAGAAGCCTTCTCATACATTATTATTCATATTTTGATAAATTAGTAAACATTTTGTTGAATTAGAAAGTACTAATGAAGTAGGTCTTTCATTAGATTAATAGCTGAAGAGACAAAATATATCTAAATATAGATAATATTTGAGAGTTTACAAGGGGTAAACAGATGAAAACACTGCATGTATGTATACTATTATTTGTAGATGTTCGTGAATTCAATGTGGTTTAGCAAGAGAACAAAAGAAATTGAAGGTGATATTTCTATCACTTATAAATCCTCATCATCTTGATATTGAAGGAATTGTAGAAAGGCTGTGAAAGAACTGATAACCTGTGATAGAACTACTCAATCTAAAACATTCTTCCTGGACTGGCACATCTTCTATGCCATGGTACCATTTGAAACAGCATCTGGCACTTGAAGAGATTGAATTTGTTTGTTTTATCAATTTACACATATCCAATGCTTGTGTAGTAATATGAACCTAAAATAATAAAGTAATTTATTAAGTAACATCTACTTTCTTCTGTGTTCAGGAATCTTAGAGTTGAGAAAGTGAATAGAGAAGGTTTTAGAAACTAAAAATGAAAAAGAAAGTTGGAAGAATGGGAAATAGGAAGGGAAGAACAGGAGGACATAAAACATGAAATAAATAAAACAAAAACATGCCCATAGAACTGTAACTAGAGAACAGACAACAATCTAGGCTAATATATAAATCAACAACTTCAAGATGCCTTATATTTTATGTATAATATCAGAAGATGGAAGACTCATGGGCAGATACTTACAAGCAGCTTTACTTGAGTTAGAATGTCCTGAATAACTCTGACCCTGACCTTTCAACTCTGCATAGAATGTTCAGCATGAAAAGTATGAAAAATTGAATGTTTTCACATTTGAATATCTATAGAAATTGATCCAGATCTGAAATGTATGTCCTCTTTCTTAAAATGTGAAAGTGGCTTGACTGAATACCATGTTATTTAGAATTTGTTATTAAATTTAAATCCAAATATATGCTTATTTTACAAACTTGTCCAAAGCAAACATTTCTTTTATATTATTTGGATTCCAAATTTATATTACAAAGCCAAACAACTACCTTGAATAATGTACCCTTAATTTGTTATGAAAAAAGTATGGTACAATAGAAAATCACCTTTAGGCAGAAAAAGCAGGCCATGAATTCTTTTAAAAATATTGTCTAAAAAGAGAAAATCTACCTAGCCTACTTAGCAAAATAACATACTAATAGAACTTGCCTTTGAGCTAAAAGAAAAAAAAAACTCCATCGAATTGCAGTTTACACAGAAAATTTGGGAAATTCAGGGATACATTTAATAAATTACCATTAGGTATTCATACTGGTTTCAACCAACATTCATTAAAAAACACCGCCTGCATACATGATACTGCAAATGATCCATATTTAATTGTGAAGGTAATGTACAGAGGTTATTGTTACATAGGTCAATTAATGAGTACATTTCTTTTTGAACACCATCCCTCATTTTCTCCTAGTATTTTCCTCTCAACCATTCTCCCCCAGTTGTATAGTTCATTTCCAACATAGTGTTCAGTAAGTATGAATTAGTTCACCCTTTTCTCCACTTTTGTTTCTGTGCTTCCCCTTTCCCTCTCCAAATCATATAAACTTACATACAATACAAAGGGCACAGAAATCAAAAACAGCAGCAAAACAGGGAAAAAACACAAGAAAATGAGGAAAAAAAGAGAGAAAGAAAGAAAAGAAGAAAGGAAGGAAGGAAGGAGGAAAGAAAGAAAGAAAGAAAAAGAAAGAAACAAAGAAAGGAAAGAAAGAAAAGAAAAGAAAGAAAAAAAGAAAAGAAAGGAAAGCTCGAACAGTACAATGAAAAATCCTCTGTTTCCATTTCTTGGAGTTCATTTCAATAAGCATCATTTTGTATGACCATAGGCCCATAGCTATTGAGCCCTGTGATCCTCTCCTCTTCTTTATTATATTTTTGTTTCTCTTCTTAATGACTACTACTAAACTTTTTTCTGTTTTTCTTTCGATTGGTCATGGGGTTTGAACTCAGCCTGGGCGCTGTCCATGAGCTCTTCAGCTCAAAGCAAGGGCTCTACCATTTGAGCCACAGGGCCATTTCTGGTTTTCTGGTGGTTAATTGGAGATAAGAGTCTCATGGACTTTTCCTTCCCGGGCTGGCTTTGAACCACGATCCTCAGATCTCAGCCTCCTGAGTAACTAGGATTACAGGCATGAGCCACCAACGCTCGGCTCTCATATGACTTTGTAATAGATAGATAGATAGATAGATAGATAGATAGATAGATAGATAGATAGATAGATAGATAGATAGATAGATGTGTGTATATACACATATACATATACACACATATATGTTTACATACATATAAATACATATATGTGTATATATACATATAAACATATACACATATACATATGTGTGTATATATACATAAGCACACACATATATACACATATATATGTATATAAGCACATACATATTCATATACATATATATTGCATCCATCATTTTCTGTCAACATTATTTCTGGGAGACTTGTCCACATTATTGCCTGTGATGACTGTGTTTTCATTTTGTGCACACTTCATCATGTCAGTGAATCCCATTGTCCATTCTTCTGATGGACCTTTGGGTGAAGTTCAATGTGGGCCTAGTTATAAAATCATTTCTCTGAGAATAGTACACCTTAGTTGGAGATGATTGTATATATATTCATTCTCAAGTAGAGTTCATGATGTTAATTATTTTCTAGATTGTTTGAACCATTATTCGCTTCCACTTATAGTAGATGAGAATTGTGCTGTTGTCAATTTGATGGCATTTGTTTTGCTGAAATGTTAATTTGTATTTTTTGCTGACTCTTCAATTGCACTCTCACATCCTTTTACACTTATTCCAAGTTTTCTGTAATCTGTGCGTTAAAATTATCAATATTTAACATATTATAAAAGACATTCATTATTCCAAAGTATTAAGCAATCATCAACCTTTGGAATGTTAGCCACACTGTTTGTGTTTTTCATAATTTTTCATCTTTTTAGAGACTTGGTTATTGAAAATAGTTCAAATACTTAGATTAAAAATCATATTTTAATTAGAGTGATTAGTATTGGTCAAAGACTAAGTTGGACTTTCAATTTAATTGAATCCATTTACTATAGATGCTTCACCAATCAATACAATCTCTCTGGTTCATTATTTCTTATATTCCCTATATTCCAGATTCTAGTTAGTGAATGAGTGCCATGGGCACCATGTAGAGCCCATTCCATATCTAAAAGTTCTAATACAAGAATGGACACCAGGTAATGTTGGCATATAAGTCCTGTGTGGTTTCAATGAATTATTTGATATGGAAATTGTAGAAAACAGCATAAAGGAAAGATCTATGTCACATCCCACAGCTGAACCAAGACTCCCAGATGAAGTTTGACAGTTACACACAATACTAAGAGAGCTCTTTGTCAATGAAAACCCTGATGAAGGTTGCTTCAGATACTGACTAACGCAGGTTATCTAATGAAAATTGTTTCCAGAGATAAAGGGATTGAATAAATTTTCAGTGAATGATTACATGGGCTGTTATTAATACATTTTTCTTGGATATCCACAGAATTTTTGTTGTAGGCACTGTAAGTACCCAACCAGTACAATTACAAATCCATAACACTGACTTAATTTTCAGTTCTTCTAGATTCTAACCTTTTGAAAATGTTACTTTTCTTACATGCAATCCAAATGCATATTAATAGGCTCAAACATTGAATATAAATGAGATGCCTTGGCATAATGCAATAGCAAGTATAAGAATGCTTGCAATAAATTTCCATAAATATGAAACAAGACTGTCAATAAATTTAATTTCTGTCTGATTTAATAAAAGGCTAAATAAGAACACAAACATGAAAATTATAAATGATGTTTTAATTTTCCTTACTCACTATAATAGTCATACAGCAGGTTAAAGGGTCTAAATTTTGATTTTTAATCTCAGCTAGTCTCATTTAACCTTGCTACACAACAAAGTAGCTAAAGGAAATTGCAGCTCATAATTATAAAATCAGAGATCTATTCAATCAGATATGGTTAAGGTTATTTGCATTATGAATATGAATATTTTTAAATTATGAAATTATGTTATGTTCATAGATAAATATACATGTAGATATATCTGATTTTTGAAAGGCAGAAGCAATATAACTAAATTTTAAATGGTTAATTTAATTTTTCAAGATCCGATATAATAAGATAATAGACCTTGTTCATATTAAAGTAATATATTATAATACTGCAAGAGCTATAGAAATATTCTATGGAAGTTTTCCTTTGTTGTTTGCATTAATCAGTTAAAAAGCATCTTTTAAAGTAAAAGGTTTAGATGACTAGCACTGATTATTTCTCTGTCTGATGGGTTGCTCTCACCACAGATGAGTGGAAGAACATATCATCCTTTTTTTCTAGCATCTTTCCTCCAGGAGTTCAAAGAATACCCTGTCCTAGCATTTAGAAAATGCATGAGTCTATTTGAGCACATGAGTGTTGGTACAAAAACAATACTTCTTTACAAAGTATTCTGTCCAAATGAAAACAAAATCTGAGGAAGAGCAATGCTAATTGATATCTAAAGAAACCAAGATTTTTTTTCTTCTCAGTCCAAACACAGTGATATTATTCATTAGAAGGAATGCTAAAGAATCTTTTTTTGCTTCAGTTTCATAATTCAGAACTGAGTTTTTCAGCTAATATGTAAAAAACTGTCTTCTCCATTAGAACATGAAAACAAGTCAACCGTAGACAAAACTAAAAATCATTAGAAATCAATTTATAAGAGAAGATTACTTTGTATCTTTGTGCAAGCTGTTTGAAAATATCAATTGTTTGGCATCTTACATGTTGAATGGCCTACTAATATTTATTATAACTTAAAAAGTACCTCATATGATTTAATCGTTTGCTTATGCCTTACTCCTAGATGTATGTCACCACTATTGTGTGAATTCTGAATCATGTACCATTGGAGATGATGGCAGCGTTGAATGTGTCTGTCCAACCCGCTATGAAGGATTAAAATGTGAGGTTGACAAATGCATAAGGTGCCATGGGGGACACTGTATTATAAATAAAGAGAGTGAAGATATATTTTGCAAGTAAGTAAATATCCAGTTTATTCATTTATAAAGGCAAACTCAAGAAACAAAAGACTGCCACTCATTTTGTCATACCATTGTTAAATGACTCCATATATTGACCACATATATTGTGTATATATATATATATGTACATTATATCTATATTCCTGTATATCCCTAATATATATATGCATATATATACATACATATGTACATATATATGTACATACATATGTACATATATATGTACATATGTATGTATATATATGCATATTACACAATAAAATTAGAAAAAATAATGTGACTTGGAAAGCAACTAAAATGGAAGTGTTCACGTTTGATTTTGTTGCATTGCCTCTTGACCTTTGGCTTTCAGACTAAGTGAATTGAAAACAACAGATTAAAGGGTAACGCCATTTAGTTTCTATCAAGAAACAAGTTTATGCTACTGAGGTCACAGATCAATCTTTACTTCATACTACTTTTAACAGCCTTTATAAAGAAGGGCACTAAAGGACTGTATTCTGTCACTTGCCTTGCTTAGGAGTAAAATAAATGAAAAGACAAGATAGAAAAACATGCCATAAAGTGCCCATGCCACAGCTTCTACTGAGAGACCTACAAGCATGCCAGATGAATTATGTTGCTCTGCCAAACGAGGCACAATAAAATTTTATTACTGACATCGACATTTTTTTTAGTTTTTACTTACTCACATTTTAGAATTTACTCTAAAAGATTTGTGTCATCATTTTGAATGACATTTATTCAAACGAGCCAACTTGTTTGCTGGAAAGTACATTATATTTAAGTAATTAAAAGTATGAATGATGTGTTAGTGTGTATCTTTAATATGTACATAAAGCCAATTACACTTTTATATGTGTTTTACTCCTCAAATCAAACAAAACAGATCTTTGTAGTCACACATTAGCCTAGCAGATCTTTAGTTTACTTTACAGGTATCTATATCTGTCTATCTATATTCCTGTATATCCCTAATATATGAATATATATATATATATTCATATCAATGATGCTTTTATCCAAATAGACTATACAAGCTTCTTTACAGCTCATTTTCCAATACAGTTTGTTGAAGTCTGAGATTACAGTTTTTGTCTTTTCAAATATCTCTTTGGAAATCTATATGTTGAATAGATACATTGTGGGACTTTAAAAACAGGAACATGGCAGTATTGAGTTTATCAGTCTATATACAATATATATTAGTCTATACAGTTCTCAAGCAGAATGCTTTAGGCCTATAGGAAGTATGCTAAATGATTATAGTTTGTTTCCATGTATATAATGTTTTACTGCTTAACATTAGAATGATATATGCAGTTATATTGAAACGTTTTCTTTCATAGATGCAGAACAGATACTAAAACAAAATTCCAACAGAACTCTAGTAAACTTTTTTTTGCCTAAGTAAGAAAATTAAATCAGCATGTATCCTTGGATCATAGTCACTTGTTTTTGTAAAAGCTAGACTAGGTTTTGAGTATTATACTTAAAGTACAGCTAATTACATATTCTCATTTCCTCTGGACATAAAGTAATATTATTGAAGAAAGACGAGTAGTCTTATTCTGAGTAGTCTAAGATCTACTCATTGGATATCAACCTTTATGAGAATTCTTTGTTCATGCATGACAAAAGATATTTCACCTTTAAAATGGGGTATGTTACAAACTATATGTATATCTGTATATACCATATACATTTTGATAAAAGAAAATTATTCTGAAAATATTAGCCATACTCTTTATTTATTGCTATTGTAAAGATGATGTACAGCATGGTTATGATTACGTAAGTCTGATAAAGAGTACATTTCTTTTTTTAACAATGTCACTCCTTCCCTTACTTTCTCCTAGTTTTCCCCCTCCTATCCACACCCACAAGTTGCATAGCTCATTTTCAACATAGTGTCTAGAGAGTATCACTGCTGTATTGTGCTCCCTTTGTCTCATGATTACTGTGTCCCCACCCCAAGACAGATAAATGAGCAAACAAGACAAAAGGAAAAGAAAACAAAAGCAGCAACAATAACAACTCTTATTCTTTTTCTAGCATTCATTTTGATAACTATTATTTTAAGTGATAAGATGTACATAGCAATTGAGCCATTGTGATCCTCTCTTAAGAATATCCTCACTGATCTCTAGGATACACTTTTAAATATTGTAGTGATCTGAAAGGTTGAAAGGTTGAAAGGTTGAAGTTTTACATTTAAAATAGCTACAAACTTCTGTTCTAATTTTGAATGCAAGCAAAACCCAGAAACAATACCTTCCATATATGTTAGGAAGCAGAAGTGTGTGTGTGTGTGTGTGTGTGTGGCAGTTGTGGGGCCTGAACTCTGGGGCTGGGTGCTGTCCTTCAGCTCTTCAGCTCAAGGCTAGCGCCTTACTACTTGAGCCAAAACACCACTTCTGTTTTTTTTCTGCTTATGTGGTGCTGAGGAATCAAACCCAGGGCCTCATGCATGCAAGGCAAGCACTCTACCACTGACCCACCTTCCCAGCCTGAAGCAGAAGTTTTAATAACACTCATTACAATTGTTACTCTCACTTTTTGATAATAGGTTTGGCATTCCGTTATCATTTTGTAGAGAATCCTTTAATGTGAAATGAGCTGACTTTCCCTTTACACTGTCGCTTTGATAGAACAAGAAACTGTGACTTTCTTGTTTGAAGGAAGCTGGGCATGAAGGACAAGAAAAATACCCTCAGATCTATTTAGCATATCAAACAGCAATACGATTGACTGTGAACCTCTTTCACTTTGTGTCCATATTTCAGTGCTTGCATAGACGATGAAAGAAGTTATGTTTGATAATATATCTTAGAAATGCTAGATAGCTATTTCTTTCTACATGTTTGGGACCATTTTCACACATCCTCATTGCAGATCTCACACAGATTTTATTCACTTTTTGTTCATCTTTAAATGTATTTGTTTCAATTTTTTAACTACCTTCAAATTAAAAACCCATGAACATTATAAGCACTTCAGTGCATGTCTAGCAGCCACACAACCCACATAAGGTCAAGTATATACTGATAGAATAATAAAATGGTTATGCTAACCATATTATTAAAGCATCTTACATATCTTAGATGAACTGCTTAGGCATCTATCATGGGAAGGATCAAAATGATCTAATATTCCTACTGAAGAATTTTTTTTTGGCCAAGGTAATGACCAGAATGACTAGAAAGAAAATTGTCTTTTCATAGTACCAAGTGCAAGTGTAATCATGTGGCAAAATTTTCAGCATGATATATGGTGCTTCTATTATTAACAATGATATTCTTATTTTCTGCCTTCAAATAGTGCAAGATTCTTAATAATGTGGAAAGAAAATGCACTTTTTTCTGCTCCACCATTAATTTCCATGATACAATGCAAAAAGTTGCCTATTCAATAATATAATATAGCAAAAATAATTTTATTTTATTTCACTATTATTGCTAAGCCCATTTCTCTAGTAGAATAATAATAATTTTTTATTCTTGTCCCAGAAATGTAGTATGACTTTAAGAAAGCTTTCAAGGATACCTGCTTTATTAATTTGCTGTAATAATGAACATTCTTCCTATAACATTATTGTTATTTTCAGAAAATTGCTCCATCTTTCTATTATAATAAATAATTTGACATTGACACTAATTAAATTATATATTCAAAGATAAACAGTAAGGTAAACCGATCAAAGTAAACCTCATACTTTCTTAGCAATGGTGGGATTTAAGTTTTCTAACATTACATTAAATAAAGTCTTATATTATTTTACTAGAGTATTTCATCATGTGGCTTACAGTCACAGAGAAATTACCAGATCTTCATGGTGTAGAAAAAAAAAAGATCAAGGAACATATCTAATTGCCACATGAAGAGTATATAGTGGGCATTGTAGTTTGTTTTCCCACACATGCATCCAGCTAGCATGAATTTTAATGTTAGAAAATGCATTGAAATTCACAAGAAATTTAATTGTGATCATTATGATAACAATAACTGCCTGAAGCTAGTCTGTATTTAGGAAAATGCAAACACCTCTATTTACTTTTATATAATGAGTATTCTCTGCCACAGAGATTTTGTGTCAGTGTTCAACAGTGATAACACAGGGATTGTTTTCTTCTTTTTGCTACAGCTGCACAAATGGAAAGATAGCCTCCAGCTGTCAGTTATGTGATGGCTACTGCTACAATGGTGGCACATGCCAGCTGGACCCTGAGACAAATGTACCTGTGTGTCTGTGAGTATTCATATGTACATGTGAGCCTAGTTTTATTGCTCTTGTGGCAACTTATATTAAGTAGGTATTTCATGGATACTTCAGATCAAATATTGTCCCCCATTGGCTCATGCGTTACAGAATCTTCATCAACTTGCTAATGATTTCATGAGAAAGAACTCATTTGGTTCTGAGCATCATATCATTTCAGACATTCACAAATCTTAGAATTTGGAAATTTCAGGGGGAGGGGAAGAAGTGCTCTAATTTTATTGATCATATTTAGTGGTGTAAATCCTAGAGATAATCATGATTGATGAATCATTTGATACTTGTTGCCATCCTTTTCAAAAGAACTTGAGATATCTATTTGTTTTTAATGTATAATGCTAGTCTATGTTTATATCAAGGTTAGTGTAAAGTATTATAAAAACCAATGAAGGCCAAGGGTCATTTAGATTATGTTAAATCAAGTCTGGATCTGGAAACACCCAAGAATGCATTGGAATTTTTGGATTGTTCCAGAAAATGTCTGAAATTTAATGTATTACCTGGAACATAACCAGCATACCTAATAAAGTGTCTAAAGAACAATCATATTAAATTACAAATATTTGATTACCTCTTAATCAGATGGTCCAAAGTGGAATAAAGACCCTGAACAGAATTTGGAATGAAATCATGTAGTTTCTGAGTTTTGCTTTATTGTAGTTCTCTAGGGGATGGAATACATGCGTAATTTACAAGGGCATCCTATTCTCCAACTTGTCAGTGTAGTGTGGAGATGAGAGAGCCTGTGTGAGAGAGAAACGGGCATTTCTGGAAGCATTTTTGTTCCTATGTTACTATCTCTGTATAAAATGAATTTGAAACATTTGGCAAAAAAATTAAAAGTTAGATGGTTTATTTAGCTGTATTTTACTGGAATTCTGCAGATGCTCTGTGGGGTTTAAAAGTCAGCGCTGTGACCAGAAAGAGAACCCTTGTGATCACTACTGTCAGAATGAGGGGATTTGCACTTTAACTGCGTTTAATGAGCCGAGATGCAAGTAGGTTTAACCTTCCACTTACCGCTGCGCTTCGTGTGACATCATTTCAGGCCACAGTTCATTGGTTTAAATCATGAACATCCACATGCATTTCACAGTGTATACTTAATCTCGAGGCTCATCTGTGTCATACACACTTAACCTTTGCTTCGCTCACTGATAAGTGTATGCACCACAAACTGCTAGCTTGTCTAGAAATATAACAGAAAGAATGAAAGAAAGTTAGTGGAACTGTCTCATAAAAATACATTCGCTAGGATAGTAGCTATTAATTAGAGAACCTCAAAAGCAGGTGAATTAAGACTCTCTTACCTTATACTATATTTGGAATGATGGTTGTTAATTAGTAACTGACATTCCCATTTCATTCACTGAGGGAACAACATGCTGCTGCATTTCCAAAAATTTTACTGAAGATTGTTTTTAACTTAATTAAAAGACTTCCTATTGATAAAAGAGATATATACCAGTGCATTTCCAGAAATTTAATTTTGGTATCATTTAAATCATTCTTTCTTGTTCAGTTTCTGGTGTTTGAATATCCATGACAATGAACTCCTATCTCCTCAAATATTTCAAGGGTTGCCTCTGGTGTGACAACAATAGAAGTTACTTTTGCAGTACACATTTGTGCTTAAGAGAGCCACATGTATGGCATCACACTAATCATATTAATAATCTCACGGTAGGTGGCATCAATCCATCTAGAAAAGGTTTAAAAGCACAATCAGATTGAAATTCAAATATTTCATCACCAAAAAAGCTAGCTTTTATTGACTATCATCTGGAGTTTTGAGGTGAAATCAGAGCTGAAGGAGTAGTTTTGAAGGTGGTGCCTCTTAAAAGGTAAAGAAAGCCTGGAGAATCAGGGGCTCTACATTCAAAGATTTGGTAACATTTCAAATGAATACTGGTAGTTTGGACCCCAAAGTGAAAGTGGAAGGAAGAATAGTGAAAAGAGCCATTCATTGATATTTCAGGGTGAGTAAATTCGCAGTGATGCTTGACCAAAATTAAACAGAGAAGTATTTAAGCTCATTTGTAAAATATCTATAATACCATTTATTGTGTCACTGTCACATTGTTCCTAGGCCAAAATACATAATTCATTGCCAGCCCACTTTGTCCTTTCCCCGCACATTAGGTCTCATGATATCATCTTGTCCAAAGAATGCTCTTTTGTCACCAGAGTTGCATCTGAGTAGAACAGCTCATAAAATATTTTTTCACTGTCAATTCTAACTAAATATATCAGAAAAACTACAATCACCTATCTAGTCATCTAGCCAGGAAACAAAAATATCTTCTTTAGAAGGTTTAGAGAATTATTTTCCATTTTGTATATTTCTGTCTCTATCTTTATATTTGGCTTTATGGACAAAACATGATTGCATGTACCTTGTTTTTCTATATCTCACATTTATTTTGAAAAAGAAGTAGTGCTTATGTCACATTCTTCCAAAAGTTGTCATAAATTAATGAAATATAAATTATATTGTTTTAATTCAATCAACAAATATTAATGATTTACAGGTATTCCTGAGTCATTAGAAAAATCCAGAATTTCTACAGTATGCACTCAACAAATACCATGTAGCAGCTACTACATCTTCAAATGTGTTTTAGGAAGTGTTGGAGTATTTTTGTTTGTCTAATTGCTATCCCTTTCAGGATGAATTAGAAAGCTAATACCATGTATTGGTAAATAAATGAAAGTTTCCACACGTGTATGATTCAGAAGTTCATGCCCCAGTTGTTTAAATACTTGGTTGTTTAATTCGTATTACTTCTCTCTTTTTGTTTCATTCTTCTTTCTTTCTCCCTCTGTCTCTGTCTCTTTCTCTCTCTTCCTCTCTCTGTCTCACTCCCCTACTCTTTCTCGCTGATGGTACTTGTGTTTGAAATTAAGATCTTACAAATGCTAGTCATTGGTCTAGTACTTGAGCCATCCTCATATAACTTTCTTTATTCCTCCCTTCCTCCCTTCCCTCCCTCCCTCCCTCCCTCCCTTCCTTCCTTCCTTCCTTCCTTCCTTCCTTCCTTCCTTCCTTCCTTCCTTCCTTCCTTCTTTTCTTGCTTCCTTGCTTTCCTGCTTGCTTGCTTGTTTTTCTTGCTTTCCTTTCTTTCTTTCTTCCTTCCTTCCTTCCTTCTTTCCTTCCTTCCTTCTTTCCTTCCTTTCTTCCTTCCTTCCTTCCTTCTTGCCTGACAATAGGGTCTTAATTTATGCCTTCCTAGCTGGACCAAGATCCTATTCACTCTTACTCCATAGCTAAATGATACGTACATCACCACTCCTATCATTTGTATTGGTTGATATAGAGTCTAATGAATATTTTTCCTAGGCTGGCCTAAAACTCCAATCTACATAAGCTCTGCCTCTGAAGTCTGATGTGAGACTCTGTACCCAATACCACTATGCTCTTTGTGCTAAAAGAAGCACACTTTATAGACTGAGTTTGTAATATTAAAGAACCTAAATTTAATTTTGAGTAGATAAGTGACTTTGAAATGTTACATTTGATAATTCTTAGAATATGAATATGAACTAAGTGTTGTGGGAAAACAACTGAGTAAAGCACAGTTAACTCTGACTCTTCTATGATGAAGAGTCCAAATCTTTTGTGGTGATGTGAAATTCTAATATTTTTCTGAGAAAAAAATCACAGTAGTTTTACCTGGAGGAACTGCCGGAAATATTCTTTTGAAGCTAAAAATGGCATATACCGAAGTAGATCTGAAAGCAAGCAATGAAGTACATTAAGGATAGGAAACAGTCCCTGTGGCATACTTGGAGAATAAGACCCAGAAACATTTCAGAAATACTGGGGTCTGTTTATGATTTTATGTTATGATGTAAGAATGTGTTTATAGAATGGAGGAAAGAGACAAAAAGTTGCAATTCTGGAAATTATAAAATCTTGGTATTATATGAGTGAGTCAGGAAAATAAATGAGAAAAAAATAGAAAATGGAGGCCTTCTCATAATTGATACCTCCATCTTTAAGGTATAGAGAGTATCAAGGATATTAGCTCCAGACATCTTTCAGAGGATATTAATTCTAGATGATTAACTGAGTTGTACAATTAAATAGCTATTATATGAGATATACATGACACTATGCTGAAAATGAAGTTTACAACTTGGGAGGAAGGGAAGAGGTGGGGAGGTGTGGAGGGAAGGGAAGGTAGGGGAAAAACAAAGAAGGGGTTAACAATTCTTGATAGAAATGTACTCATTACCTTACTCATCTAACTGTAACCCCTCTGTACAGTATCTTTACAATAAAAATACATGTTAAAAAAGAGATGCTTTCAACCACTTCTACATCCAGAAACAACAGTACAAATACTGGATTTGAAGAATTTGAGGTAGTAGGGATCAACTTTTGTTATGAATTAAAGGAATAACAATGGATAAAAACTGAGGCAAAATATTTTATGTGTTATGTAAGGGTTTTCCCCATTTCTTTTTCTTTTCTTTTCTTTTTCCTTATTTTATTTTATTTTATCTGTGTGTATGAGAGAATGTGTATATCTGTGTGTGTGTGTGTGTGTGTGTGTGTGTGTGTGTGTGTGTGTGTGTGTATGTGTGCGTGTTCTGGGGCTTGATCTCAGGGCTTTAAGCTCTTGCTCTTGCTCAGTTTCTTCTTGCACACCAGTGGAGCCAAGGTTCTATATTCCTAGAGATTCAAGCTATTTGAAAATAGAGAATCTAAGATATTTTTCTGTACAGATTGTCTTCAAACTGAGACCCTAAAAACTCTGCTAGTATTACAGATGTGAGCCACTGTTGCAGAGTATTATGTATTTTCTCGCAGTACTTAGAACAAATCCAGGTCTTTGTATGTTCTATAAAAGCTCTACCACTGAGCTGTACCCCCAGCCCCAGAAAAGTGTATTTATAGTAAAGAAGACTGAAGTATTTGAGAGAACTATTCTTGATGGGTGCTGGTGGATCCCCAGAAAAGACTCTTATGGAAAGATGCTTACCTCTAATGAGTCACGAATAAGCTCAAATTAGAGCTTTGTGTTTTATGTAGTAGAGCACCAGCCTTGAACATGAAACTCCAGTTACAGTGCCCAGGCCATGAGTTCATGCCCCAGTACCATTACACACACACACACACACACACACACACACACACACACTCACACACACACACTCACACACACACACAGTACTATTTCACTATTTACTAAATGCCACAGAAAAGGACGTAATATATAAGGTACTGATTTTAGCTCATGTCTCTTAGATCCAAATTTTCTAGAATATCAAGCAAATCTCAGTTATATTCAGATTACTTCATACTTAATGCAATAATGTATACAAAATTAAATAATTTTTAACAAAATGTGCTCATGGCTATTTGGAACACAAAGTGGTCCAGCTAGGAGAATATGAAGACCTCAGTCTCTCTTTTTTATGAATGATGTACTTTTACAAGGGAGAATTTTTGCTGCTGTTCTTGTTGTAGGGCTTGAACTCAGGGCCTGGTTCTGTCCCTGAGCCTCTTTGAGCTCAAAGCTTGAGCCACAGTGCCACTTCTAGTTTTGAGTGGTTAACTGGAGATAAGATTCTCACAGGGACTTTTCTGCCATGGATGGCATCAAATCAAGATCCTCAGATCTCAGCCTCCTTAGTTTTAGCCTCCATTCCATTGGGAGTGACCAGGAATCTTTAATGAGAACATAATTTATACTCTTTAATTGAAAGCCTTTATAAAAAATAAAAATAGTTTTGAAAGATAAAATGCAGTGTTTGCTTTAGTTTTATTGGTTGCATATTTTTTTGTTCATAGAGTAAAAAATGTACAGAATTTACTCACATTTTGTAAGCCTATAAAGTATTTATATCTATGACAGTGACAGATTTTTTTTCACATAGAAATTTTATTACTGTGTCCTTTAATTTAAGGAATGAATTTGTTCTTTGAGAACCTTCAGCTTTGCTTCTCAATAGCTATTTCATGTATTCCTAAGTATAGAATGAAAATAAAACTTCAAGTAAAACCAAAGGAAAAAAATAAATTCTTGTAATTTTGATGATTTATTTACAGTTTTAATATTTATAAAAGTGATTATCTTATCTTACTCATGTAATGGTAATCCCTCTCTATGGTATCTTTAAAATAAAAAAACAATATTAAAAAGTAAGTATCTTGAATATTAAACCTAGAGATCTAAAATTCTAGTGCATGCTGTTAATATTGTTAAACAGTATTTCTTCTAAGCTCAAAAATTTGATACTATAAGTGTGTATTGAACTTACTAACAAGTTGACCAGGCCTTCCTGATTCTAAGATTTCAATTTAAGATTACGCTTTTATTTTGGATTTAAGTACTTCAAAGCATAGAATATCTTTCCCAACATTACCTCAGCCTCCATGGAACTATTTTTAGTAACTCTTCCTCCTTTATTTTCACCCAGCCTGGGCACAAGAGAGCATACACAGCCTTCAACACAAGCCTTTCTCTATCCCACACCAGATATGTTTGCTTAAGCAGTTTTAACCCAATGATTCACATTCTTTTGGAGGAGTTGACTCTCAAACCACCTGTCATCTCTTTGTGTGACAGCTTATGGAAATGAAGACATCAGACACATTGCATGCTCAGAAGAGGCTTTTTAAGTATCAGCAAGAAGGTAGTTTTATGTAAACCAAGAAGAGTCTCAGAAAAAAATTACATATGATACAGAACTGTAGACTGTGAGAAACATCTATTATTTAAGCTACATGTGCTTCAGCTTTTTTATTGTGGCAAGTAAACCAAACTGATGCAGGTTCTGGTGCCAGGAAATGGTGCTTTAAGGTCCTTACCTTAAAGTGTAGAAATGGCTTTGGAACTAAGAAGGATAGAGTTTTGAAAACAGGAAACTCTTGGTAAAAAGGGAGGTTAAAAGTACTTCTAGGGAAAACAATGTACAATTCAATTAGCAGACACAAAGGTATCATGTGTTAGTGGACCCTGGAGGAAAGTTAATTCTTTGTATAAAATATCAAAGAAGTAGTCTAAATTGTTATCTACTTATATTAAATCCAGTTGTGTCTAGAAGGTATAACTTAGAAGTAATTTAATTTGGATAAACAGACAGAGTCAGACAGACAGACAGATAGTTGAAAGAGATTTTAACGTATGCCAGTATTGAGACTTGAACTCAGAGCCTTGTGCATTTGCTAGACTTCTTTTGCTTAAGTCTGTGGCTGTAGCACTTTAGGCACACCAACACTGTTGCATAGTTTCAGTTTACTTTAATTTATTTTTTCTGAGCATAGTATGGTTATACAGGGAGTTACCATTTCAAGTGTCTAAGGGTCCAGTGCTTCTTGATCAGCTACTTCTTTCATCATTTCTCTTCATCTTCTTTGGTCCTTAACCCAGATTCATTTTACAGTTCCTACTTCCTTTATCACTTATCTTCATGGACTATTCTTTCTGTATTTGTCTCTTGTTTCATTATTCTAATCTATCATCCTCTCACTAGCCAAGCCCTCTTAAGAATTTCTCAGGAAAATGATGATAGAATAACCCACTTTCGTCTTTATTTTTATATAAAATATGGAGAGAAAAAGAGATAAATGAAATGAAATGTTAAGCAAAAATGAAGTCATAACTGTCTCACAGAGAACTAGAGGGATGTTGAAATGTGCTAATGAACTTCTCCTGGGCACAATCCAGTAATACTCAATTCTCATGAGCAGATGTCACAGCGGGCACTGAGGATGCTGGGGACGGATTCTTAGGGAAACAATCCCTGTTTTCTGGATTTTTATGCAGATTTTAATTTCTACTCTACTCACATTTATCTTCTGTATTGATAGCCCTAGAGGATCCAGAGTTTTTACTAGCAAAAGTAATATAGTAAAGAGTTTCCACAAATTCCCAAACAAGATAAAATAAATGTAAAATACGGAATCTGCAGTTAGAGAATTAATTGGCTATTGTATTTATTCCTCGTGTTACTATTGTTATAGCCTACTGGACTCTCTGAGCCTTAGTTTCTTCATGATGATTCTTGGATATACACTGAAACTTCTA
Organism: Dipodomys ordii; assembly: GCF_000151885.1. Lineage (NCBI taxonomy): Eukaryota > Metazoa > Chordata > Mammalia > Rodentia > Heteromyidae > Dipodomys > Dipodomys ordii. Next base: position 5,918,835 of record NW_012267342.1, read on the forward strand.
GAGGAAGAAGTAATATGTGGTGACACATGGGATTAGCATGGAAATATGGGCTCAGTATCATTAGTTCAATGTCATTTTCTTCCGTCTTTCACCATAACTAGAATTATAACCTGATTTTTTTGTTTTATGTTTTTTTGTTTTCTGTTTTTTTAACAGAAGATACAGATTATGTGACTTTTTATTTTGCATGTAAACGAGAAAATAGTCGTGTGAATGGCATTCAGATTTGTTGAAATCCTAATTATGGCATTGATTTGCTAGTGTGAACTCTATTTATTTATTTGTATTGTGAAAATACAGTAAGAGAGGTTACAATTACATGGGCAAGGTAATGAGTACATTTCTGATCAAGCATTGTTGCCTCCTCCTTTGTTTCCCCTTACCATCCCTTCCCATCTTCAGCACCCTTCAACCCCTCCCCCACCCCAGACAAAGTTGTAAAAGTAATTTTCCACATTCATTATGTGGAAGTTTTATTTTATATGTCTTCTTCAAGTGTTCTTTAATATCCGAAACTAAAACTTGTATTTCTTTAAAGTAGTTCTTAACTGAGAATATATCATTGGAGAAAAGATAGGCAAACACAAAAATCTATGTTTTGGTACATAATTTTATTTTGTAGTCACTTTTTCTCATCATGAATTCTTTTGGGAATCCAGGATTTTCTCTCTCTCTCTCTCTCTCTCCCTTTCCCCCTCTCTCTCCCTTTCCCTCTCTCTCTCCCTCTCTCTTCTCTCTCTCTCTTCTTTCTCTCTCTCTCTCTTCTCTCTCTCTCTCTCTCTTTCTCTTTCTTTTTGTTGGTCATGGGGCCTGAACTTTGGGCCTGGATGCTGTCCTTCTGCTCTTTAGCTCAAGGCTAGTGATTTACCACTTGAGCCACAGTGCCAATTCTGGCTTTTTCTGTTTATGTGGTGGTGAGGTATCAAACCCAGAGCCTCATGTATGCGAGTCAAGCACTCCACCACTGAGCCACCTTCCCAGCCCTCCAGAATTCTCTATATATCTATTAACTCCTAAGTCTAGACTTTCATCACTTAGACAGATGGTAGAAAATAATCAAAAGGGATCCATCTCAAATGAGAATTAAAGAACTCTTCAAAGCCAATATTATTACTCCATTAGAACACATACATTTCAGAAATGAAAAACAACAGTGATTATATAAAACCACATTTGGGGGGCTGTGAAGGTGGGTCAGTGGTAGAGTGCTTACCTTGCATGCATGAGGCCCTGGGTTCAATTCCTCAGCACCACATAAGCAGAAAAAGCCAGAAGTGGTGCTGTGGCTCAAGTGATAGACTGCTAGCCTTGAGCTGAAGAGCTGAGGGACAGTGTCCAGGCCCAGAGTTCAGGCCCCATGACCGACAAAAAACATATTAAAAAAACATATTTGCCAATAATAATCATTATTATTTTGTTTGTGTTCAGTTTTTTTTTCATATAAACATTTTCTTAGGGCATATTATATAGACAAAGATATACTGCATACTCTTTTATGATTGTTATCATTACAGGAGCATATGACCCATAATTCAATAATAATATATATAGTCAGGTGCTTTATTCCTTATAGATGTCAAGTCTTTTAATATCTCTATTTTTCCTACTTTACCCAAATCTACCTCTTTCAATAATTAAGGTTTGATCTACATTTTTTTTTTACTTTTACCATTTTTACTATGGGACTATCTTCTTTATATTCATATTGTTACTATTCATCTCAATTTTCTAGACTTAATAATTAGGATTATAAATACTGAGTCCAAACCAGCTATCACTTTGGGTAAGTTATGTTACCATCTCCTTTCACATTTCTTACCTTTAAAATGTTGTTTTTTTAAAAAAATCCACTAATGCACAACAAAACTTTAAGGCTTGATATATTTAAAGGCAATTTCCTATAGGGATTTTGGTCAGGAAACTAAAATCATGGAAGAAACAACACCAGATACAATTTTTTCCCAAAATTTCTCAAAGGATGTTAGAAGATATTGGAAAAAATGCACCTATCAGAGAAAACATAAGTAATAACAGAAATCCTGATTTTAACTGAGGTCACTGAATACTTCTATTTACTTTTTATCTATGGCCTCATTATTTTTTCCTAGTTCTTCAAAGCAGTATACCAGATTTTGTCTAGATAGCTAAGTAGGCAACTTATGCTTAATACCAGGTGAGAGAAGGATTGTGTTATTTGATTTGCTCAAATACTGCTTTGTAGAACAAAAATAATGCCACCAATAATCTTTACTCATATCCATTACTCAAAACTATTATTCTCTTATATTTCATATACTGCATTAAGCATGAAATCCTGTATTAATTGAAAAGTTAATTCTTTATGGAACTTAAATTGTAAGTGGCAAGAGACAGAAAATAAAGACAGTATGCAATGTATTTGAAATATATTCATAGTTTGTTCTAGTTCTTTCTAAAGAGAAAATCAGTTAAGGAAAGTTAATGTTAGACTTGTGGGAAGTTTACATGTTTAAATAAGAATGGAGGAGAAAAGCCTGTGTGAGAAGGGATTTTTTTGAATAAAGACCCTGAGGATCATGTGCTTGAATATCAAAATTGATATCAGACTGAAAAATTAAATGAAAGACTAACATAAATAAGGAATAAGACTAAGTATTTTAAATAAGACTAAGTATTTTATGTTTATCATATATAATTTGCTAAAATATCAATTTAAATTCCATAAACATATGATTTTACAAAACATCAGTTAAATGCATCATGTGCAAAGACTGATGTATATATTTGCATATGATATACATTTGCAAAAGTAAAAGCAAATCTTCAATCAAAGTGGTCACAATGGTTATATGTTATTGTTAGAATGTGGACAACATTGATTTTTTAAACGTTATGTCTCTAATTCACATTATTACTAAAACATAGAAGAAAATATGTTTAAAAAGAAAACCAAAAATTAAAAGCAAAAGAGAGAACCAAAAAAAAATCTAACTCCAATATTTTGTTGTTTCTGTAATCATATCATTCACTGTTTTGAAAATGACAATATGGCAAAACTCCAAGACACTTCTTATATTACATGTCATTGCTTCTTGCTTATAGCAAGAACATTTCTCCACATGATCCCAAACAAGATAGCACTGTTGGTTTTTATGTTTTATTTCCTCTTTTCAAGCAAAAGATAAAAATAACTGATGCATAAGCATCCCCTGTCTTCCCCCCACCCCGGTCATTTCTGTCTCTCTCTGTCTCTCTGTCTCTCTCTGTCTCTCTTTCTCTCTCTTTTTCTCTCTCTCCCTCTCTCTCTGCTTGGTTAGATGTATTTTTTGGATATCTGCCTATGCCTTTTCTCTTTTGAGGAGCATGGTTTTCCATTATCAATTTTTACCATATAATTTCTGTGTATGAGTGTGTGTTTACATCTCTCATATTAGTCTATTATTTTTCCATGTTTTGTTGTGAATTGATCTCTGTCCTGGGTGCACCTTTGGAAAGGAAACACATTTCTCTGAAATTGGTCAGGGAATGCTGCCTGTTTACTCCATGACTCTTATCAATTTATATATCTGTTTCTCTACAGGAGATTGTAAATTCTTTCAAGTGTGAAGTTGTATTCTGGTTTACTTACTTTATCTCAACATCTATCATGCATTCCCCTTGCCTAATTTATGCATTCTCCATATACTATGTCTAATTCACAAGGCTAAAATGTCAAGATCTGATTATTATACCATGATACTTTTACCTAACTTATCATGTTTATGATACTTTTAAAGAATATAATTTATCATTTCTTGAAGTTTCTAGAAGTTATATTAAATTATCTACATGAAATACTAGGCTTGATCGATCATTCATCAGCTTGTTAAGAAAGTATGATTTGACTCAATTTGTTCTATCTGCTCCTAGTCTTTGATTTGATCTGGTGTTTTGTTTTTTTTTTATGTTGAGATCCTCTATTGATTACAGAAGAGGAGTAGAAGAGTCAGGCATAACCACTATCTTTGAACCTTCTGATTTTTTGTTAGTCTTTTTTGAGGAAATTGATATGCAATATCAATCAAGCAATATGGCCTGTGTCTAGGCTTTTGATATTATGAAACACGAGAAATAATGGAAAACAATATTGAACCATGAGATAAATCCCAAAAATGGATATGCTTTGCTAGGGTTTTGAAAATATTCTGTAGGCAGAAAATTACATGGTAACAGGATGGATCTTATAATGAATCCCAAATAACAAGAGAAGGAAAAGAAACTTAAGTTACTAAATGGATAATATATTTGTTGTTAAGCATTACATAAAAAGAGAATACATTTGAAAGAAGTAAAATCCCAGAATGTCAGTTATCTCTTTCATCACTATCGTCATTACCTTTAAATAATTGTCATTCAGCAAAGAAGTATATGAATACAATGTATCTAAGGTCTATGCTATCTCTTTGAACATACCCGCCCAATCATCTGTTCCTTCTGAATTCATTTTTCTAGATTTGAAGGATATGCATTGACATTTTACCATATTTTCTCAAAGAAGGGTAGAGATTGTTTACACCATTTTTCCCCTCTGTGCTTCTTTACTTACCTTATTATGATAATACTAATGGAACCTCTTGCCTAAGATTGTTGAAGACTAAAAAATATTGAAATACTGAAATGTTGTTTTGAACAGGATATTTTTTACCATACAATCTAAAAGCCATTGTGATTGTACAATCCTAAATGACTGAAAACCAGTATAATTTGAGTTTTTATGAGTCTGACAATGAAAATTATAAGATAACTTGTAAAGGGACATTTAAATATGGGCAAATTTTCTAATCAACAAAAACTGGTCAATTAACAGCTGCCAGAAAGAACACTGAAGTCAGAAAGGTCCCAATATAATTTAATTTCATGCACAGACATTGGTCATGGTGAGCAGCTTCAGTTACCTTAAAAATTTTTTAAACTGTCAGAAATTGGCTTTGCAAACATTTTGAAATTACTATTAAAATACAGAAGGATGCAAAATGAGTATGTTAGTATCAAAGCAATGTGTCCCGAAAGACTGATCTGAATGTGGCACTTCTTTTCTTTGGCTTTGTGATTGCAATCTAATCTTATTAAAAACTCAGCAGTATTCCCCAATCCCTTATGGTATGAAATACAGTAGGAAATTCCTAAGTACTGGAGAAACTTTTTTGAATTTACGAAGATAATTATTTCAGTGTCTGTCATAACATTTAGAAAGTAGAAATTTTCCTCCTTACTGTTAGGTTTTTAAAAAGAGGTAGCCGAGTAAGAACAGCACCACACACCTGGTATTCAGATAAAGGGTACGTTTATTCAGTAGATCTGCTGGGACCAGGCCAGGTTGGCAATCGGCGCAGCTGAGAAAGGCCTGGGAAATCCTAAGAAAGAGAGAGAGCTGGGAAAGAGAGAGAGCAGGGAAAGAGAGAGAGCTGGGAAAGAGAGAAGGGAAAGAGAGAGCTGGGAAAGGAGCTGGGAAAGAGCTGAGAAGGAAAAGAGCTGAGAAAGAGGGTCTGGGCCTGGGCTAGGCCTTCTTTAGGGTATGGGTGGAGAAAGGTGTGGCCACATCAAATCCAGATGGGTCCTCAGCAGATGCAGATGTGACCTTTTCCAGGTGTGCCAATTGCCTAGGTAAGGCAGGTACTGGGTGGAGACTTTGCTGTGAAGAGGGTGGAGTCTTCTCGCCATCCAGGATCCGACCTTACACTTACATATTGTAACAATTAATTGAGGTCTCATTTTCACATGGTGTTGCCCTTGTAGGATAGAAACTACAGGATGTGCTTTCCACTGGTCCCTTTGCCAAGCCCAGCACCACACCTCCTTATGTCCCTGTAGAGGAAAGCCGAGAAGAGCCCAAGGAAGTTGGCATGTGTTTCAGTAGGAGTACTGAGCAATTCAGCTATAGCTGTGGGTGATGGGAATATTTCAGGAGTTAGGTCATTGCATGTCTCTTGATTTTCTTTCTGCCCTGTGGCACATTTTCAAAGTACAAAATGTGAAATGTGCTTGTCTTCTCAAGCAGTTAATACCAAGAAAACCTGTCACATCAACATCTGTCCTTTACTAGTCCCAGGGAACAAGTTGCTTTTTTGAGCCTTCACATGCTATTTATAATGTAGGGGAAATAAAAGGTAGAAAAATAAAAGGTTGAATTTAAACTCCAGTCTGTGCTCTGAGAATAGGATCAGCTCTGCCTATTGAAGGACAATTATTACATAGACTGTAGATAATAATAATGTGTTCTACTGAACATTTCATAAAGCTAGAAGAAAAGACTGTGGAAGATTTTCATCATAAAGGAATATATATATGTATATGGAGATTAGTAGAAAGTAGAAATATTACATAATGTATACACATGTTGAAATATCATAAAACCCATTATTACAGAATTTTTTTAGATTTATGTTACATGGTGTCTCATGTCTATAATTCCAGCCACTTGGGAGGTATATTTGGGGAAGATAGTTTTTGATGTCTGTCTGAAAAAATGAAAATATCAAGACCACATTTCAGCCAACACGTTGGACCTGGTTGTATGGCTAATGGGTAGGAGGATCTGAGGCTGACCCTAGTCAAATATGCAAGACCCTATCTGAAAAATAACTCAAGTATAAAGTTTCTGCTAACAAGCACTCTTAGATCTTGGATTCAAAAATCAACAACAAATATCCATTGTGTTCATAAACTGCCTCTTTAAATGGTAAAACAAAAAAACACCAAAAACACATCCAATGTATATTCTACAAAATTAAGAAAAATGAAAGAAAGGGTGGTTCGAAAGGGATGGGTAAGAATGTTAAATGGGTGACATTGATCCAGATGCACTTTATTCATAAACTGGGTGTTGAATGGCAAAAGATAGAGCTTGAAGAGCTAGGTTCAAGAGAAATGTGAGTAAAGGTGGCAAGTTTGCTCTTACCCACTAATGGAAATGAAAACTTTGCAACGGGATAAATTTCTTGGAATTTCTTTTGTGAAGAGAGTCTAGATTTCAACTAAGACCTGACTAATTTCAAACACATGCATGCCATATGAGTCACCAATATCGACATTTTTTTCTCTTGATTAAAAAATAAGTTATTATCTTTAAGTACTTGTACACAGGTGTTACCATTCAACAAACCAGACTATGAGTATAGTGCTTTCTGATTGAAGTTATGCTTTTCAAACTTTTCACCCATTCCTCCAAATCTATGCCTTCGCTCACTTTTTCTGACATTGTAATAAAAAATAATGATATTTTCTTATTTTTATGCTTCTGGAGATTGAACCCAGGACCTCAAACAGTCTACTACTAAGGTCATTCACACAGCTCTTTTGCTTTGATTTTTGTTTTCAGATAGGGTCTAGATAACTGCCTGAGCTGTCCTTGAACTTCTCTGGCTCCTCAAAATCTTTATATGGACACTTTAAGCTTCAATGAGTAAAGTTAAGTGATGGAACTGAACTAAAATTAATCTCATATTTTGTATTGTGTGTATAAAACTAGTTTTCATATCAAAATTTCCATCGAATTCAGACGTCGGTGGCTCAGGCCTGTAATCCTAGCTACTCAGGAGGCTGAAATCTGAGGTTCACAGTTCAAAGCCAACCTGGGCAGGAAAGTCCGTGATACTCTTATCTCCAATAAACCACTTGAAAACCGGAACTGGCGCTGTGGCTCAAGCGGTAGAGCGCTCGCCTTGAGCTGAAGTGCCCAGGGATGATAGTACCCAAGCCCAGAGTTCAAGCCTCCCATGACTGACCAAAAAAAAAAAAAAATCCATCAAACAAACACAATTAGAGCTGAAAGTTTGTTGATTGGCTGCATCATAGGACAAGAACTGAAAGATAAACACATAAACATCATTTATTCATTGAAGGAATGTAATTTATATATGCCCAATTTACATGTGTAAGGTTTTTAAATGTAATGTTATTATTATTATTAAGGTGTCCTGCAGAAGGGTTAACATTTCATAAGTAAGGTGATGAGTGCATTTCTTTTTGAACAATTTCACCCCTTTCTTTACTTTGCCTTATTTTCCATCTCTTTTCCCTGTAAACAAGTTGCATATCTCATTTCATATGTGTCATGTGTGTTGCAATTGTGAACGAATTTGATAGAAGTTTGAAAAAAGGAATGGTTTTTTGTGGCTAGAAGTTACCAAGGTTTGAAGTAATAATGTATTTACCCCATTTTACTTGTGGCAGTATGTGACACAGGAGGGTTTTCACTTTCTGATGGAGAGGAAGCACTGATAGAGAAATGTCAGAAGGGACCAGGACAAGAGAAATTTCAAACAAATGAACCCATTGACTTACTTAAGCAAATAGCCTCTGATCTCCTATTGTTCACCACTTCCAAGCAATGAAATAATAGTATGAATTCATCAATAGATCAATTCATTGAATCACTTCACCTAAAATTCATCTGCTGACATCTACACTCCTGTCAACACCTGAAATATATGTGGGCAAGACATTTCATATTCAAACCTTAGCACCTAAGGTACTTTCATATAATTGTATGCTTTTATACATGGAAAAATTAATGAGTATATGAATTAATGAAAAGAGCTAGGGATGAGAATTTTATATTAAATATTTTCACATCTTTCTGTAAGAATTGACTTACTTGTAAGTAGGCAGCACTTACAAATGTGTTGTATACAGTTCACAAAATAGTGTATGGTATTGTCTATGCCATTCACATATGTGCATATTCATGTTTTCAACTATTCCACATCCATGCCTCCATTAATTCATTCTTACATTCTTATATATATTCTCTATGACAGCAAACACATTCAATGGTAATCAACCACATACCCTTCAAAGTATGAAGGAACACGATATTCATAAAATTACACCTATGTATAATAGACCATGCCTACTTTTAAATACATTATAAACAACTGTAGTTATAGGTAAGCATGATTGTTAATGGAAGCAAATAAAAATAAATCAAAATTTAGAATATAGTGTATTGATTATTTATGCTAATCAAGTACAGACAACTGTAATAAAAGTGCTAGTGTTCTCTGGAGTGTAAAATATTACTAAAATATGTTACAAAGATTAGATCTGCTGCTAACTTCTGACTACTCCTGGAATCAATGATTAGACCATTGCCTGCATAAATCTTTTCATGTTCAATCTAAAATAAAGTTATCTAATAGGTGAATTACAAAAGGATTTTTTTTCCTTTTATTTCCTTTTATTATTTTTTTTGTGAACATACTGTACAGAGGGGTTACAGTTACATGGGCAAGATAATGCGTACATTTCTTATCAATCATTTCAGCCTATTCCTTTGTTGATCCTTCACATCCCTTCCCAGACTCTTCCCTCACCTCCCCACCCAATCCTTCCCCCCTACACCAATGTTGTAAAGCTCGTTTTCGACATGACAACTTGTACTTCTCATTGTTGCAACAGGTCCACCTGTATCCTTAAATGACTTGTTTTTCCCCAACTCCTCCACAAGTTATACTGACATCAAATATAGTGAAAGCAGGGGTTATACAGTAGGGGAGGGACATACAAAGCAACAAAGAAATAATCTTATAAATGCATTAGAAACAAATGCATGAAAGAAAAAAATATTAACATACATATCTAAGGGTTCACTTTCCTAACATCACATTATCTGACCTTTTCCGCTTGACTCATACATATACTAGATATTGCAAATAAGGGAAACCATGGGACCTGTGTTTCTTTGGGCCTGGCTTATTTCACTTAATATAATTTTTCCAAGTTTTTCCATTTCCTAACAAATGGGGCAATGACATTCTTTCTGATGGAGGCATAGAATTCCATTGTGTATATATACCACATTTGCTTGATCCATTCATCTACTGAGGGGCATCTGGGTTGGTTCCATATCTTAGCTATGGTAAATAATGCTGCAATAAACATAGTTGTGCTCGTAGCTGTAGTGTTGTCTTGTTTGTAAACATTTGAGTAAATGCCCAACAGTGGGATTGCTGGGTCATAGGGGAGCTCTATGTGAAGTCTTTTGAGGAACCTCCATACTGCTTTCCAAAGTAGTTGAAAAAGTTTACTCTCCCACCAACAATGAAGTAAGGTTCCCTTCTGTCCACATCCCCTCCAGCATCTGTTGTTGTTAGAGTTCTTGATTTTTGCCATTCTAACTGGAGTGAGGTGGTATCTCAATGTTGCTTTGATTTGCATTTCTTTTATGGCTAGGGATGTTGAGCATTTCTTCATGTGTCTATTGGCCATCCTTCTTTCTTCTTCAGAGAAGTTTCTCTTTAAGTCTTTCACCCACTTATTTATTGGGCAGTTGTTTCTTTGAGCATTTGTTGTTGGGGGATTTAATTTTTTGAGTTGTAAGTATATTTTAGATATGAGACCTATGTCTGTTGTATGTATAGTGAAGATCTTCTCCCAATCTGTGGGCTCTCTATTGATCTTGCTAGCTATATCCTTTGCCATGCAGAAGCTCTGCAACTTCATGCAATCCCATTTGTCCAACCTTTCTTTGATTTGTTGTGTTTCCAGGTCTGTATTCAGAAAATTTCGGCCTGAGTCAAGGAGACCTAGGTTTTCTCCTATTCCATCCTGTAATGTTTTCAGAGTGTCTGCTTTGACTCCGAGGTCTTTGATCTATTTGGAGTTGATTCTGGTGCAGGGTGATATAGGAGGATCTAGCTTTAGTTTTCTACATGTAGTTAACCAATTTTGCCAGCACCATTTACTGAAGAGGCTGTCTTTCTTCCATTCTATTGTTTTAGCTCCCTTATCGAAGATTAGGTGACTATAGGTCTGTAGGTTCATTTCTGGGTTTTCAATTCTATTCCATTTGTCTTGAGGTCTGTTCCTATGCCAATACCAAGCTGTTTTGATTACTATGGCTTTATAATAGGGTTTGAAATTTGGTATTGATATTCCTCCAGCAGTGTTCTTGCCGTTGAGGAGCGTTTTTGCTATTCGGGGTCTTTTTTTGTTCCATATGAATTTTTGGATTGCCTCTATTATTTTTTTGAAGAATAAGGTTGGAATTTTGATAGGTATTGAGTTCAATTTGTAGATAGCCTTGGGAAGTATTGCCATTTTCACGATGTTAATCTTTCCAATCCAGGAGTATGGTAGGTTTTGCCATTCTTCCTAACAAAATTTTGGCCAATCGACTTCAACAATTCATCCAAAAAATCATACACCACGATCAAACAGGATTCATTTCAGGGATGCAAAGCTGGTTCCTTATATGCAAATCAATTAATATTATTCATCACATCAACAGGAGCAAGAATCAGAACCCCATGTTTATCTCAATAGATGCAGAAAAAGCATTCGACAAATCCAACACCCCTTTATGATGAAGGTATTGGAAAAATTAGGAATCCATGGAACATTCCTCAATACAATAAAGGCTGTATATGACAAACCTACAGCCAGCCTTATACTTAATGGTGAAGAACTAATGCCATTTCCACCTAACTGAGGAACAAGACAAGGATGTCCACTCTCTCCACTTCTCTTCAATCTAGTATTAGAATGCCTAGCTACAGCAATAAAACAAGATGCAGACATAAAGGGAATCCAAATAGGGAAGGAAGAAATAAAACTCTCCCTCTTTTCAGACGACATGATCTTGTATTTAAAGAATCCCACAGACTCCACTCCCAAGTTACTCAACCTGATTCAAAATTTTGGCAAAGTAGCAGGGTATAAAATTAACCCCCCAAAATCAATGTCTTTTCTTTATGCCAACAATGATAAAAGTGTGGCTGAAATTAGGAAAGCAACTCCATTTGTAATAGCCTCACAAAAAATAAAATATCTATGAATTAACTTAACCAAAGAAGTGAGGGACCTCTATGATGTAAACTTTAAAATCTTGAAAAAGGAAATCAAAATACAAAAGGAATTTTTTGTTAATGAGAATCGTTGGTCATAAGGTTTGAAATGCTTTTGTACACAATGAATTTCTATAAATGTTAAATCTGGCAAATTATTTGTTACTCATTAAGAGTTCTGTAGGATAAAGTTGGGCTTCATTGGCTCATGCCTCAGCTCCTAGCTACCTCTGAGAAAGTGATCCAGAAATCATGGTTAGAGGACATCCAGGTACAAGGTTGTGAGAAAACATCTCACCAGTGGCTGGATATGGTGGCACATATCTGTTATCCCAGCTATGTGGAAGGAATAATGGGCACAGTGTCATGTACTGTGTACCCAGTAACAAGTGAAAACAGTTGGGAAGATTGTAGCCCATATCTGCTGAAGACATAATATAAGACTTTACATGAAAAACAATCACCACAATAAGAGGTCTATATACATGGCTCAGGTGGTAGAGTCTCTTCCAACAAGCTCAATCCTCAATACTGCCAAAAAGAAGGTTGCTAACACAATTTTCTTTGTACATGGATACTGTCAGTGAAAGTAAAGTGAATATCTTTACAGATCAGAGTGAAACATTTCATTGAGAAAGAACTTAATTCACTTGAAACATGGTAACACATTCTGAGGTCATACTGTTTTATCAAATGTATGTATATATGTATGTATATATAAATGTATATATATATTCATTCGGTATATATTCAATGGAACAATACTGAATTTGGATACTGTATTTGGCTATTGCTTAGTCTTATTGCCAAACCTAAAATATTTGGATAACATGATGATTATTTTCTCTGAATGGCCCCAAGCATTGAGATTTTTTTGTTCATTTTGTATATTTAAACATCAATTTTGGACCAAGTCAGACATCCTGGAAATAATACCACTAGTATACATAGTCACATTGAGGTTTCCTTCCCATCTTCAGCTGTGAAACTAGCAGCACAATCTCTCATGCAGCATTCCACTTCCTATATTTTTACATTACATTTATTATTTTGATTAATACTAACTTTATGGCTATTTTTTCTCTTAAGTTGATACAGTATACCATTCATTTAGATAGAATCTGTCTTCTCACTTTAAACATAACATGCCTTTTTTAGATGGCTCACATTCCTGAGTAGTATTCACAAGTTAAACTTTTTCAGTTTCTAGAGAGTATATTTTGTATGTAGTTACCTATCATTTAATACAACATGGGCCATTCACACACAAGTGCATGACGTAGAATTTTATATTTAAGCATTTTGACATAAACCACTCAATCATAGCAAATGGCCTTTTATAGTTGAATCTTTTTTTTCTTCCTGTTTATATATATATATATATAGTGAAAATACTGTACAGAGGGTTTACAATTACATGGGCAAGACAATGAGTACATTTCTCATCAAGCATTATAGCCTCCTCCTTACTTTCCCCTTCCCATCCCATCCTCCCACCACCCCCCCAACTCTCCCCCCCCACCAAAGTTGTAAAGTTTTCGACATGTGACTTGTATGTCTCATTGTTGCAATGGGTCCACCTGTATCCCTATTTAAACAATTTGTTTATAGTTGAATAATCTTTAATAGCAAAGTTTCCATTATTGTTTTTTATGTTATTCTTAAAATAAATCATCTTAATTATCCATTCTATATTTTTTCAATTCTTTGATGGCCACCTCTCTTCAGTTCAAATTCCCCTCTAATATTTACCTTTCTAAAAATAATCACTGGCCCTAGATTTTTGCACAATTTATTATTTTTAACTTTGACAAGTTAACCTATGGCAAAAAATATTTTTTGGGGGGTGGGGCTTGAAATCTGGGCCTGGGCACTGTTCCTCAGCTCTTCAGATCAAGGCTAGCACTACCACTTGAGCTACAGCACCACTTCTGGTTTTCTGGTGGTTTATTGGAGATAAGTGACTCATGGTTTTTCCTGCCTGGGCTGGCTTTGAACCGCAAACCTCAGATCTCAGCCTCCTGAGTAGCTAGAATGACAGGCTTGAGCCACTGGCACCCGGCCTTCAAAAATTTATTCTAATAAAATTATTTTAAAGTAATCATTAAATTGTATATTGTTATACATTTGAATTGAATGTACTTGATTATATTAAATTTAAGAAACTATATATAGATCTTTGTTATTGTGTTGTTGTTCTGGTTATTGTCCCTCTGAATTTTTTTCAAGGCTAGTGCTCTATCACAGCTCTATTTCTGACATTTTTAGTGCTTCATTGGAGATAAGAGTCTCATGGACTTTCTTGCCCAGGCTGGTTCTGAACTGCGATCCTCAGATCTCAGCCTCCCAAGTAGCTAGGATTAAAGGCACAAGTCACTGGTGTCCAGTTTAATTTAGTGTCTTTGAAATAAACATTCCAAACGAATACAAATTTTACTGACAATGGTCATGAGTTGTGAGTTACAATATAGTTAAATTTAAGAAAACTTGAGTTAAATAGTTCTTTGTATCTGAGTTTATTAAAAAGAAAAAAATGATGCTGGGTATAGTAATATATATCCATAATTTCAGGTACCTACAATTCAGAAGTAGTAAGACAGAGGCTTGAGGCCAGCCTTAGGCAAATCATGGTTCTTATCTGAACGGTGAACTAAAGCAAAATGACTGGCAGTTTATATGGATCAAATTGTAGAACACTTGTCCAGCAAATGTGAGGCCCTGTGTTATAACCTGTGCAAAACCCAAACACACATACATACACAGAAACACACAAAGTTACAACAGACAAAAATATATCAAATAAATTAAATGCAGAATATATCACAGAAATTCAAATTTGTGCTTCATCCTTATCTTCATCCTTATTTTTATATTTAGAATGAGTTTATAAGTGATGCAACTTTAATGGTATATTAGGCACATATATACTATCTTAATATCTTGAAAAAAGTATCTTAATATCTTCACAAAAATGTGAAAAAATGTGATACTGAAATCAGGAATAATAATATGCTAAAATGATGTGTAACATATTATACCATAAAAGACAGATTATCAAGTATTACGGGCCACAGGGCTGAACTAATGTGGCAACTCTCATAATTGTGTTACTCAAAAAGTGTACTCATTTGCAATTTTACTAGTAATACATTAACCTTTTTCAAAGACTGGTATTATCATGGCATGAGGAAACAAAGCATTGAACTCATGCATTAAATTTAAATGACCATGGTTTTTTTCAATAGTGATAATATAATAGTACATTTTATTTTGACCCTTTATGGTTGTACTTTTCAGAACAAATTATGCAGAAATTGCATTTCTTTATTTTAAAGTCCTCATAAAGTTCTCATAATTTACTGTCAGCATTTAATGGGATTATTTATTATTATATTTATTGATATTATTATTATTAGACAACCCATGGCTATGTAGTTGAGGCCAACCAGAGATTCCTGGGTTTGTGCCAGGAACCTACTTTCAGTTTCCTGGGTAACAGGGAACAATAAGTTCACCGCCATGTGTGGCTCAGGTGAATTATTATGTGAAAACACTTACTCTAATATCAGATCCAAATTGCATCAAACAGTATTTGAACATTATAATTTTTTATACAAAAGTAGAGGGGGAAACTGGTGAACTATGTTAGAAGAAGTAAGAATCTTCAAATACAGATAAGATAATTTTATATAAGGATATATAAAATAAAGATGAAAAGGGGCTTGATAAGAAAATCAAATAATTGATTCAATAAATACTTGTCTCTCAATACAGGAGAATGTTTTTGTTTTCTGATATTTCTGAATGAAAGGGTAGAGGAAGAAAATACTGGGAATTATACGGAAGGTAGAGCACCAGCAGAGCACGAGTATTATGAACTAGGGCCCTGCTCTAAAACAAAAGTGACAATACATTTTAATGAAAGGTTTTTGAGTCACTTTGTTTTGTCTAATTTACTTTAAATAAAAATATGCACCTTTGCATTAGTCATGATACATTGTCATCTGTTTCCAATTTAATAGCATCAAAACTAGCACAGAATAGTGTAGTGTAGATTTTTTAAGGTTTATTTTGTGCATTTTTTCCTATGTGGAAAAGAATATGGTGTATTAAGAGATTTTTCTTTCTGAGTGACTCTATCATTATTTATAATAAGGACAGCCTCACACATTTATAAAAGGAGAAATTCAATTTCAAATTGCTTTAAAGTTCACCTTTGAGTTTCACAGTGGTCAGGAGAGTCTCTGACCTTTAAATCTGATGAAAAGAGAAAGCAGATATTAATCTCATTATTTGGTTTTTTAACTCCTCCCAAAGTGAGTAACGCTGTCCACATTTCTGCAAAATGACAGGAACAGTTCATTCATATCCATCTTTGTTATTATGAAAGACAATACTAAAGGATTTCAATACATAGTACTTGTATCTAATTTCAATTCTCTTTATACAATTTCCCTATTACTTTAGAGCTATCATTATTTTAGACAGTTTAATTATATGTCATGCATTTGGGCTATTAAAATATAATAACTTCCATTTTACAAATTACATTTTGTTCCTTTACATATGCTAAACTCTTTTTGTTATTCTAACAGTGTTTATTGTCTCATCAATATCTGTGCAGTATTTCCTTTATTTAGAATATTCTCCTATACAATAGAAAATTAAAATGAGAAACACAAAAACATTTTAGCTATAAAATAATTGTGGAAACTATAGATATCTTGATAAATTGAGAGATCATCTGTTTGATGTCAAGATAAAACTACTAAGCATTATGAATAATTAAGGAAAAGGAAGGAGTACTGTTTTGTTAGTTCAAAGCCAGTTTGAGCAACACAGTCAGACTCTTTTTTAATGAAATTCCAAAACTAATTAATTAATTAAACCTCTGGTTTTGCCACATATTGTATGGAGAATTTCTACGTAGATTATTTCTTATTTTGATAGCCATATATTTATGTCTATCTATCTATTTTGTCCTCTTGTGAAAATAGAGAAGTTTCTTGAAAGCTATTTGGTATAAAAACAAAGTGTGGAAGTGGGAAAGAGGTCAAGTTTAAGGTTTGAACAAAAACACTAAGGACAGCATATAATTCCTGAATTCAAGCCCTATAACTTGTCCACACACAAACATATACACACACATCTGAAAATGCAATAATTATCTGAAATATTCCTTTAAGTGTGCATGTCTTGGGAATTCATTGCATACACTATATTCCTCTTGCTCAGATTCGGTACTGCAACATTACTAAGATATATAATTAATATATAAGATATATTAAAATATATAATTAATTCACCCATATAGAGAAAGTGAATTTTAACAAAATTTAGTTTACAAATCATTAGTTTAATACACAAAAAACTCATAAAATTAAGGGCATTTTAATTGCACAGTTATTATGTTATGATAGATAAGATCAATACACAGTGCAGAAATAAATAGACCGGTTTTGTTATATTTTTATCTTTGTGGTTTGTACTAAGGTTTTGCCATTTATCAACTCAAATTCCTAATACTATGTGTCTTGGTAAATAATCATTTGTCTCAAACTTACTGAACTTGGGAAAAAAGGGAGAAATTAGATTGTGTTGAGTCAAGAATTCATTACCAAGTAGCTACTCACTGAACAAAATGATAATGAGGATGTAAAGAAGAATAAATGATTGTATGATTAAACACAACTGCACCAATCTAATGTCTTTGTCTATGTCTAATTCAAGAACACAAGACTGGTATAGTGATAATCAGGTCAATTTTTCTACTATTTTAAGCTACAAAATAGCACTGAAATTATAAATTTGATAGTCTGCGTCATGCAGGCCTTTGTAACGTTGAGAGGGAAAAAAATAAAGATTATTTTGGAAGGCTATGCAAAGCTAACTTGCAGAAAATTGCTCCTGGATGAATAGCAGAGAGTAGTGCATAGCAACAAAGCAGATTTAGAGATGAACAGAACACGGATTACAAATTTTGTTTAAGTGATAATGAGAGAGAGACAGAGACAGAGACATAGACAGAGACAGAGAGAGGGGGTTGAGAGATTATAGTCAGCATGAATATGCAAGGAATTGGACAGGAAATTTTAATGAGCAGCACACATTGCATTTTTCAAATGCTATTCCATTAATGGTTTTGATCATTGTAGTCTACTTAGATAAGATTTATGAATTTCTGTAAAGATGGTAAGAATACTTGGTCTTAAATCAACCATTGGAAGAAAATCTTCTAGACCAAGAACTGCCTTAAGTTGTAATTTTGTAAGGTAGGGAACAAGAATAATGATTTCAATTTGATTTAATATCTCAAAAGAGATTATATTTAAGACTGGAACAAATGCAGGACAGTGAAACACATTTTATCTTTGGTCATAAAACATTATCTTTTAAGGAGTAGAGGAAGAATTGCAAGGTGATCATGCAATGATTAAGATACATGACATAAAATTAATTATTTCTTCCAGTGTAGTCCTTGAGAGTTATTTCTAGTACATAATAAGAAAAAATTTCCCTGATGACTCTGACTTTAAATATGCTCCCACAACCTTGTTTCTTTTTCTTCTTTCTTTCTTCTTTCTTTCCTTCTTGCTTTCTCTCTTTATCTTTCTTTCTTTTCTTTCTTTCTTTCCTTCTTTCTTTATTTCTTTATTTTATCATTTTCTCTCTTTCTTTCTTCCTTTTCTTTTTTTAATTTTAATTTTTTTGTGTAAATACTGTACAGAGGGGTTACAATTACATGGGCAAGATAATGAGTACATTTCTTATCAAGCATTGCAGCATCCTCCTTTGTTTACCCTTCACATCCCTTCGCAGCCTCCCCCCCCCGCCCCCCAATCCTCCCCTCCCCACCAAAGTTGTAAAGTTTGTTTTCAACATGACAACTTGTACTTCTCATTGTTGCAACAGGTCCACCTGTATCCTTAAACGACTTGTTTTTCCGCATCTCCTCCACAAAATATACCGACATCAAATATAGTGAAAGCAGGGGTTATACTGTGGGGGAGGGACATACAGAGCAACAAAGAAATAATCTTGTAAATGCGTTAGAAACAAATGCATGACAGAAAAATAAACATTAAAATACATATCTAAAGGTTCATTTTCCTAACATCACATTATCTGACCTTTTCTGCTTGACTCATACATATACTAGATATTGAAAATAAGGGAAAGGATGGGACCTATGTTTCTTTGGGCTTGGCTTACCTCACTTAATACAATTTTTTCCAAGTCTTTCCATTTCCTAACAAATGGGGCAATGTCATGCTTTCTGATGGAAGCATAGAATTCCATTGTGTATATATACCACATTTCCTTGATCCATTCATCTACTGAGGGGCATCTGGGTTGGTTCCATATCTTAGCTATGGTAAATAATGCTGCAATGAACATAGTTGTGCTGGTAGCTTTAGTGTGGTCTTGTTTGTAAACATTTGGGTAAATGCCCAACAGTGGGATTGCTGGGTCATAGGGGAGCTCTATGTGAAGCCTTTTGAGGAACCACCATACTGCTTTCCAAAGTGGTTGAACAAGTTTACACTCCCACCCACAATGAAGTAAGGTTCCCTTCTGTCCACATCCCCTCCAGCATCTGTTGTTGTTAGAGTTCTTGATTTTTGCCGTTCTAACTGGAGTGAGGTGGTATCTCAGTGTTGTTTTGATTTGCATTTCTTTTATGGCTAGGGATGTTGAGCATTTCTTCATGTGTCTATTGGCCATCCTTCTTTCTTCTTCAGAGAAGTTTCTCTTTAAGTCTTTCACCCACTTATTTATTGGGCAATTGTTTCTTTGAGAATTTCTTGTTGGGGGATTTAATTTTTTGAGTTCCAAGTATATTTTAGATATGAGACCCTTGTCTGTTGTATGGATAGTGAAGATCTTCTCCCAATCCGTGGGCTTTCTATTGATCTTGCTAGCTATGTCCTTTGCCACGCAGAAACTCTGCAACTTCATGCAATCCCAGGTCTGTATTCAGAAAATTTCGGCCTGAGCCAAGGAGACCTAGGGTTTCTCCTATTCCATCCTGTAATGTTTTCAGAGTGTCTGCTTTGACTCTGAGGTCTTTGATCCATTTAGAGTTGATTCTGGTACAGGGTGATATATAAGGATCTAGCTTTAGTTTTCTACAAGTAGTTAACCAATTTTGCCAGCACCATTTACTGAAGCCTTTTCTTTCTTTCTTTCTTTCTTTCTTTCTTTCTTTCTTTCTTTCTTTCTTTCTTTCTTTCTTTCTTTGCCAGTACTGGTAATTGGTAACTATCTTTTAGCTTCTTTTGCTCAAGGAGAGAGCTCTACCAATTGAGCGTAATCACAACTTCTGGCTTTATTTTTCTGAGTAGTTTTATTGAACATAAGAGTCTCACAGAAAGAATTTCCTGCCCTGGCTGACTTTTAATTGTAATCCTCAGATCTCAGCTTCCTGAATAGCTAGGATTATAGACATGAGTTACCAGTGCCCAGCAAACATCCACAATTTTAAAAGAAGAGGTTTATGACAACTATCTCATAACTTAGCAATCACAATATTAGGAAACCAGAACATTCTGTTAACATATACTACCTATCCAAATTAAACAATTCCAGAATTTGGAATAAGAACTGCATTACCCTCATATTTTTTTTAATTTTCTTTATGCTTGTCTAGAGCTTTAAGAGCAAGCTTGTATTAGCAAATTAAGTACTTAAATATTAGCTTCTTAGTACCTCCACTCTGACTTCAAAATGGTTCAGTATAATATGAATCTCAACCAATTTTATGGCTTGGAGCAAAAGAAAATATATATCTGGTCATTTATTAAGATGAACCCCCAAATTAACCTGTTTTTTGAAAGAAGTAATGTAGAAAGCAAATTTTGGTTTTAAAATAACCCAATGTTATTTCATGCATGTAGTTTGTATACATTGACTTTAGAATGAAGTTAATGAGAAATTAGTATGATTATTTACTGATGTATATGAAGCATTTTTGATGGTCTATTAGAAAGTTTTGGGAAATATACAAATATATAAATCCAAAAACTGAATAATTCAAATAATGAGAAAAATACTTACAAGTTGTTCCCAACATATTATCTTGAATTATGTATGGACTGCATAAAAATCAGTGTTTGTGAACAGTTTGGTCATTTATGGGGTAAAAGACAATACTTTAAAATATCAAATAGATATTTGATACTAGATTTTAGATGCTCATTATTCACTTTATCCTATTTTGTGTAAACATGTACATTCATGTTATACAGACAATGATAGAACTTAAGTTAAAAGTTATCTTATTTAATAATTTGTTTTCAGGATGGTTTATCATAAATATGATGTATAGAAAATTTTCTAATACTTAAAGCATTTTTATGATGGAACTAAGCAAACTGTTGAGCTGCATGAATGATTGCCTGAATCACAATACAAATAATACTATTAATTTTCATTTAAATCATGCTCCATACTCATAGCTTTTATAATTTATCATGATTAATCAGATAACGATAGTCTTACATAGGAACTTTATTGTCAATTATGTTGAAGTTAATCTATGCTTCCTTGAAACAACTTTAGTCTTCATGGTTTGAGTTTGTCAGTATGACAGATTTATGGAATTTGTCCATGCTTTAGGACAGCCAACATTGACTTTAGAAAATTACAAATAATACCTGTAGCATCAGTGAAGCTTAGTTTAGAAAGCAGCTTCCACTGTCTGAGTGGTTATGACAGTATCTACAAAAACCTTGACATTCCAGTTATTTAGTTTATCCCATAATGCCTAGAGAGACCCACTAGGAATTGTTCTAGAAGCTGTTATTTTATTATGTGCATCTCTTCCTATATGGTAGCATTTGACAGTCCTTTTCAATAAGAACTGAGGCAAATTGAATTGTTTTTCTGTGGATTTTCACTGACAGATTCACATCTGTATTAGCCAGTAAGCATTGCATAAGCAAAGCAAAAACACTTCCACCATTTATTTTAACACAACCATCTAATTATGTTGTCAAACTTTATGCTCAGATTTATGATCAGAGATATATGAGGCTTTTCATAATAATGTCAATATCTATATGCAGAAAACAACTTCCCTCCATGATACTTGGGCATATTCTCTTCACTTCATGCTAAAAGCAGTGTGATTAAATAAGGAAGACATTGTATTTTCCTATTTCATTAGTATAAAAATTCTCCAGTTTGCATGGAGACAGTTGACCCCTTCACTATTTAGTAGTTAGTTCCACTTTGGACTTTGAGCAACCAGAAAAACAAATTACTGAAATTTAATAAAGAAGGATTTGCTTAACAAGCCATCTCAGTTTTATAAGTGGCTACTTGTAATCTTCAATAATTCTCAGATTGTCATTTCAAAATCATGATTTCAATATTGCTATGAAATATACCATTTTAAGTTGAACACAGAACAATGGAAAATTACTATATAGTGTCCAATAGAAGTTACCCTCAGCATACTGACAATATGTAGGGAGTTATATGCAATGTTTCCCTAATATTCATGAATCTATAATGATCAAATCTATCACAAGGAAGTGTCTATATTTAAAAATTTTTAGTGATGCTGTTCACTAACTTGTTATTGTTACTATTGTTTTTCTTTGGATCTTTTTAGATGCTCCACCAACTGGTCAGGCACACAGTGTGAGAGACCAGCCCCCAAAAGCAGCAAATCTGACCATATGAGTACAAGTAAGTTCTTTAGAATAATAATCATGTTGTAGCTAAATTCTGTCAAAACCATTCCTTTTCCTTTAATAACATTAATGAGAAAACTGAAACTTAGAAGGTCTTCGTGGAATTTTCTATGAGATCTTCCAAAATCCAGATGTTTTTGAATGATAAAGCCCTGAATTCTTACTGTAATAGAATACAGGAAGTATTTGTTCTGTCTGACTCTTGGAAGTCAACCCACTGAGGGAATTTTCAGAATGTGCATCTGTAAACCTAATATAATATTTTTTGCTTTTTATCTGTCTGAGATACAACTGATATAGATGCAAGTGACATCACTTGGGCAATAAAATGCATATCTAAAACTCAAGAGAAAAGTAGGCCTGAAGACTGGAATTGTTGGGTATTAATTAGTGTTGATAAATAGGCTCAAGGGATGTCCAAAGAGATGGTAAAGCAAAGGACAGTGTGTCCTCATGTGGCAAGACATATACATGATATAAAAGAGATAAGTACAAACCAGTAAAAGAGTAATAATGGTTCCCATCTCCTCAAATATATCTCATTTCTGTTCCTCTGCTATAAATTATCATTCAACATAGCTCTCCATTGTTCTACAAAACTGAATGGTGTATTTTTATTTTCCTTAATTTCAGCAGTTATCACAAATGTATGTCACAAATATTGGGAGTACATTTTTTAAGTTATTACATAAATTTAAAATTAGAGTATGGGATAATGATAATATCATTTTGACTTTAAAACTCCTCGAAGTATGTTCAGAGAGTCAGGCATTTTCACATCAGCATAAAGCTCTAAGGTAATAGATTTTTCTAATCACACAGGCTGTTTTAGCTAACAACAAGGACCAGAAAACACCTTTACCACAAGTCTGAGTTATTAAGAAAACTGTGCATGATTAGAAAAATCAGTTACTGGCTTTTTCCTAAGAGAATAAGAACAACCTTCTATTAAGGATCAGTTAAAACATTTTTTCCTCTCGTTTCTGGAGTGTGTTTCTTTAAGGAGCAATGATAGATGATAAACATTTTCTAACAATCATTATTTGATCACCTTTGCTCTGGTGTGTGGTAATTTGACATGTACGTAGCTAATCGCCCTTTCCATGTGCATTGATACTTCCATTAAAGTTAATGACTTTAAGTCAACGATGAGAGAAAGAGCAACAGAATCTCTGGAAATAGGGTTATAATTACTTGTGGGTAACTCTTTCCATCTCAGATCCTCTAGTTTAGCTCTTTTACATGAAATTAGGCACATCTTCTTCAAAGAAGAAGCTGGCGCTTCATTGTCCAAGCCATATTCAAAACATTAAGCTTTGTCCTTGAGGTGGACCTACCATACATTTTGAAAATTCAGTAGACATTCTAGTCTCATTCTTCCTTTCTTTTAGAAAGGTTTATCAATGGTATAAATTAATTTATTTTCTTACTCCCCTAGAGACATTTTATGTTATCTATATTAGGTAATCGACTAAAAATTATGGAAGATAGATAATAAAGCCCTTTAAAATTTCAATCCCATTTTATAAATCTGGTATGTTATAGAGATGGCTAACTTCAAGTAACTTTTTCCGCCTAAATGCTCCTAATGATTGCTGATATTTGTAAAGAGTTTGCAACATTACATTTAAAATCGCATACCTCCAAAATTAATTCCTGTAATATTAGTTTGTAATTTGATTCTGGTTAAAGAAAATCATTATTTAGTTTTAGGTTTCTTTTTCTTTCCTTCTCCTTCATATGTCAAATTAGGCAAGGTAGATCTTTCCACATCTACCATTTTAAAACCATTTCCACAAATTTCAGCACCCAAGCCCAACAACTGTGTTCTAAAATTCCCTACAAGGTCTTCTTCCTTCCTCATCCAACAATTGCAAGGATATTTTAAGGAAAATCCTAGCTGCTCCAGGACCAAAATCACACACCTCACAGCTTCAAATTAACAAATGCATATTTAGAAAAAATTCTAAACTTACAGACAATTTTTCAAAGCTGTTCTTGTTTCCTGATCAAAATTAATCATTAAATGTCATAAACATGGATCCTGCTACTAGCAGAGTTTCCATCATTAACATAGGTACTATTTGGTAACAGGAACAGGAACTAAGTCAAGCTAGACTAGAGATTAATTCCAGTGTTCAAAAGCAAATTCCATTGAGCCTTCTCGTTTCTGAAGAAGTATAGTTTTTATTTGTTTTTATGAATGTTGTATCTTCAGTAGCAAAAGAGTAAGAAAAGAATGTCAAATTAAGAGTATGTTAGTCAAGGATATTATTTTTCTTCCTCAACAATATATACACACTCACTGTACATTATGAATTTTTCAGTCTTTCCAATCAGGGTAATTAATATCAGTATGTGTAAATAGAGATTTTTTCAGGTTTTTTTTGTTGAAAATTTTAATAATGGCACTTAAAAGTGTCAGAAACAAGAACACAAAAACAAACAACACTGTAGATCTGTCCTGAAAATTCCACTGCACTACAGGCCGGACAAAAGTTGATACATATTTTAATACACTTCAAAACCAGGAGTTTAGAGACATTAAAAATTACTTGGTAAATATTTTAAACTAACATGTAATTTCTAATTTTCTAATTGTATGTTGAAATTCATTTCAAATTTCATAATTTATACTGATTAATCATGGTGTTATTATTTGACTTGTAGCCATTTCATAGTATTATTGTAGCCATGTAGCTAATATATTTTCCCCACCCAAAATATTTATTAATTTTCTCTGCCCCAAAAGCCAATCTCATATGCCTCATTTTATTTTTGTATCTGCAACATGGCTGCAAAAGTAACCTCTTTACTTAAAACATTAAGTGTTGCTCTTAACCATTCTTTTCTCAAATTAAACAATATATTCAAAGATATTGTCCTTTCTATTATCTTCAATAGAACCTTTCTCTCCAGTAGTACAAATTACTATCCAAGTTCCATGGCTAACACAGACCTTCATATCCTCACTTCTATTTTCCTATACAGCAATATCTCCATAACCTTTAGCAATTCTGCACCCTAGCCTGATTACTTATTTTCCTTAGATTTAATCACACACACACTCTCCAGGGAACTGAACAAGACACAGCCCTTAGGTTTCAGAGACATACCAGTTCTTTCATAGAACAGATCTAGTTGGATGTACATCTTTTATGTTTGATTGATCATGCCAGCTTTGCCTGGAGTTATATTTATGATATGTTGAATACACTCTTTATTTGTCATCTCATGTACATCAAGCAATGTTCTTTTCCATCCTCACAACAAAGTAGAGGAAACATAAGTGTCTGGGCCACAGTTATCCCTTAAGAGTCTGGGTCACAGTAATCCCTTAAAACATATTTCCTAAACAAGAATTGAATTATGGCCTCTGGGGCAAATAAGAACTAAAGTACCTGCAAATTAAAGCTCCTTTATGCCCTCAAGGAGCTTAAAAATAAACCATTCTTTACAATATATTGTGAAAAAGTATATAGCAGAGAGTGAGTGAAAAATAGAGAATTATTTCCTAAGCATATATGTAGCACCTTTTACACTATTAACATAAACACATTTACACTAATGAACACTAATAGGAAATATCTTAATGAGGACATAAATATATAGACAAGTAATCCAGGACAAAGGTAAGTATTTTCCCAAGGTTATATTTAGAGTAAGATTTGAAAGGATGAAACCCAGCCTCATGGTCTATGATCTCAATTGTAGTGATGTAATGAAGGTCCCAGAGAAAGAGGCTCTTCAACATAACATGCTGATAATGCAGGTCTCCATTTTATTGGAAAAGTGTTATATACTTGGACTTCACAACCATGACGCAAAGAAAGATTCACTCTAGTTGATACAAATTGTTGACTTACTCCCACCACCCTTGCTGCTTAAAAATGATCTGTTATAGACTTGGTTTTTTATTTGTTATGGTATTTGCATCTATTTATTTGACTAGATGGGAAACATACTACTTTTGATAAGTTTTATCCTATAATTTTATTAAAATGCATAGTGGCCATTTGTTTATACCAATATGAACTCAATATAAACTCTTTTACAAAAAAATCACTTGCAAAATGCTACCTTGAATTATTTATTGTCAGCACTAAGTGTTATTGCAGTTACCTTGATTGGCTACATAAACATACCAGGAGTCTAGGCTCCTACACAGAGTGCTGTAATATATGGAATTGCAACTGCCATCTGTGGTGGGAAGGAATAAAAAAAAAATCCTTTGTTTTTTAGCATGCATAATTAATAGCTTTCAGCCTTGTAGGAATAGCAAAAACTATGCAAAACAAGTAAAAACTAATTTTCTGAATAATTTGTAATTGCAAATACATACCATAAAATCAGTATTTGTAGGCATTTTACATCTACCAGTGTACACAAGGTTTAACAGCAAAGAATGAATAATGGATAAAGTTATTTATAAAGTCATGATCAATCAATTGAAGTCATAGCATATGAAGAAACCAAGCTGTTCCCTGGTATTTAAAATTTGTGAGAAAATGTTAATTACAAACTAAGGTGTTAGAGTCTCTGATTTCAT
Organism: Dipodomys ordii; assembly: GCF_000151885.1. Classification (NCBI taxonomy): domain Eukaryota; kingdom Metazoa; phylum Chordata; class Mammalia; order Rodentia; family Heteromyidae; genus Dipodomys; species Dipodomys ordii. The sequence goes on from NW_012267342.1 coordinate 5,945,888, forward strand.
TAATTACTAATGGACAATAGACAACATATTCACAAACTGACATGCTGAATTGAAATCTTTTTTATACCTATTAAAGATAATAAAATTACATATTCACATGAAGTTCACTTTTTGAAAATCTAAAGGCCCAAATAATATCACACACACACACACACACACACACACACACACACACACACACACACACACACACAAACAGCATACAATCTTGCTTCTGCTGAGCTTTTTCTTTTCATTATTATGGTAATGGTGATGTACAGAATGGCTACAGTTAGTCAGGTATTGAGTACATTTCTTGTTGAACAGTGTCACCTCTTCTCTCATTTTCTCCCTGTTTTTCTCTCCAGCCTCTCTTCCTTACAATTTGTATGACTCATTTTTAAAATGATGTCTAGTGAGTATCACTGCTGCATTTGTTTGTACTTTGTCCCACCATTTCTGTGCTCCACCTTATCTTCTTCAAAACAGATAAACTTACATACAAGAAAAAAGATATAAAAGCATCAACAACAACAAAGGAATAAAATAATACAGCAAACTAGCAAAAAAAACCTCATTTTTATTTCTTGGAGTCATTTTGATAAATATAATTTTATATGATAATATACACGTAGCTATTGTGCCTTTGTGATTCATTCTTAAGAACACGCTCCTTTGGTCTCGCTATATAGAGTGAGACAAATAATAGAGTCCTGCATAATTTATCATGTCCCAGTGTAATTTTTTGTCTTTACCATACAGTGTCTTTACTTGTAGATTTCTGGGCACATTCTAGTTACAACAAATGTGTGAAACCATGGAATCTATATATCTTTGGGTCTGCTTTACTTTGCTTAATATAATTTTTTCAAAGTCTTTCCATTACTTCACAAATAGAACAATATCATTGTTTCTGATGGAAGCATAGAATTCTGTTATGTATCACATTTTTTTGATCCATTCATCCCCTGAATGTGTTGATTCTATACCTTGGGTCTGTACTGGAAGTTTTAGTGTGTTCTATTGGAAAAATGCCCAGGGGTGGAATTTCTGCATCATAGGGAAGCTCTAGGTTTAGTAAAATAAAACAAAACAAAACAAGCAAACAGAAAAAAATCCTTAGCAGGAAGTACAGTGTTGGAGGAATGTCAATATCAAACTTCAAATTGTTATTACCAAGCCATTTCACTAATGTGGCCAAAAAGGAACAATATTACACTGCTGATGGGAATGTGAGCTGTTCAACTATTCTGGAAAGCAGTATAAAGGTTCCTCAAAAGACTAGACATAGAGCATTTTCTTTTCATTTTTGCTTAGCGTAGATGCTTTACCATGTGAGCCACACATCTACTTCCAGATTTTTCCTGGTAATTAAAGACAAAAGACTGATTGTTTCTGGGATGGCTTCAAACTGACATTCTCAGGTGTTGGGCCACTGTCACCCAGATCAAACTTAGTGAAAGTTATAGTAACATGAAAAAAAAAAGTAGTTTTGTAGTTCGGGAAGTTACTAAAGTAAATGAGTCTTAGTTTCCCTTGGTTATCTGGTTAGTTTAGACATATTATTTCTTCCACTATCAAATAGTAAAAATGAGTTATATATGAAAGCTTCTTAAAGAATCTTTGGTGTTTTGGTTAGTGAATGGATTGTCTGTCTCATTCAGGTATTTTCTAGGTAGAATTATTAAAGCAAGTCTAAGTTTCTATATTGAAGTCCTTAAGTGGCTGTGTATTATATATAATGACTATGAATTTCTGCCACAGTATTTTTACATGAAGATGTGTTTGCAGAAAAAAAATACATTTTAAATATTTTAAGTTATTTAATTTTTTCCCAGTCCTGTGGCTTGAACTCAGGGTCCGGGCACTGTCCCTGAGCCTCTCTGAGCCTCTCTACACTTCCACTTGAGCTACAGCACCACTTCAATCTTTTTCTGTTTATGTGGTACTGAAGAATCAAACCAGGGCTTCATGCATGCTAGGCAAGCACTCTACCACCAAACCACATTCCCAAATCCCATTCTTTTATATTTCTTGAGAGATGAGGAAAAGTAACTGGGGAATTAAGTTTGATAAAGATATGTTGTTGGTATATATGGGCATATCAGAGGAAATCCCCTTTACATCTGTTTGTTGCTAATAAAAATGTAAATAATCCTTAGTGTCCTATTCACAATTGATTCAATGTAGGTAAGTTTTAATTTGTTGTTGAATTGCTTTGTTTCTTAGGGTAAACAGTAAGATGACATGGCTAAATCAGATAGATGTTTATGAAAAATGTTAATTTCATGCACACTAGATATTTGTCTGTTAAAAGCCATTATTATAATTTACCAGATAGAACTTCCTACTAATTTTGCTATCAGGCAGTGTTTGCATTCAGTTTTAAATATACCATTGAGTTCCCTTAGTTTTGCAATGCAGCCAGATAATTTGTCACATGGCTAGAAAATATTCACAGTATAATATCACAGTTGATGGGAATGAGGCCAGGGAAATTGCCAAAATCACGCTCACAGTTGATTTATCCACAAGTTATCAATTGTAGGTAACTATATTGTATGTAAATGTGAGGGAGTAAATGCATGGAATTCAACATCTCTAAACTCCAGGAACATAAATGCAATATATAAGTGATAAATATTTAAAGGAATATTCCCAATACGCTAAGTGTTTGAAAGCTGATGAATTTTCCAGTAATGTGATTATAAGCTCAAAATCCCAACACTTGGACCAAACTTTATTTTTGTTGCATCAGTGAGGAAGTGATTTAAAGTATAAAGAACTATGTTGTATCATTCCTTCCCTTTGCTTATTCATTCACCTACTCATCCATGTATTTTCCAGGAAGTGTAGCCATCATTGTGCCTCTGGTCCTCTTGGTGACCTTAATAACTACACTAGTAATTGGCTTAGTGCTCTGTAAAAGGAAAAGAAGGTAAGTGATATGCTACAAGTTAAAATTTAGTAAATAAACCACAAGAAGTTTTGCAAAAATATACTTATATTTAAAGTGATTTTAAAATGTGGCATTGTTATTCTAGTGTTAATATTTTGTATATTTCCAAACCTCTCATGTATTTTTTTTTCTTTTTAGTTAATAAAATGGGTATTCCCTATTATTAGGTTGATGGAAAGATTTCATTTGTATTTATAATCAGATAAAATGTATACTTTATATTTCTGATAATCTTTTCTTTAAAACAACAAGGATCTCTGAAGATTATCTTATTTTAATCCATGATTGGTAATATTAATACAGTGATGTTGAATATATAAATATGTTATAAACTGTACATTTCATTATCTAATAGCACAGGCATTTATTCAATCTTACTACTGGTATCATTATATCAGTAATTTGAAGAATGAAGGCAGGCTCTTTTATGGGGTTTCATCTGGTAACTGGGAGCTTTAATGAAGCTTCTGAATAATAAATGATTAGGATTCTATGCACAGGTAGCTGATATCAAAGTATTTTTTCTCTTTTATGATGGCATTAGTTTTAGAACGCACTGTATCGTAAGTGTTAGGTAGGTGATAAAGAATTTAAGTTATGCTTCTCCCAATTATTTACTGCCCAACCATTTTTGGCCAAACATTCCCCACTAGTTGAGAGGACAATTGTACATCACTACAAGCTATCTGCTCATTCAGATGGTATCTCATTAATGTTTATCCCAGTTGACCTCCATCTGTCATCCTGTAATTTCTGCTTCAAAATAACATTGACAAAATCTGGCTAGAGATACATTTCAGATTAAAGGAAAAGAAATAGAATTTTTAACTATTAAGAAAATGGTTGAAGCCAAGCTCCAATATCCTGTGCCTGTAAATCTAGTAACTTAGTAGCTGAGGTAGGTCCAAGCATTATGTTCAAAAGCTAATCCAGGAAGAATTTGAGTGTATCTTCAATTAATGAACAAAATGATGGATTAGAGGTATGGCTAGGTTGTACAATGTTAGCCTTCAGTGAAAAAGCTGAGTGAAATTGTGTAGTCCCGAATTCAAGTCCCAGTACTAACACATACATATGCACAAATATTTATCATTAAGTAGAATTTTATTCTCAGTGTTTCTTTATTAATGAATCTAACATTGAACACTTTAATTATTGAAGCATGAGATTTTGTTTCTTTTCACATTAATTTATTTCCAATGTACCTTATTTAAAAATTTCATATTAGTTATGTAAAATAGATAAGTAAATTGTAAGTCTGAAATTTATATACCATAGAAAGTGATATTTATACAAGTTATATCAATACCAATGTTCACATATTCTAGGACAAAAACAATTAGAAGACAACCAATTATAAATGGAGGAATAAACGTAGAAATTGGGAATCCATCTTATAACATGTATGAGGTGGACCATGATCACACTGATGGAGGCCTTTTAGACCCTGGATTTATGGTAGACCCAACAAAGGTAATTTATCTTAAGATACTGGACAGATGATGCTAATATTCTTCAATTCAATGTATGAATAGTATCAAGATTTTCTTTACAAAAGTTCAGTAAAGAACTTTAGGATACATTATTTGGTAACAGTATTTTCTAAATTGAAAATAGTTTGGATTGAATTCATGTAAAGCATGTTAGTGAGCCTACATATTCATTTGGTTCATAAAAATGAATTATTTATTTAAAACAATATACTATGGAAATGTGTTGACATAACAACATTTGTCCTTGGATTTATTTATAATCAAAACACTTGAGAAATGTTTTACTTTATGTTGTGAATCTTAATTGAAAATATCACTGATACACAGACCCTAAAGATCCAATGTTTTTTGTTCAATGTCTGTTACTTCTGATTATGTGTATACAAATGAAAATTATCTAGATTAAACTTAAATAAGATTCACTTCATTGAATTTTACTATTTTTTTAATCTAAATCAAGAATATAAATTTTATTTTATAGAGCAATATGTTTTATTTATTTGTTGTTATTAATCTATACTGATTCACTATAGATGTTTTGCCCAAAATGCACCTTCAACTGTCAATTATCAATGATTTTATACTCATATTTTATACTCATATTTGGTGAGATCAAATAGACTCTACTGTACTCAGTGTAGTTTTCTATCTATAATTGGAATCTCTAAGCCTAATACTGATTCTCAAATATTTATTTGTATGAAACCAAGCAACCATTATTATATGGACAAAATTTACATGCTCAAAGAACAACCTATGGATTTTTCCTAGTTAGGAATTATTTTATGTTAATTAGAAAATCCTTATTTAATTTTTTGAAGAAATGAATCTTACTTTCAATATTTTCTATTTGAAACTATAAAATTATATATGCTATGCATATTTTATTTGATCATTAATTTATGAAGTAGAAAGATATCAAAAAACAGCACTGAGTTTTCTATTACTTATGAGGAGCTTCTTTCATGAAGTTCTTATTTTTCCTCATTATTTCCTAGTTATAGAATTAATCCAATTTTATACAATTAAAGAGAATAGCATCTCATTACCACCATTTAAAATTTTTTACACAGTTATTCTAGGAAAATAATATTATACATCAGTGCTCTTCAAATATATTTTTGATACACTTAGTACTTAACTTTTTATAAATATTTACATACCAATTTGCTGAGTGGTTAATCAAAATTAAATGGAATATCACTTAGCAAGTGGATTGTAGCTGATTCCTAATAGTTGAAATGCAAATATGAATTATTTCCTAATAATATTTGGCTCATTCTGGATAGAAAGACTACTGTCCTGAGAGTACTGAAAAACAAAAAGTCTCATCAGAGCAACATGAATGATCAAACAAATGTCTTACATATTCATTGAGCTACTATGTTATCAAATATAATTTTCATTGTGCATGAAGGAAACCTTTGTAGCACAGTCTGCTCATTATTTTGCAGACTTAGTTCAATGGTATTTTATAAATTAAATGAGGGAAACACTTTTAAAAAGTTAATAAAAATGATATGACTATGTAAGAAACCACTGAATCATTTTTTGAAGAACCCACAAAGGAATATTTACTGGTTATCCAAAAATGTATCATTTTGAGAAAATGGTAATTCATTCATAAATGGCTGAATCCAGATTCAAATTTATAAATGTAAATATAGTAAAAGTGGTTTAAAATATTTTCTGAATGAGATGCATATGGAAAAAATGAAGAGGTAACTCCAAGTGAATTTTATTCTTAAATGTATTTTTCAGAATCAATTTTCCTGTCCCATAATTTATGGTTATTCTTTCTTTAAAGTTGATGGTTAATATTTTTGAAAATGCAAATTCATCAGTAATTTCAAATGCTCACTTTTATCAATAATAATTATTACACTGTAAATACAAGTATATTGTATTGGATAATTCTACCTTTAAATCTGTTCATAATGTCTAAATCAAGTGGTGTTGGCTTATGAACTAGATAGCTGATTTTATCACTAATTAAACTGATTTTGATTAGGAAGACATTTTTCTAATGTCTTGATATTTGTCATATTTGAAATTTGATATGATTTTCTAAATATTCAAGATATTCAAAACTTTAATTAAAAAACTGAAGCTTCTAATGATAAAGTATCTTCAATTAGAAGCACATATTTTGGCCAATGTCAGTATCCTATTTTGAGAGCCACATACATTTTGCTCAGAGTGTTCGAGAAGATACTGTTTTCTTAGGGGGAGACCTGTGTTAAACAAAAATGAATGGAAATTGCTACATGCATAGTATGTCTGTCAGTAAGTAGGCAAATTGGAATGTCTATGTATGAAACAATAATCTAACATTAGTATTCATTGCATGATATAAAACCTAGTATGAATACAATGATCATAGATCAACAATAAAGAGTTATTTATTTATTTTTTATGATTTAACATAATTTGAATCAGTGAAATTTGGTTAGATGATATTAGATGAAGAACTAAAATTCTCTGTTTGTACACAGGCCAGGTATAGAGGGGGAGGGCCCAGTGCTTTCAAGCTTCCCCATACAGCACCGCCTATCTACCTAAACTCTGATTTGAAAGGACCACTAACTGCTGGGGTGAGAGAAGACATTCATTATTTCATGCCCATTCCATGACCACAGTGACCACTAGACCTAGACATCAGGCATGTCCTTAATTATATTTTTACTTGACAAGATATTTTAAAGCAGCACTAAAAATTGAAGTCTATGTATATGATCTGCCCATACAAGATTGCAAACAAAATATGCTATTTTAGAAAATTTCTTAAGGAGATCTCTCTCTTTTAAATAGAGTTAGAAGAAAGAATTTAACTCCTCAAGAGTAAGGATGAATTCACGTTGGTCTTAGTGAGGAACTTATGGCTAGACATTTATAGCTAAATATTATAAAATTAAATGTTGTTTAATGAATTTTCTATTATATTTCACTGAATTAAGAATGAAGTGCAGAAAGCCTACTTAGACATATGTCATCATATTGAGAAGTTAGAGATAATCTCATGAAATCGTTCTCATATATTCAGATAAAACAGCCAGTATTTTGTCCTGTAGTTCATTGCAGCATAGCTCATTGTTTTGGCAGATGAAGAATAAGATATAAATGTCAGAATTCCCAGAGAGAATTGTGTTCTTCCTCATCTTTCTCTTCTGTCAACTGCTTTTTCATTCACATTATTATGTTTGTCTCCTTTTCATGACTCAAAGATTAAGCTTAATGTAATTAGTTTGAAAACAAATAGCAATAAAGTCAGAAACTAGACAATATTTTCATGATACTATTTGGCAATTTGTTAAAACATAAACAATGAATTAGTTTTCAACTAAAAACAGTCAACTGTTGTATGCCTTGATTAGGTTTTAAAATGTTTTGTGTTTGTGAAAGTTAGGATGACTGTGCAAATCTCAAAGTCCAAAAATATTTCTAATGATAAGTACAAATAAGATGTATGGAGAACAGTGTTATATTTTGAAGCATATTTCCCTGTTATATTTCTTTATTCCCACTTTTCTTTTTTTGCTTTTAACTTCATGTAAGAATTATAAGCACGAACTTATTACAAAATATTTTTGCCAAGTAATGTATTTGCCTTAACAATTTGGTGACAGTAGTGAATCTATGAGCATAAAAAATCCTTTTTATTTTATAATAAATCTTTCTTTATTTTACAAAATAAAGAAAGATTTGTGGGACTTCTCATTTTATATCAAACCTGTTGTTTGGGTCACACAAAATATATGTTTTTATGTAATAATATACTAAAATGAATTAAAACATAAAAACAATTAAAATTACATTTCAATATATATTGTTTAATAAATTGAATTTGTTACTGCTGTATTGTCCATTAATAGTTATACCTCCTAAAAATAAAAAAGTATACACAAATGTGAATAAAATTGTTTATTTTTTTTCCTTTTTCAGCCAACAAATTACTCCAACCCAGTATATGCCAAGTTGTATATGGATGGACAAAACTGTCGAAACTCCTTAGGAAGTGTTGATGAAAGGAAAGAATTGCTTCCAAAGAAAATAGAGATTGGTATAAGAGAGACAGTGGCATGATCAGTGATATCTTTTATATGCTGTACAAATGTATAAAATATAAGGATTACTTTTGTATGTTCCAACAATCTTATACTTGTTTTGGCATTGGCATTCCCTGTTTATTTTATCTTTTTCCTGGCTAATGGTTTTCTGAGTTTTTGGGGGGCAAGGGGATTTATTTTATTTTATTGCTGATGATTATTGATTGACCATTTGTATGGTATTTTTATGAAAAAGAACTGCACTACAGTACAATTTCCAACAATGCTGCTGGTAGGACACACCTTTGAATTTGTTAAATTGATAAACAACATATTCCTTTGTAGTGTGAAGATGAATGATCTATTTTTTATGAACTTTTGGGGTTCTACTTAACTAACAGAGAAGATCTTCGCACTTTTTCACAATATGCTCTGAAATCTGTAATACAATGTCATTTTACTTTTCTGTTTAAATGGATAGGAGAATGATTGAATGGAAAAATGTCTTCTTTCTACCCACAAATATTTGATTGAGTCTCTGTTGAAAATAGGAAGCCCTCACTAATTTAGCTGTGAAATTAGTCTTAGACTGATAAGGAATGGATAAAATTTCTGAAGAATATATATTTATATCTATATAAATATATATATGTTGATATATATATTTATATATTTATCAATAATTTGCATGAACACAGATGAATATATTTTCCAAAATTTAGTGGATTCTATAGGATGCACTAAACATATACACCTTATAAGAAATAACTGTATTTAGATGGTAGAACAAACCAAAATATAGTTAGGTCACATTTGCTATTGGATAAAACATTTTATTCTTCTCAATCTTGAGGTAAAAAGCCAGTTTAGAGCAAAACGTGGCATTGGGTACTCATGTCCTATGTACTTTTTTCTCAGTCACATTCAATTTGTGGAAGATTGGGTCAATTGCTCACCACATTGAGTAAAAGATAATGTACAAGCACACAGTTCATGACAGAAATTCAATTATAAGAGCATGTTATGTTTGTGAAGTCAAAAAAGATGAATTGCCATTTTGGTAAATGGGAATTGGAAAATCTTTTACATTATAAATAATTCACATTTTTCCCTACCCAGAAAATATTCTTCTAGAACTTTCCAAGTAGTAGAAGACAAATGACATGCCATAAACAAAGGTGGAGAGTATAAATGCTGTATCAGTTGCATTGGTACATGGGTTTCCTTTCATTTATACAAAACACATGGACCCCATTCACTTTTGTTGTTATTGTTGATTACTTTGTTTCCAAAGTTTGATTGAAAGAAGTAAGATTTATTTAAGTTGTATTAAAAAAATGATAGCATTTTTATACAAATATCTTTAAAGGCACAAAAAATTTATTCACATCTTTGGAGGGCTTTTTGTTCCTCTGATAGACATGACTGACTTTTAGCTGTCAATATGTATTAACCTAACAGATGAAATATGTTTGTGGTTGCTCTTTATCCCTTTGTACAAGCATTAAAAAAACCTGCTGTTTTATAAGGAGACTTTTTGTTGTACTCTGTGCATGCATACTACCTATTTCTAAACTTTGCCATATTGAGGCCTTTATAAACTATTGATTTATGTAATACTAGTGCAATTTTGCTTGCAGTGTTATGCATATCATAAACTTTTCCAGGTTCTTGTTTAAGTACATTTTTTAAATTGAACAGTATTTTTCATTTTGGTTATAATAGTCATTTTGCCTATGTTTCTACAATGAAGTGTTAAATACTTTATATAAAATTGTTGACTGACTTATTTAAATGAAATTCTACATATATAAGTACTGTGTTGGGTAGTTTTTAAAAAATGAGAAAATTGCCTTTTATAGTTTACACATTCCCAAAGATGATTTTAGGGAACATGTTAGGTTTTTATTCTATCAATAGAACACAAATCCCAGGGAAAGATTGATTTTAATGCATCATTTTTCAGAAGATAACATAGAAAGCACTTACCTTTCTTTCTCAAATCAGTAATTTATTTTTTACTTTTCCTCCTCTCTGCCTTATTGTTTTGCTGTAGTGTCAGTATTGCCATGAATAGACATAGATTACATATATGGAATATGACAACTTGGTTGAAATAACCCTAAGTTCTTTCCTTCCCTTTCTAGTCTTAAAAAACTGTACTCTAGAAAAACTTGAGAGTTCATTAAATGTGGTTTAGACGTTTTTTTTATTGTGAAAATACTGTACAGAGGGGTTACAATTACATGGGCAAGATAATGAGTACATATTTGATCCCTCCTCCTTGCCTCCCCCTTTCATTCCCTTCCCGGCCCCCCCCCTCTCCCTCACCCAATCCTTCCCTCCTCTCCCCCCCTCCCCACCGGCATTGTAAAGCTCGTTTTTGATATGACAATTTATACTTCTCATTGTTGCAACAGGTCCACCTGAATCCTTAAACGACTTGTTTTTCCCCATCTCCTCCACAAGTTATACTGACATCAAATATAGTGAAAGCGGGGTTATACTGTGGGGGAGGGACATACAAAGCAACAAAGAGAT